>NW_027142010.1:1787500-2162290 GCF_036365525.1 Heterodontus francisci
TGTTGTGTGTCTTTGTATATCTGTCAGCCTCAGTGCCTGGGGTCTGATCGGTGTGTGTGTGTTTGTATATCTGTCTGCCTCAGTGCCTGGGGTCTGATCGGTATGTGTGTGTTTGTACATCTGTCTGCCTCAGTGCCTGGGGTCTGATTGGTTTGTGTGTGTGTGTACATTTGTAGATCTGACTGCCTCAGTGCTTGGGATCTGATCGGTGTGTTTAGTTTTGTGATACAGCGCTGAAACAGGCCCCTCGGCCCACCGAGTCTGTGCCGACCATCAACCATCCATTTATACTAATCCGACACTTATCCCATATTCCTACCACATCCCCACCTGTCCCTATATATTTCCATACCACCTACCGATACTAGGGGCAATTTGTAATGGCCAATTAACCGATCAAACTGCAACTCTTTGGCATGTGGGAGGAAACCGGAGCACCTGGAGGAAACCCACGCAGACACAGGGAGAACTTGCAAACTCCACACAGGCAAGACCCAGAATCGAACCCGGGTCCCTGGAGCTGTGAGGATGCGGTGCTAACCACTGCGCCACTGTGCCGTGTGTGTATGTTTGTATATCTGTCTGCCTCAGTGCTTGGGGTCTGATCGGTGTGTGTGTGTGTGTGTTTGTATATCTGTCTGTCTCAGTGCCTGGGGTCTGATCGGTGTGTGTGAGTGTGTGTGTTTGTACATCTGTCTTCTTCAGTGCTTGGGGTCAGATCGGTATGTGTGTGTGTGTATTTGCATATCTATCTGCCTCAGTGCTTGGGGTCTGATCGGTGAGTGTGTGTGTGTTTGTATGTCTGTCTGCCTCAGTGCCTGGGGTCTGATCGGTGTGTGAGTGTGTTTGTATATCTGTCTGCCTCAGTGCCTGGGGTCTGATCGGTGTTCGTGTGTGTGTACGTGTATGTCTGTCGGCCTCAGTGCTTGTGGTCCATTCGGTGTGTGCGTGGTGTGTGTGTTTGTATATCTGACTGTCTCAGTGCCTGGGGTCTGATTGGTGTGTGTGTGTGTGCGTGTGTGTATTTGTATATCTGTCTGCCTCAGTGCCTGGGTTCTGATAGGTGTGTGTGTGTGTGTCTTTGCACATCCGACTGCCTCAGTGCTTGGTGTCTGATCGGTGTATTAGTGCGTGTTTGTATATCTGTCTGCCTCAGTGCCTGGCGTCTGATCGGTGTGTGTGTGTGCATGTGTGTTTACATATCTGTCTGCCTCAGTGCTTGGGGTCTGATCGGTGTGTGTGTGTGTGTGTGTGGTGTGTGTGTTTGTATATCTGACCGCCTCAGTGCCTGGGGTCTGATTAGTGTGTGTGTGTGTGTGTGTGTGTGTGTGTGTGTGTGTGTGTGTGTGTTTGTATGTCTGTCTGCCCCAGTGCCTGTGCTCTGATTGGTGTTTGTGTTGTGTGTCTTTGTATATCTGTCAGCCTCAGTGCCTGGGGTCTGATCGGTGTGTGTGTGTGTGTGTGTGTGTGTGTGTAATTGTATGTCTGTCTGCCTCAGTGCTTGTGGTCCGATCGGCGTGTGTGTGTGTGTGTCGTGTGTGTATTTGTATATCTGATTGCCTCAGTGCCTGGGGTCTGATTGGTATGTGTGTGTGTGATTGTATATCTGTCTGCCTCAGTGCCTGGGTTCTGATAGGTGTGTGTGTGTGTGTCTTTGCACAACCGACTGCCTCAGTGCTTGGTGTCTGATCGGTGTGTTTGTGCGTGTTTGTATATTTGTCTGCCTCAGTGCTTGGGGTCTGATCGGTGTGTGTGTGTGTGTGTGTGTGGTGTGTGTGTTTGTATATCTGACCGCCTCAGTGCCTGGGGGTCTGATTAGTGTGTGTGTGTGTGTGCGTGTGTGTGTTTGTATGTCTGTCTGCCTCAGTGCCTGTGGTCTGATTGGTGTTTGTACTGTGTGTCTTTGTATATCTGTCAGCCTCAGTGCCTGGGGTCTGATCGGTGTGTGCGTGTGTGTGTGTTTGTATGTCTGTCTGCCTCAGTGCTTGTGGTCCGATCGTCGTTCGTGTGGTGTGTGTGTTTGTATATCTGACTGCCTCAGTGCCTGGGGTCTGAATGGTGTGTGTGTGTGTGTGTGTGTGTGTGTGTGTGTGTGTGTGTGTGTGTGTGTGTGTGTGTGTGTGTGTGTGTGTGTGTGTGTGTACCTCAGTTCCTGGGGTCTGATTGGTGTGTGCGTGTGTGTTTGTATATCTGTCTGCCACAGTGCCTGGGTTCTGATCGGTGTGTCTGTGTGTGTGTGTTTGTACATATGTCTGCCTCAGTGCTTGGGGTCTGATCGGTGTGTGTGTGTGTGTGTTTGTATATCTGTCTGTCTCAGTGCCTGGGGTCTGATCGGTGTGTGTGAGTGTGTGTGTTTGTACATCTGTCTTCTTCAGTGCTTGGGGTCAGATCGGTATGTGTGTGTGTGTATTTGCATATCTATCTGCCTCAGTGCTTGGGGTCTGATCGGTGAGTGTGTGTGTGTTTGTATGTCTGTCTGCCTCAGTGCCTGGGGTCTGATCGGTGTGTGAGTGTGTTTGTATATCTGTCTGCCTCAGTGCCTGGGGTCTGATCGGTGTTCGTGTGTGTGTATGTGTATGTCTGTCGGCCTCAGTGCTTGTTGTCCATTCGGTGTGTGCGTGGTGTGTGTGTTTGTATGTCTGACTGTCTCAGTGCCTGGGGTCTGATTGGTGTGTGTGTGTGTGCGTGTGTGTATTTGTATATCTGTCTGCCTCAGTGCCTGGGTTCTGATAGGTGTGTGTGTGTGTGTCTTTGCACATCCGACTGCCTCAGTGCTTGGTGTCTGATCGGTGTATTAGTGCGTGTTTGTATATCTGTCTGCCTCAGTGCCTGGCGTCTGATCGGTGTGTGTGTGTGCATGTGTGTTTACATATCTGTCTGCCTCAGTGCTTGGGGTCTGATCGGTGTGTGTGTGTGTGTGTGTGGTGTGTGTGTTTGTATATCTGACCGCCTCAGTGCCTGGGGTCTGATTAGTGTGTGTGTGTGTGTGTGTGTGTGTGTGTGTGTGTGTGTGTGTGTGTGTGTGTTTGTATGTCTGTCTGCCCCAGTGCCTGTGCTCTGATTGGTGTTTGTGTTGTGTGTCTTTGTATATCTGTCAGCCTCAGTGCCTGGGGTCTGATCGGTGTGTGTGTGTGTGTGTGTGTGTGTGTGTAATTGTATGTCTGTCTGCCTCAGTGCTTGTGGTCCGATCGGCGTGTGTGTGTGTGTGTCGTGTGTGTATTTGTATATCTGATTGCCTCAGTGCCTGGGGTCTGATTGGTATGTGTGTGTGTGATTGTATATCTGTCTGCCTCAGTGCCTGGGTTCTGATAGGTGTGTGTGTGTGTGTCTTTGCACAACCGACTGCCTCAGTGCTTGGTGTCTGATCAGTGTGTTTGTGCGTGTTTGTATATTTGTCTGCCTCAGTGCTTGGGGTCTGATCGGTGTGTGTGTGTGTGTGTGTGTGTGGTGTGTGTGTTTGTATATCTGACCGCCTCAGTGCCTGGGGGTCTGATTAGTGTGTGTGTGTGTGTGCGTGTGTGTGTTTGTATGTCTGTCTGCCTCAGTGCCTGTGGTCTGATTGGTGTTTGTGCTGTGTGTCTTTGTATATCTGTCAGCCTCAGTGCCTGGGGTCTGATCGGTGTGTGCGTGTGTGTGTGTTTGTATGTCTGTCTGCCTCAGTGCTTGTGGTCCGATCGGCGTTCGTGTGGTGTGTGTGTTTGTATATCTGACTGCCTCAGTGCCTGGGGTCTGAATGGTGTGTGTGTGTGTGTGTGTGTGTGTGTGTGTGTGTGTGTGTGTGTGTGTGTGTGTGTGTGTGTGTGTGTGTGTGTGTGTGTGTACCTCAGTTCCTGGGGTCTGATTGGTGTGTGCGTGTGTGTTTGTATATCTGTCTGCCACAGTGCCTGGGTTCTGATCGGTGTGTCTGTGTGTGTGTGTTTGTACATATGTCTGCCTCAGTGCTTGGGGTCTGATCGGTGTGTGTGTGTGTGTGTTTGTATATCTGTCTGTCTCAGTGCCTGGGGTCTGATCGGTGTGTGTGAGTGTGTGTGTTTGTACATCTGTCTTCTTCAGTGCTTGGGGTCAGATCGGTATGTGTGTGTGTGTATTTGAATATCTATCTGCCTCAGTGCTTGGGGTCTGATCGGTGAGTGTGTGTGTGTTTGTATGTCTGTCTGCCTCAGTGCCTGGGGTCTGATCGGTGTGTGAGTGTGTTTGTATATCTGTCTGCCTCAGTGCCTGGGGTCTGATCGGTGTTCGTGTGTGTGTATGTGTATGTCTGTCGGCCTCAGTGCTTGTGGTCCATTCGGTGTGTGCGTGGTGTGTGTGTTTGTATATCTGACTGTCTCAGTGCCTGGGGTCTGATTGGTGTGTGTGTGTGTGCGTGTGTGTATTTGTATATCTGTCTGCCTCAGTGCCTGGGTTCTGATAGGTGTGTGTGTGTGTGTCTTTGCACATCCGACTGCCTCAGTGCTTGGTGTCTGATCGGTGTATTAGTGCGTGTTTGTATATCTGTCTGCCTCAGTGCCTGGCGTCTGATCGGTGTGTGTGTGTGCATGTGTGTTTACATATCTGTCTGCCTCAGTGCTTGGGGTCGGATCGGTGTGTGTGTGTGTGTGTGTGGTGTGTGTGTTTGTATATCTGACCGCCTCAGTGCCTGGGGTCTGATTAGTGTGTGTGTGTGTGTGTGTGTGTGTGTGTGTGTGTGTGTGTGTGTGTGTGTGTGTGTGTGTGTTTGTATTTCTGTCTGCCCCAGTGCCTGTGCTCTGATTGGTGTTTGTGTGTGTTTGTATATATGTCTGCTTCAGTGCCAGGGGTCTGATCGTTGTGTGTGTGTGTGTTTGTACATCTGTCTGCCTCAGTGCCTGAGGTCTGGTCGAAGTTTGTGTGTATTTGTATATCTGTCTGCCTCAGTGCTTGTGAGCCGATCGGTGTGTGTATGGTGTGTGTGTTTGTATATCTGACTGCCTCAGTGCCTGGGGTCTGATTGGTGTGCCTGTGTGTGTATGTGTGTGTATTTATATGTCTGTCGACCTCAGTGCCTGGGGTCTGATTGGTATGTGTGTGTATGTTTGTATATCTGTCTGCCTCAGTGCCTGGGTTCTGATAGGTGTGTGTGTGTGTGTCTTTGCACATCCGACTGCCTCAGTGCTTGGTGTCTGATAGGTGTGTTTGTGCGTGTTTGTATATCTGTCTTCCTCCGTGCCTGGCGTCTGATCGGTGTGTGTGTGTGTGTGTGTGTTTATATATCTGTCTGCTTAATTCCTGGGGTTTGATCGGTGTGTGTGTGCGCGCGTGGTGTGTGTATTTGTATATCTGACTGTCTCAGTGCCTGGGGTCGGATTGGTGAGTGTTTGTGTGCCTTTGCACATCCGTCTGCCTCAGTGCTTGGTGTCTGATCGGTGTGTTTGTGTGTATGTATATCTATCTGCCTCAGTGCTTTGGGTCTGATCGGGTTGTGTGTGTGTTTGTATGTCTGTCTGCCTCCGTGCTTGACGTCTGATCGGTGTGTGAGTGTGTGTTTGTTTTTCTGTCTGCCTCAGTTCCATGTGTCTGATCGGTGTGTGCATATTTGTGTTTGTATATCTGTCTGCCTCAGTGCTTGGGGTCTGATCGATGTGTCTGTGTGTGGTGTGTGTGTTTGTATATCTGACTGCCTCCGTGCCTGGGGGTCTGATTGGTGTGTGTGTGTGTTTGTATATCTGTCTGCCTCAGTGCCTGTGGTTTGATTGGTGTTTGTGTTGTGTGTGTTTGTATATCTGTCAGCCTCAGTGCTTGGGGTCTGATCGTTGTGTGTGTGTGTGTATTTGTATGTCTGTCTGCCTCAGTGCTTGTGGTCCGATCGGTGTGTGTGTGGTGTGTGTGTTTGTATATCTGACTGCTTCAGTGCCTGGGTTCTGATTGGTGTGCCTGTGTGTGTTTGTGTGTTTTCTGTCTGATAACCTCTTTGCCGGGGGTCTGATTAGTGTGTGTATGTGTGTGTTTGTATATCTGTCTGCCTCAGTGCCTGGGTTCTGATTGGTGTGTGTGTGTGTGTCTTTGCACATCCGTCTGCCTCAGTACTTGGGGTCTGATCGGTGTGTGTGTGTTTATGTGTGTGTTTGTACATCTGTCTGCTTCAGTGCTTGGTGTCTGATCGGGGCGTGTGTGTGTGTGTGTGTGTGTGTGTGTGTATTTGTATATCTGTCTGCCTCAGTGCTTGTGGTCTGATCGGTGTTTGTGTGTGTTTGTATATATGTCTGCTTCAGTGCCAGGGGTCTGATCGTTGTGTGTGTGTGTGTTTTTACATCTGTCTGCCTCAGTGCCTGAGGTCTTGTCGAAGGTTGTGTGTATTTGTATGTCTCTCTGCCTCAGTGCTCGTGGGCCGATCGGTGTGTGTATGGTGTGTGTGTTTGTATATCTGACTGCCTCAGTGCCTGGGGTCTGATTGGTGTGCCTGTGTGTGTGTATGTGTGTGTATTTATATGTCTGTCGACCTCAGTGCCTGGGGTCTGATTGGTATGTGTGTGTGTGTTTGTATATCTGTCTGCCTCAGTGCCTGGGTTCTGATAGGTGTGTGTGTGTGTGTCTTTGCACATCCGACTGCCTCAGTGCTTGGTGTCTGATAGGTGTGTTTGTGCGTGTTTGTATATCTGTCTTCCTCCGTGCCTGGCGTCTGATCGGTGTGTGTGTGTGTGTGTGTGTTTATATATCTGTCTGCTTAATTCCTGGGGTTTGATCGGTGTGTGTGTGCGCGCGTGGTGTGTGTATTTGTATATCTGACTGTCTCAGTGCCTGGGGTCGGATTGGTGAGTGTTTGTGTGCCTTTGCACATCCGTCTGCCTCAGTGCTTGGTGTCTGATCGGTGTGTTTGTGTGTATGTATATCTATCTGCCTCAGTGCTTTGGGTCTGATCGGGTTGTGTGTGTGTTTGTATGTCTGTCTGCCTCCGTGCTTGACGTCTGATCGGTGTGTGAGTGTGTGTTTGTTTTTCTGTCTGCCTCAGTTCCTGGGATCTGATCGGTGTGTGTACATGTGTGTCTGTATATCTGTCTGCCTCAGTTCCATGTGTCTGATCGGTGTGTGCATATTTGTGTTTGTATATCTGTCTGCCTCAGTGCTTGGGGTCTGATCGATGTGTCTGTGTGTGGTGTGTGTGTTTGTATATCTGACTGCCTCCGTGCCTGGGGGTCTGATTGGTGTGTGTGTGTGTGCGTGTGTGTATTTGTATATCTGTCTGCCTCAGTGCCTGTGGTTTGATTGGTGTTTGTGTTGTGTGTGTTTGTATATCTGTCAGCCTCAGTGCTTGGGGTCTGATCGTTGTGTGTGTGTGTGTATTTGTATGTCTGTCTGCCTCAGTGCTTGTGGTCCGATCGGTGTGTGTGTGGTGTGTGTGTTTGTATATCTGACTGCTTCAGTGCCTGGGTTCTGATTGGTGTGCCTGTGTGTGTTTGTGTGTTTTCTGTCTGATAACCTCTTTGCCGGGGGTCTGATTAGTGTGTGTATGTGTGTGTTTGTATATCTGTCTGCCTCAGTGCCTGGGTTCTGATTGGTGTGTGTGTGTGTGTCTTTGCACATCCGTCTGCCTCAGTACTTGGGGTCTGATCGGTGTGTGTGTGTTTATGTGTGTGTTTGTACATCTGTCTGCTTCAGTGCTTGGTGTCTGATCGGGGCGTGTGTGTGTGTGTGTGTGTGTGTGTGTGTATTTGTATATCTGTCTGCCTCAGTGCTTGTGGTCTGATCGGTGTTTGTGTGTGTTTGTATATATGTCTGCTTCAGTGCCAGGGGTCTGATCGTTGTGTGTGTGTGTGTTTTTACATCTGTCTGCCTCAGTGCCTGAGGTCTTGTCGAAGGTTGTGTGTATTTGTATGTCTCTCTGCCTCAGTGCTCGTGGGCCGATCGGTGTGTGTATGGTGTGTGTGTTTGTATATCTGACTGCCTCAGTGCCTGGGGTCTGATTGGTGTGCCTGTGTGTGTGTATGTGTGTGTATTTATATGTCTGTCGACCTCAGTGCCTGGGGTCTGATTGGTATGTGTGTGTGTGTTTGTATATCTGTCTGCCTCAGTGCCTGGGTTCTGATAGGTGTGTGTGTGTGTGTCTTTGCACATCCGACTGCCTCAGTGCTTGGTGTCTGATCGGTGTGTTTATGCGTGTTTGTATATCTGTCTTCCTCCGTGCCTGGCATCTGATTGGTGTGTGTGTGTGTGTGTGTGTGTGTTTATATATCTGTCTGCCTTAATTCCTGGGGTTTGATCGGTGTGTGTATATGTGAGTTTGTATATCTGTCTGCCTCAGTGCTTGGTGTCTGATCGGTGTGTGCGTGTGTGTGTGTGTGTGTGTGTATTTGTATATCTGCCTGCCTCAGTGCTTGGTGTCTGATCGGGGTGTGTGTGTGTGTGTGTGTGGTGTGTGTGTTTGTATATCTGACCGCCTCAGTGCCTGGGGGTCTGATTAGTGTGTGTGTGTGTGTGTTTGTATGTCTGTCTGCCTCAGTGCCTGTGGTCTGATTGGTGTTTGTGTTGTGTGTCTTTGTATATCTGTCAGCCTCAGTGCCTGGGGTCTGATCGGTGTGTGTGTGTGTGTATTTGTATGTCTGTCTGCCTCAGTGCTTGTTGTCCGATCGTTGTGGGTGTGGTGTTTGTGTTTGTATATCTGACTGCCTCAGTGCCTGGGGTCTGAATGGTGTGTGTGTGTGTGTGTGTGTGTGTGTGTGTGTGTGTGTGTGTGTGTGTGTGTGTGTGTGTGTGTGTGTACCTCAGTGCCTGGGGTCTGATTGGTGTGTGTGTGTTTGTTTGTATATCTGGCTGCCACAGTGCCTGGGTTCTGATCGGTGTGTCTGTGTGTGTGTGTTTGTACATCTGCTTGCCTCAGTGCCAGGGATCTGATAGGTGTGTGTGTGTCTTTGAACATCCGTCTGCCTCAGTGCTTGGGGTCTGATCGGTGTGTTTGTGTGTCTTTGTATATCTGTCTGCCTCAGTGCCTCGGATCTGATCTGTGTGTGTGTGTGTGTGTGTGTGTGTGTGTGTGTGTTTGTACATCTGTCTGCTTCAGTGCTTGGGGTCTGATCGGTGTGTATGTGTCCGGTCAATGGTGCCAGTCTGGAAGGACCTGCTGAAGGGTTTTGGACGGGTGGCCAACCACGTCAGTGGAAGAGGTATCCTCGAGGTTCATTGTTTGCTGGCCGAACACTCCGACGGTCACAGGTTGCTTATGGAGGTGGGAACCTCCCCAAGCCCACAGGGAGGGAATCCCGTTTTACAAGGTTCCCTTTCCACGTGGAGGTGTGACCACCGCCGCTGGTTAAATCCCAGTGATAGCGAGAAGCGGACCTGAAGTGGCTACGTAAGGCCTCAATTGGCCTTTGGGCATGAAAGGCATTGTCGGCCTATCCCTGATCATGGCAAGTTCACTTGGCAAGGGGCTGAGACAGTCCCTTTGCCCCACTACCCACCGCCATTGTCTGGGTCTCCACCTCCAACTTCAACTTACGGGGTCCCTTGAAATCCTGCCCACGTAGTGGTGGGACCATGGAGGAAATTGAAAACAAGGATGAGAATGTTAACGTCAAGACAATTCTTAATCAACAGGATCAATCGTCATTGACGACAGGAGTAGTGCCGGAAGACTGGAGGATAGCAAATGTTGTCCCCTTGTTCAAGAAGGGGAGTAGAGACAGCCCATGTAATTATAGACCTGTGAGCCTTCCTTCGGTTGTGGGTAAAATGTTGGAAAAGGTTGTAAGAGATAGGATTTATAATCATCTTGAAAAGAATAAGTTCATTTGCGATAGTCAGAACGGTTTTGTGAAGGGTCGATCGTGCCTCACAAATCTTATTGAGATTTTCGAGAAGGTGATCAAACAGGTGGATGAGGGTAAAGCAGTGGATGTGTTGTGTATGGATTTCAGCAAGGCGTTTGATAAGGTTCCCCACGGTAGGCTATTGCAGAAAATACGGAGGCATGGGGTTGAAGGTGATTTCGAGCTTTGGATCAGAAATTGGCGAGCTGAAAGAAGACAGAGGGTGGTGGTTGATGGCAAATGTTCATCCTGGAGTTTAGTTACTAGTGGTGTACCGCAAGGATCTGTTTTGGGGCCACTGCTGTTTGTCATTTTTATAAATGACCTGGATGAGGGTGTAGAAGGGTGGGTTAGTGCATTTGCGGATGCCACGAAGGTCGGTGGAGTTGTGGATAGTGTCGAAGGGTGTTGTAGGGTACAGAGGGACATAGATAGGCTGCAGAGCTGGGCTGAGAGATGGCAAATGGAGTTTAATGCGGAAAAGTGTGAGGTGATTCACTTTGGAAGGAGTAACAGGAATGCAGAGTACTGGGCTAATGGGAAGATTCTTGGACGTGTAGATGAGCAGAGAGATCTTGGTGTCCAGGTACATAAATCCCTGAAAGTTGCTACCCAGGTTAATAGGGCTGTTAAGAAGGCATATGGTGTGTTAGCTTTTATTCGTAGAGGGATCGAGTTTCGGAGCCACGAGGTCATGAAGCAGCTGTACAAAACTCTGGTGAGGCCGCACCTTGAGTATTGCGTGCAGTTCTGGTCACCGCATTATAGGAAGGATGTGGAAGCTTTGGAAAGGGTGCAGAGGAGATTTACTAGGATGTTGCCTGGTATGGAGGGAAGGTTTTACGAGGAAAGGCTGAGGGACTTGAGGTTGTTTTCGTTGGAGAGAAGGAGGAGGAGAGGTGACCTAATAGAGACATATAAGATAATCAGAGGTTTAGATCGGGTGGATAGTGAGTGTCTTTTTCCTCGGATGATGATGGCAAACACGAGGGGACATAGCTTTAAGTTGAGGGGTGATAGATATAGGACAGATGTCAGAGGTAGTTTCTTTACTCAGAGATTAGTAGGGGCGTGGAATGCCTTGCCTGCAACAGTAGTGGACTCGCCAACTTTAAGGACATTTAAGTGGCCATTGGATCGACATGTGGATGAAAATGGAATAGTGTAGGTCAGATGGTTTCACAGGTCGGCGCAACATCGAGGGACGAAGGGCCTGTACTGCGCTGTAATGTTCTAATTCTAATTCAATGGAGGTCCGCGAGTACAGGTGTGATAGGTGAACGGGAGTTACTGTGAGTTAACTCATCAGCAGCAGAGTTTTGGATGACCTGAAGCTTACAGACAACAGAATGTCGGAGGACATTGGAATGGTCAAGTCTAGAGGGAATGAAGGAATGAATGAGGGTTTTGTCCAGCGGAGCTGAGACAGGAGTGACGTCAGGCGATCATATGGAGAACTTTTTTGGCCCGTATTCAGGAGAACTTTTTTGCCAAGTATGTAGCAAGTGCAACAAGGGATAGGGCACAGTTTTAGACTTAGTTTTAGGAAATGAAGATGGGCAGTTGGAAGGAGTGGCTGTGGGAGGGAATTTTGGTGATCGTGATCATAATTCAGTCAGTTTTAACATAATTATGGAAAAGGACAGAGACAGAACAGGAGTTAGAATTCTAAATTGGGGCAAAGCCAATTTTACTAAACTGAGGAGAGATTTAGCGAAAGTGGACTGGAAACAGCTACTTGAAGTAAATCAGTGTCAGAGCAGTGGGAGGCATTCAAAGGGGAGATTCAAGGAGTTCAGAGCAAACATGTTCCACCAAGAAAAAAAAAAGGTGAGAGACAAATCCACAGCTCCACGGATGACAAGGAGCCTACAGGGTAAGATAAGGCAGAAAAAGAAAGCTTATGTCTGACATCAAGAACTCAATACGACAGAAAACCGAGACTATCGAAAGTGGAGGAGTGAAATAAAAAAGGAAATTAGGAAATAGAAGAAAGGTCATGAAAGAATATTGGCAAGCAACATCAAGGTGAACCCAAAGATGATTTTTTTTCAAAACATTAAGAGGAAGAGGATAACTAAGGGGAGAGTAGGGTCCGTAATAGACCAAAAAGGTAACCTATGTGGAGGGGAGGAAGATATTGGTATGGTTCTTAATGAATACTTTGTGTCTGTCTTCACAAAAGAGGGAGGGATAATACAGATATTGCAGTTAAGGAGGAAGAGTGTGAAGTATTGGATATGATAAAAATAGGGAGAGAGGAAGTATTATTGGGATTAGCACCCTGAAAGTTGATAAACCACCAGATCCGGATGAAACATACGCCAGGTTCTTAAAAGAAGCAAGAGAGGAAATAGCAGAGGGTCTGACCATCATTTTCAAATTTTGACTGGATACAGGTGTGCAGCTGTAGGATTGGAGAACTGCTAACGTTGTACCTCTGTTTAAAAAGGGAGCGAGGGATAGAGAAAATAATTGCAGGCCAGTCAGTCTAACCTCGGAGTGGGAAAATTATTGAAATCAATTCTGAGAGACAGGATAAACTGTCACTTAGAAAGACATGGATTAATTAAGGATAGTATGATTGGATTTGTTGAGGGAAGATCGTGCCTGACCAACTTGCATGAATTGTTTGAAGATGTAACAAGGAATATCGATGAGGGTCGCGCAATTGATGTGGTCTACATGGATTTTAGCAAGGCTTTTGACAAGATCCCATGGAAAAGACTGGTTAACAAAATAAAATCCCATAGGATCCAGTGAAATGCAGCAAGGTGGATACAAATTTGGCTCAGTGGCAGGAAACAAAAGAGAATTGTTAACGGGATTTTTTGCGACTGGAGAGCTGTTTCCAGTTACGTTCTGCAGGGCTCAGTACTGGGTCCCCTGCTTAACGTGCTGTTTACTAACGATTTGGACGTAAATGTAGGGGGTATGATCAAGACGTTTGCAGACAACACAAAGATTGGCCATTTGGTAGATAGCGAGGAGGATAGCTGTAGGCTGCAGGAAGATAATGATGGTCTGGTCAGACGGGTGGAAAATGGCAAATGGAATTCAACTTGGAGATGTGTGAGGCGATGTATTTGGGTAGATCAACCAAGGTGAAGGAATAAACAATTAATGGGAAAATACTGAGACATGGAGAGGAAGTGAGGGACCATTGCAGTGAATGTCCACATGTCCCTGAAGGTAGCAGGACAGGTCGATAAGGTGGTTAAGAAGGAATATGGAATCCTTTCCCTCATTAGCTGTGGTATATGATATGAGAGCAGGGAGGTTATGCTGGAGCTGTATAACTCATTGGTTAAGCCACAACTTCAGTACTGTGTGCAGTTCTGGTCACCTCATTACAGAAAGGATGTAATTGCACGAGAGAGGATACAGAGGAGATTTACAAGGATGTTTCTAGGACAGGAAAAGTGCAGCTATGAGGAAAGATTGGATAGCCTGGGGCTGTTGTCCTTGGAACAGAGAAGGCTGAGAGGAGATCTGATGAAATGTACAAAATTTTGTGGAGCCTGGATAGAGTGGAGGTGAAGGGTCTATTCACCTTAGCAGTAAGGTCAGTGACTAGGGGGTTTCGATTTAAAATGATTGGTACAAAAATTAGAGGGGTGATGAGGAAGAAAATCACTCAGAATGTGGCGGGTGTCTGGAACTCATTGTCTGAAAGGGTAGTTGAGGCAGAAACCCTGAACTCATTTTAAGGTGGCTTGATGCACCTCAAGTGCCGTAATCTGCAGGGCTACGGGCCAAATACCGGAAGGTGAGATTTGCCTGGTGGGATTGATTTTTGGCCGGCAGAGACACAATGGGCCAAATGGCCTCTTTCTGTGTTATGATCATTCTATGATTTTCTATGATTTTTAGTTGATTTTCTAGGCGCAGATAGGCTGTTTTAGTGAAGGTGTGTAGATGTGGTCAGAAGGTCATCCAGGGGTCAAATATGACACCAAGGTGCGAACAGTCTGGTTTAGTCACACGCTGCTGGGAGAGGGATGGAGTCGGTAACTAGGGAATAAAGTTTGGAAAGGGGACTGAAAACAACGTCTTCAATCTTCTCAAATTTGAATTGTCACAGCAGATGTGTGAGGTAATACATTTTAGAAGGATGTATGTAGAGAGACAGCAAAAGTTACATGTTACAGTGTAAAGGGAGTGAAAGAACAGAGAGACCTGGGCAGTTTATGTGTAAATCATTGAAGGTCACAGGACAGGTTAACAATGCAGGTAATAAAGCATATGAGATCCTGGGCGTTATAAATAGAGGCACAGAAAACAAAACTGGGAAGTTATGTTAATTCTATATAAAACACTACAGCACATCCCAGTACATGACACATGGAACAGCAGAATTGTAATCATATAGTACCAGGGATCTGTGAATTCAGTTACGTGGAGAGATTGGAAAAGCTGGGATTGTTACCTTTAGAGCAGTGAAGGGTAAGAGGAGATTTAATATAGAATTCAAAATCATGAAGGGTTTTTGATAGGGTAATTAATGTGAAACTGTTTCCAGTGTCAGAATGTTCAGTATTAAGAAGACACAGATTGAAGGTAATTGACAAGGAACCAGAGGTGAAATGAGGAGAATTTTCAGACGCAGCAAGTTGTTAGGATCTGGAATTCACTGCCTGAAAATATGGTGGAAGCAGATTCAATAATATCTTTCAAAAGGGAATTTAACAAATACTTGAAAAGCGAAAAATAACTGTAGGAGTCTGGGGAAAGAGGAGGGGAGAGGAACTAATTAGATAGCTCTTTCAAAGAGACAACACTGACACAATGGGCCGACATAACTCCTTCAATAGTGCCGCATCAATCTCTGATTCTATGAGCAAGAGACACAGAGAGTGAAGAGAGAGAGCGTGTTTGTTAAAGAGGGAAAGAGAAATAGAAAGAGCGAAGGGAATGGGAGCAAGATCCAAGGGAGGTTAATGGAAGACGTGTGGCCCCGAGGACCTGGCAGCAGAGCCAGAAGAAGTTTAATGAGCTCACACGCGTGGTCAATGTTAGTGAATTCATCTCCACATGGCATCTCCTACCACAACATCACCAACCTCTCGCACTGCTCAGTGTACCACACCCCCATCACTCACCCATCAGCATTCCGAAACACTCAGGATTAACACCTAACATTCACAGACTCTACATCACCCTTCCACACCTTCCACTGATACCAGCCTCACACCCACCTCTCACTGCCTCCACATAGCTCCAGCTATTCAGCTATGGCAGGCACGTCACCCAACCACAGTTCAACACAATCACTGACATTCTGTCCCCTCTCTTACAGGACAAGGTGGCCCATAATCACAGGAAGCAGCAGTGAACAAGCGAGGGCCAGGCTTCATCCCCTGAGCCTGAGGGAGGAGATGGTTCTCCACATCATGGGACTGGCAGTGACAGAACCCATAGCATCCAGCATCACCGAATTTATTCAGGATGATGCGATGTTCCTGCCTTATGTCTCTTCTTAACTCCCACCTCCCCCTCATCCTGCTGTCTGGGATGATGTACAAGCTGCAGATGATGGGACCATGGATGTCATTGCGGAGTATATGTGAAGTTAAGTGATTTGTGGATAGAACGTTTATAGATGTGGTCACCTCGCAGCTTAAGAGTATGCAGGCAGTGAGGGAATGGGTGATCATCGGACAGTCAACAGGAGTCAGTCAGGTAGCACAGGAGACCCCTGAGTGCATCTCACTCTCTAACCAGTATTCAATACTGAGGAATGTGATGGTTCATTTGGGGACTGTGGCCAGAGACAAGGCCATGTTACCAGGGCTGTCTCAGCTGCACTGGAGGGTACAGTGAAGACTGGAATGTTGATATGATTCAATGATCACAGGAACAGGCAGGCTTTTCTGGGGCCGCTGATGTTTATCCAGGATGGTGTGTTGCCTCCCTGGTGTCAGGGTCCAGGATATCATTGAGCAGCTGCAGAGCATCCTGAAGGCAGAAGGTGAACAGCCAGCAGTCGTGGTCCACATCGTTACAAACGACATAGGCAGAAAGAGGGAGATGGTCCTGCAGTCAGAATTCAGCGAGATCAGTAAGAAATTAACAAGCAGCACCTCAAAAGCAGGAATTTACGGATTACTACCAGCACCCACGCAAGCAATTAAATAGGAATGCATGGCTGGAAAGATGGTGCAGGAGGGAGGGTTTTACATTGCTGGGGCACTGGGACCAGTTCTGGAGAATGTGGGATCGGTACAGGCCGGACGTTTGCACCTAAATGGAGTTGGGACTTATTACCTTGCGGGTTGATTTGTTAGTGCTATTGGGGAAGGTTTAAACTAACTTGACAGAGGTGTGGGAACTAGGAGAAATATCAGAGAGGAACACACATACCAAGGTGCACAGAATACTGGGAGAGATAGATAGCACTAGAGTAGAGAATAAAAAGTTATTAGTTGAGATCAGAGTAACAGAGAAAATAATAAAGTCTAAATTAGACTTACTGAACTTGTATGAGAATGCATGGAGTGTATTTAATAAGACTGATGAGGTACAGGTGCAGATTGTCATGTGGAAGCATGATGTTGTGGCGATAACAGAGACCTGGCTCAAAGAAGGGAAGAACTGGGTGTTAAATATTTCTGGATACAGGGTGTTCAGGAAAGATAGGAATGGGAAAAAAGGGGGAGGGGTGATGGTTTTGATTAAGGAGAGTATTGCCGTACTGCAGAGAGGATATCCCAGAGGTGTCGAGGACAGAATCTATTTGGATAGAGCTAAGGAACAATAAATGTGTAATTACATTGTTCAGTGTTATCTATAGGTCACCAGCTAGTGGAAAGGACATGGAGGAAAAAATTTGGAAGGAAATTACAGAAAGATGCAAGAATTATCGAGCAATTATAACGGGGAACATTCATTATCCAAATATCGACTGGGATATTAGTGGTACAAAGGGCAGAGGGGGGCAAGAGTTCCCAATGTGTGTTCAGGAAAAAGTTCCACAGCAGTATGTTTCCAGTCCAATGGGAAAGGAAACACTGCTGGATCTGGTTCTTGGGAATGAGTTGGACCAAGTGGATTAAGTGTCAGCAGGAAAACATTTAGGCGACAGTGATTATTGTATCATACGGTTTAGATAGACTATGGAAAACGACAAAGAACAATCCAGAGTAAGAATAATTAACTGGGGAAAGTCAACTTCAATGGGGTTAGATTGTTAAATGCCCTCTGAAATGGCCGAGCAAGATACTCAGTTCAAGGGCATTTAGGGATGGGCAATAAATGCTGGCCTAGTCAGTGACGCTTACATCCCACAAAAAGAATTAAACAGACAATCGATCAGGGCTGAGTAATTTGGAATCAAAGGTTAGCAAGAAAAAATGGTATGTGGATAATGGGCTGCTTCAAATGAGAGATTTTTCAGGCACAATCAAGATATGTTCCCTCGAAGGGGAAAGTTAGGGCAAACAAATCCAGAGTTCCCTGAATGACAAAAGCGAAAGACATGATGATGAAGAAGAAAAATTGTCCTTTTGATAAATATCAGGTCAATAATACAATGGAAAACCAGGCTGAATACAGAAAGTTCACAGGGGAAGTGAAAAACAAACAAGAGAAGCAAAGAGAGAGTATTAATCGAGACTGGCAGCAAACATAAAAGGAATTCCCAAAGTCATCTGCAAGCATAGAAATAGTAAAAGGGTGGAAAAAGATTGAATAGGACCAATGAGGGATTAAAAGAGGGAATTAAACATGGAGGCAGGGGGAATAGCTGAGGTATTAAATGAATACATCTGTCCTCATCAAGGGAGATGAGCTACACAGGCCACAGTGATAGAGGAGGTAACTAATACACCAGAAAGATTTAACATTGATAAAGAGGAAGTATTAGATAGGCTTTCTGCACTGAAAGATGAGAAAGCGCCAGCGCCAGATGAGATGCATCCATGGATACTGAGGGAAATGAGACTGGAAATTGCAGAGGCACTGGCCATAATTTTCTAATCTTCCTTAGACTCGGGAGAGTACCAGGCGACTGGAGAATTACAAATGTTATATCCTTATTCAAAAAAAGGATGCAAAGATAAGCCTAGCAACTACAGGCCAGCAGTTTAACTACAGTGGAGAGGGAGGCAGAGTTAACATCTCAGGTCTGTGACCTGTGATCAGAACTATCAAAGATTAGATAAGAATAAGGTTTTAAGCAAGTTAAGGGGTGGGCGGAGAGTAATGGGGAAGAGAACAAAAGGGAAGGTGTCTGTTGGGGAGAGGCAGGAGAGTTTAAATAACAAAACAGACCTGAGTCAAAGGCAAAGAATGTGTTAATGCTGGTGTTGAAAGACAAAGCATTAGTCCAGAGAGGGAGTTAAGAGCAGAATAATGATTAGCTCCAGCTACACAAAAAAAAGGCACACAGTTAAAAAAAATTAAATAGAGTTATAGAGTCATAGGGTATTCGGCCCATCGTGTCTGTGCCGGCCATACAGCACTCAACTACTCTAATCCGATATTCTTGCATTTAGCCCGTAATCCTGTACGCCATGGCGTTTCAAGCGGTCATCTAAATACTTGTTGAAATGAAAATATTAAAATATGAAAAAGGCCAGTCATGCCCTGAAATTATTAAATTCAATGTTCAGTCAGCAATGCTGCAGAGTGACTAATCAAAAGATCAGGTGCTGCTCCTCGAGCTTGCGTTGATTTTCACTGGAACACTGGAGCAGGTCAAAGTCGGAAATGTTGGTATGAGAGCGGGTGGGGGTAGTGGCGGGGTGGGGAGGGGGCTGTGGGGAGCGATGGGTGTAAACATTTTCCACCGCTGAGGGCTGTGGAGGCTCAGACATTGAGTATATTCTAGACAGAGATAGACAGATTTCTACACATTGAAAATATCAAGAGATATAGAGATAGTGTGGGGAAATGCATAGAGGTAGAAGATATACTGACCAACCATGATCTTGAGGAACGGCAGAGCAGGCTTGAAGGGCTGAATGGCCTATTCCTGCTCCGATTTACTATGTTCCTATGGCTGTGGATCTCCGTGCTCAAAGGTCCACATAGCAGATGATTTAAACATTTACTAGGTTTGCTGATGTGCCACCCTGTGGGAGTGGCAAAGTCTCAGTGGAGAACCAACCTTCGGTGTGGCAACATTTATACTCCTTTCAATCCCGCTTCACCAGACCCCCTGCTATCAAACATCAACCAGCCCAGGATACTAATCACCATGCTGAGCGGGGACAGTGTGAATATGGGTCAACCAGCCTTGGAAACTGATCACCATACCGAGCTGGTACCGTGTGAATATGGTCAACCAGCCCAGGATACTGATCACCATGCCGAGCTGGGACAGTGTGAATATAGGTCAACCAGCTCAGGATACTGATCACCATGCCGAGCTGGCACATTGTGAATATGGTCACCCAGCCCAGGATACAGATCACCATGCGGAGCTGGTACAGTGTGAATATGGGTCAAACAGCCCAGGATACTGATCACCATTCCGAGCTGGTACAGTGTGAATATGCTTCAACCAGACCAGGATATAGATCACCATGCGGAGCTGGTAGAGTGTGAATATGGGTCAAACAGCCCAGGAAACAGATCACCATGTCGAGCTGGTAAACTGTGAATATGGTCAACAACCCAGGATACAGATCACCATGCGGAGCTGGTAAAGTGTGAATATGGGCAACCAGCCCAGGATACCGATCACCATGTCGAGCTGGTATAGTGTGAATATGGTCAACAACCCAGGATATAGATCACCATGCGGAGCTGGTACAGTGTGAATATGGGACAACTACCCCAGGATTCTGATCGCCATGCGGAGCTGGTGCAGTGTGAATATGGGACAATCAGTCCAGGATACTGATCACCATGCCAAGCTGGTACAGTGTTAATATGGGTCAACCAGCCCAGGATACAGATCACCATACCGAGCTGGTACAGTGTGAATATGGTCAACAACCCAGGATATAGATCACGATGCGGAGCTGGAACAGTGTGAAGATGGGACAACTACCCCAGGATTCTGATCGCCATGCGGAGCTGGTGCAGTGTGAATATGGGACAACCAGTCCAGGATACTGATCACCATGCCGAGCTGGTACAATGTGAATATGAGTCAACCAGTCCAGGATACTGATCACCATTCCAAGCTGGAACAGTGTGAATATGGGTCAAACAGCCCAGGATATTGATCATCATGCCGAGCTGGTACAGTGTGAATATTGGTCAACCGGAGCAGGGTAAAGATCACCACGCCGAGCTGGTACAGTGTGAATATGGGTCAACCAGCCCTGGATACCGATCACCATAACAATCTGGTACAGTGCGAATATGTGTCAACCAGCCCAGGATATAGATCACCATTCGGAGCTGGTACAGTTTGAATATGGTCAACCAGCCCAGGATACTGATTGCCATGCCGAGCTGGTACAGTGTGAATATGGGTCAACCAGCCCAGGATACTGATCACCATGCCGAGCTGGGACAGTGTGAATATAGGTCAACCAGCCCAGGATACTGATCACCATGCTGAGCTAGCACATTGTGAATATGGTCAACCAGCCCAGGCTCCTGATCACCATACCGAGCTGGTACAGTGTGAATATGCTTCAACCAGACTAGGATATAGATCACCATGCGGAGCTGGTACAGTGTGAATATGGGTCAAACAGCCCAGGAAACAGTTCACCATGTCGAGCTGGTAAACTGTGAATATGGTCAACAACCCAGGATATATATCACCATGCCGAGCTGGTAAAGTATGAATATGGGAAAACCAGCCCAGGATACCGATCACCATGTCGAGCTGGTATAGTGTGAATATGGTCAACAACCCAGGATATAGATCACCATGCGGAGCAGGTACAGTGCGAATATGGGACAATCAGTCCAGGATACTGATCACCATGCCAAGCTGGTACAGTGTTAATATGGGTCAACCAGCCCAGGATACAAATCACCATACCGAGCTGGTACAGTCTGAATACGGTCAACAACCCAGGATATAGATCACCATGTGGAGCTGGTACAGTGTGAATATGGGACAACCACCCCAGGATTCTGATCGCCATGCGGAGCTGGTGCAATGTGAATATGGGACAACCAGCCCAGGATACAGATCACCATGCCATGCTGGTACAGTGTGAATATGTGTCAACCAGCCCAGGATGCTGATCACCATTCCGAGCTGGTACAGTGTGAATATGCTTCAACCAGACCAGGATATAGATCACCATGCGGAGCTGGTACAGTGTGAATATGAGTCAAACAGCCCAGGAAACAGATCACCATGTCGAGCTGGTGAACTGTGAATATGGTCAACAACCCAGGATAATGATCAACATGTCGAGCTGGGACAGTGTGAATATGAGTCAACCAGCCCAGGATGCTGATTACCATGCCGAGCTGGGACAGTGTGAATATGGGTCAACCAGCCCAGGATAATGATCACCATGTCGAGCTGGGACAGTGTGAATATGAGTCAAAAAGCCCAGGATAATTATCACCATGTTGAGCTGGGACAGTGTGAATATGAGTCAACTAGCCCAGGATACTGATTACCATGCCGAGCTGGTACAGTGTGAATATGAGTCAACTAGCCCAGGATACTGATTACCATGCCGAGCTGGTACAGTGTGAATATGGGTCAACCAGCCCAGGATAATGATCAACATGTCGAGCTGGGACAGTGTGAATATGAGTCAACCAGCCCAGGATACTGATTACCATGCCGAGTTAGTTCAGTGTGAGTGTGTGTCAACCAGTCCAGGATACTGATGACCATTCCCATCGGGTACAGTGTGAATATGCTTCAACCAGACCAGGATATAGATCACCATGCCGAACTGGTACAGTGTGAATATGGGTCAACCAGCCCAGGATACTGATTACCATGTCGAGCTGGTACACTGAGAAAATGGGTCAACCAGCCCAGGACACTAATCACCATGCCGAGCTGGTGCCGTGTGAATATTGGTAAAGAAGCCAAGGATAACGATCACCATGCGGAGCTGATACAGTGTGAAAATGGCAGAACCAGCCCAGGATACTGATCACCATGTCGAGCTGATACAGTGCGAATATGGGTCAACCAACCCAGGACACTGATCACCATGCTGAGCTAGTCGAGTGCAAATATGGGTCAACCAGCCCAGGATACTGATCACCATTCCGAGCTGGTACAGTGTGAATATGCTTCAACCAGACCAGGATATAGATCACCATGTCGAGCTGGTACCTTGTGAATATGGGACAATCAGCCCAGGATACTGATTCCCATGCCAAGCTGGTACAGTGAGAATATGGGACAACCAGCCCAGGATACTGCTCACCATGCCAAGCTGGTCCAGTGCGATAATGTGTCAACCAGCCCAGGATATAGATCACCATGCTGAGCTGGTACAGTGTGAAAATGGGTCAACCAGCCCAGGATACTGATTGCCATGCGGAGCTGGTACAGTGTGAATACGGGACAACCAGCCCAGGATACTGATTGCCATGCCGAGCTGGTACAGTGTGAATATGGATCAACCAGCCCAGGATACTGATCACCATTCCGAGCTGGTACAGTGTGAATATGCTTCAACCAGACCAGGATATAGATCACAATGCTGAGCTGGGACAGTGTGAATATTGGTCAAACAGCCCAGGAAACAGATCACCATGTCGAGCTGGTAAACTGTGAATATGGTCAACAACCCAGGATAGATATCACCATGCCGAGCTGGCGCAGAGTGTATATGGGTCATCCAGCCCAGGATACTGATCACCATGCCGAGCTGACACAGAATGTATATGGTTCAACCAGCCCAGGATACTGATCAGCATGCTTAGCTGGTACCGTGTCAATATGGTCAACCAGCCCAGGATACTGATCACCCTGCTGAACTGGTACAATGTGAATGTGGGTCAACCAGCCCAGTCTACTGATCACCATACCGAGCTTGTGCAGTATGAATATGGGCCCTCACGGACATCCTGTGCCACAATTTGCTCTCTTCCAGTGTGAACGTTAGCAGTCTTCCATACTCATGCTTCCATAACCATTCAGTCCACTCACTATCAGGAACCGGATAATGGAAGGTATCATCGACAATGCTATCAACTGGCACTTGCTCACCAATAACTTGCTCAGTGCTGCTCAATTTGGATCCTCAACGTTCATTCATCTGCAGACCTCATTGCAGCCTTGGTCGAAACATGGAGAAAAGAGCTGAACTCCAGAGGTGAGGTGAGAGTGACTGCCCTTGACATTCAGGCAGCATTCGTCCGAGTATGGCATCACGGAGCCATAGCAAAACTTTTGGTCAATGGGAATCAGGGGGAAAATGTATGCTGGTTGGACTCATAACTGCCTCAAATGAGGATGGTTGAGGTTGTTGGAGGTTAATTATGTCAGTCCTGGGACAACAATGCAGTTTATTCTCAGGGTATTTTCCTCAGCTTCATCTGCTTCATCAATGACCTTCAATGAGAAGATCAGAAGTGCGATTATTCATTACGGATTTCAGAGTGTTCAGTTTCATTTAAGATTGCGCAGGTACTGAAGCAGTCCGTGCCTACATGTTCCAAGAACTGGACAATATCCAGCCTTGGGCTGAGAATTAGCAAGTAATTTTTACACCACACATTCAGGAGTGTAACTGAATAATCCCCACTTGCCTGGATGGGTGCAGATCCAACTCTCAGCAAGTTTTGCACCATCCAGGAGAAAACAGCCCGAATCATCAGCACATCATTTACCACGTTGCCATTCACTACTATTCAACATGAAAGAGAACGCAAAAATCTTTTAAAAGGGCACGACAACATTTTCCACGGGCATGTTGATATTAATCAGGTAGAACGAGATGGGGTGTGGTCTATTCGGGGAAAAGAGTGTAATATACACATCGAGACACAGAGCAAATCAAATATACCTAATGAGTTCGTCATATCATTGTTTACTGAGGAAGAGGAATCTGACAAAATATCAATGTAAGTGGAGAGAGTCGAGATAATGGATAGAGTAAGCATTGAAGGCAGGAGGTCGAGGAAAGGCTGGCTGTGCTTGGGGTTGACAAGTCACCTGGTCCGGAAGGCTTCCATCGCAGGCTGCTGAAGGAAGTGGAAATGGAGATATCACAACAGCATGCCATCATCTTACAATCCTCCATAGATGGGGGAGGTGCCTGAGTATTAGAGAACGGCAAATGTGACACCCTTATACTATAAAGGGTGTGAGGACCTTCCTAGCAGCTCCAGGCCAGTTAATTCATCATCAGTGATTTAAGTTTAACTTTGGTGTTCGGAAAACTTCAAAAAAAAATTGGACAAAATCAATAGTCACATGGAGAAATGTGAGTTCGTTCAGGAAAGCCAGCATGAATTTCTTAAGTGAAAATCATGTTTAACTCACCTGCTGGAGTATTTTAAGAAGATAACCGAGAGGATTGATGAGAGCAATACTGTTGATGTGGTGTACATGATATTTCAAAAGGCATTTGATACAGTGCCACACAACAGAATTGTGAACAAACTTGTAGCTCATGGAATAAAAGGGACAGTAGCCACATGGATAAGAAATTGGCTGAGTGACATAAACAAAGAGTAGTGGTTAGAGTTCCCCAGGGATCAATGTTGGGACCCTTGCCTTTCCTGATATATATTAATGACCTAGATCTTGGTGTACAGGGCACAATTTCAAAGTTTGCAGATGATACGAAACTTGGAAGGATAGTGAGCTGTGAGGAGGATAGTGTAGAACTTCAAAAGGACATAGACATGTTGGTGGAATGGGTAGACAGATGGCAGATGAAGTTCAATGTGGAGAAATGTGAAGTGATTCATTTCAGTAGGACGAACATAAAAAGAACAACACCGAATGAAGGGTACAATTCTAAATAGGGCGCAGGAGCAGAGGGATCTAGGTGTATATGTGCATAAGTCATTGAAGGTGGAAATACAGGTTGTGAGAGTGGTTAATAAAACATATATTATCCTGGGCTTTATCAATAGGGGCATGGAGTACAAGAGTAAGGAAGTTATGTTGAACGAATATCAGACACTATTTCGGTCTCAGCTGGAGTATTGCATCCAGTTCTGTGTGCCACACTTGAGGAAAGACATTGGAGAGAGAACAGAAAAGATTCATGGGAATGGTTCCAGGGATGAGGTATTTCAGTTATGAAGTTAAATTGGAGAGATTAGGGCTGTTTTCCATGGAGAAGAGAAGGCTGAGTGGTGATTTGATAGAGGTATTCAAAATCATGAGGGAGCTGAACAGAGTAGATGGAGAGAAACTGTTACAACTCGTGAGAGGATCGTGAACGAGAGGACACAGATTTCAAATATTTGGTAAGAGAAGTACAAGTGACATGAGGAAAAACATTTTCATGCAGCCAGTAGTTAAGATCTGGAATGCGCTGCCTGAGAACGTGGTGGAGGCAGGTTCAATTGAAGTATTCAAAAGCGAATTAGGCAGTAAAATGAAAAGGGAGAATGTGCAGCTTTATGGGGAGAAGGTCGGGGAATGGAAAAGTCGGAAATTGTTCCTTCAGAGAGCCAGTGCGAGCACGATGGGCCGAATGGCCTCCTTCCATGCTGTAACGATTATGTGATTCTGTGAGTGTAGATTAAAGGTTTAGAAACAATTCTCAGGGAAATATTAACAGACACTTGGAGAGGTTTGAGTTTATTAAGGATATTGAGCACAGATTTGAAAAAGGGAGATAATGCTTGACTTATCTAATTGTATTTTAGATAAAGAATCAGAGAAAGTTGTTGAATACCGTGGATGTTGTCGATATGGATTTGAAGAAAGTGTTTGATAAAGTACCAGATAAAAGGCTGGTGAATAAAATTGAGGCGCATAGAATAGGAGGGTCAGTGTCCAATAGGAGTAAACACATGGCTTAACGACAGTAAACAGTTATTGTGGTGAAATGTTGTTGATTTCAGACTGGAGGATGGTAGATAGTGGTGTTTCCTAAAGGGCATGGCTAGGACCACTGCTTTGAGTTTGCTGGATACAAATGATTTGGTCTTGGATATATAGTGGAATTTCAAAATTTGCTGATGATAAACTTGGAGGAGGGACAAACAGTGAGGATGATATGATTTTCCCTCAACAAGACATAGATAGACCAGTAGAATAGGCAGACAAGTGGCAGATGGATTTTGATACTGACAAGTATGAGGTGATACAATTTGGCATAAGGGAAAGGGTGAGGCAATGTAGCCTTATTGGCACTGTTCTGACGAGTGTGTCGGAACAGAGGGAGCTGGGTCTCCAAGTGCGTTTGAATGTGAAAGGAAATACTGACAGATTGGGCTTCATAAGTAGGGAAATAGAATACACAAGTAGGGAAGTTTTATAATGCAATGATACAGATCTCTGGTTAGGCACCAATTGGAGCTCTGTGCCTAGTTCTTATGATGTGAGCGTCCTTGAGATGGTGTAGAGGAGATTTGACAGAATGATTCCAGGGATGGGGGCTTTTAGTTACAATGTTTGTTTGGGAAAACAGGTGTGCTTCTCACTGGTGCAAAGGAGATTGAGAGGAAATTTGATGGAGGTGGACAAGATTATAACAGGCTTAGATAAGGTGGACAAGGAGGAATTGTTCCCATTAACTAATGGTACAAGGACCAGGGGACACAGGTGGAAGGTTTTGGGCGAGAGATGCAGAGGGAATGTGAAAAAGAACTTTTTTTTAATGCAATGGGTCGTAATGCGGAGGCGGTGGTGGAGTGGTATTATCACTGGACTGGTAACGCAGAGACCCATGGTACTGATCTGGGGACATGGGTTCGAATCCCACCATGGCAGAAGGTGGAATTTGAATTTAATTAATAAAAATCCGGAATTAAAAGCTAGTAAAAGCTATAATTTGTGCGGCACAGTGGCGCGGTGGTTAACATCGCAGCCTCACAGCTCCAGCGACCCGGGTTCAAATCTGGGTGTTGCCTGTGTGAAGTTTTCAGTAATCCCTGTGTTTGCGTGGATTTTCTTCAGGTCCTCCGGTTTCCTCCCACATGCCAAAGACTTGCAGGTTGATAGGTAAATTGGCCATTTTAAATTGCCCACAGTATGGGTAGGTGGTAGGGAAATATAGGGACAGGTGGTGATGTGGTAGGAATATGGAATTAGTGTCGGATTAGTATAAATGGGTGGTTGATGTTCGGCACAGACTCGGTGGGCCAAAGGGCCTGTTTCAATGCTGTATCTCTAATCATAATCTAAAACCATCTCAAGGGCAAATACGGATTGGCAATAAATGCTGGCCTGGCCAGCGTCATCACATCCCATAGTGAATAATAAAAAATAAAGTGGAACTGACTGGATGTTCTGCACAGTGCCAGCATGCGTAATGGTCTCCTTCTCTGTCGTAAATCTATGACTCCAGCATTGGAGCAAAATGACAGCAGTGTGTACAGTCTCCAAGATGAACTGCAGCTACTCACCAAGCCTCCTTCAAGAGCACCTTCCAAACCCGCAAAATCTACGAGCCAGAAGGGCAAAGGGAGCAGATACATAGGAACACCACCACCAGCAAGTTCCCCTCCAAGCAGCACATCATCCTGACTTGGAGCTATATTGCCATTCCTTCACTGTCGCAGGGTAAAAAACGTTCAGGAAAACAGATCACCTCTACCTTCTCAACGGCATTTAGGGATGGGCAATAATTCCGGGCCTATCCAGCCATGCCCACGCCCATGAACAAATAGAACTGTCTACAGCCACTGGGGATGCACTGTGCAGGAGCACTAGGCAAGTCAGGGTGGAAAATGTCCAGGAAATGGTCGTAGACAGGATTGGGTATGGACAGGATACAGTATTGGAACTTAGCTCAGGGTCAAAGCAATCAGCGAGGAAGTGAACACTCTGTTTCAGCCTCATGTATTGGCAGATTCGTTGGATAGAGAACAGAGTTTGTGTTGGATACTGAAAACAATGGCTTCAATCTCCCTAATACTTCAATAGCAAGGGCGGTAATGCATTGAATTGTGGTTTACACATCTAATAGCTGAATAGAGTGACTTAGCAGTGTGACACCAGCAGCAAAGATGCAACAGCAAATTAAAACAATAGTAATACAGTTAGCAATGGTCTTTCGAGCTAATATCTGGAGACATATATTTACCAGGAATGACAACAGTAACAAGGTGGACAGAGTAAACGATAAGATCAGTAATGCAGTAAAACATGGTTTATTGAATTGATAGGTAGTGAGAGAGACTTACCAGGGACACCACCAATAGCGAGAATGGGATAGTAAATGCATTGAATCATTTTCAATGCATCGGAGATCCGCCACTCTAATGGTATCGAATTATCATCTGCAGTAAAACTGTCAAACCAATAAGATAAACTCCTGTCCATTGTTGTAACATTCCAATCTATTGTTCTCAGATTCTGATCTATCCTCCCCCTCTCACTCGAACCACTGATCCATTTGTGCCAGGGATGAAGCCCCCGCTAACACTTTGGGATATCACATTGAAAGGTGCCCGTTATTAATAGAAGATGGAAACCCTCCAGTGACACAATTAGGGTCCATGGAGACTGACATTAATGACAGTCACTGAACAAACAGGTTCAGTTAACTCCTTTCAATCCAACACTGTTGGTACCATGATAACGAATAACATTTACGCTTTCCAGGTGAGATGTATGGGGGTTGCTGATGGAAAGAATGGTGGAAATAGCAGAGGAAATGGCCAGAATCTTACAATGCTCCTCGGATATGGTGATAGATTACTGCAGATTCCTCAATGTGACACCCTGTTTAAAACCAGAGAAATGGATAAACTCTGGAATTACAGTTCCAGCAATCTAACATCGATGTAAACTATGACAGACTATAATCTGGGACAAATCCTTTTTGCCTTGGAAAAACAGGAGTTTATAAATGACAAGCATCCTGGATATGTTAATACCAATCATGTCTGACAAACTTGATCGAGTTCTTCAATGACGTCATGCAGCGGCTTGTTGAAGGCAGCATGGCTGATGCTATTTATATGGACTTTCAAATGTCATCTGATCATTTTCAATCTAATGGATTTGAAAGGAAAACTACAGCCCATGGATTAAAGGGGCAGTGACAGTGTGGATATGACACTGGCTAAGAAACAGAAAGCAGAGAGAAGTTGTGAACAGTTGTTGTTCAGACTGGATGGGAGTATACAGTAGTGTTCCCCATGATCAGTATTAGGATCACTCCTTCTTTTGTCACAGATTAATGGCACAGACGTAGATATAAATGACCATTATTTCAACGTTTGCAGATGATGTGGAGTTGGGAAACGTAACCTGTGAGGTGGATAGTCAAAGACTTCAGGAGGACATAGGTACCAGACCAGGAGCCAATGTAGAAAAGCAAGTACAGGCATGATGGATGAATGGGATTTGGTGTGAATTAGGATACAGGCAGCAGAGTTTTAGATGGGCTAAAGTTTATAGGGGGGCAAGGTTGGATGTAAGTGATGAGGGGGTTGAAATAATTGCATCTGGAACTGACAAAGGAATGGATGGCGGATTAAGCAACAGATGAACCAAGGCAGAAACAGAGACAGGCAAGGATATGGAGGTGAAAGTAAGTGGTCTGGCTGATGGAGCTGGCAGCTCGGCTCAGAGTTCTATAGGAAGCCTAGGTTGTGAACAAGCTGGTTCAGCCACAGACACTGGCTGTGGAGTGGAATGGAGTGGGTGGATAGGGTCAGTTGAGAGAGGTCACTATGGCGATCGGCAGTGACTGCTCCTCTAGTTCAATAGCAACACTCAGCAATAACCAATGAGGCAACTACTTAGGAACACAGAATCCAGTAATAGACAGCAACAGAAAGAGTTTTATTTTATAAGTACAGAACAGCATAGACACTGTCACAGTGATTAATGTTCAGGAATGTCACACACACGAGCAGCCGTTGGCGGATAGGATCAGGGAAAACCCTAAGGCTTTCTATAGGTATATCAGGAATAAAAGAATGACTAGAGTTAGATTAGGGCCAATCAAGGATAGTAGTGGGAACTTGTGTGTGGAATCAGAGGAGATAGGGGAAGCGTTAAATGAATATTTTTCGTCGGTATTTACAGTAGAGAAAGAAAATGTTGTCGAGGAGAATACTGAGATTCAGGCTACTAGGCTAGATGGGATTGAGGTTCACAAGGAGGAGGTGTTATCAATTTTGGAAAGTGTGAAAATGGATAAGTCCCCTGGGCCAGATGGGATTTATCCTAGGATTCTCTGGGAAGCGAGGGAGGAGATTGCAGAGCCTTACTCCTTGATCTTTATGTCGTCATTGTCGACAGGAATAGTGCCGGAAGACTGGAGGATAGCAAATGTTGTCCCCTTGTTCAAGAAGGGGAGTAGAGACAGCCCTGGTAATTATAGACCTGTGAGCCTTACTTCGGTTGTGGGTAAAATGTTGGAAAAGGTTATAAGAGATAGGATTTATAATCATCTTGAAAAGAATAAGTTCATTAGAGATAGTCAGCACGGTTTTGTGAAGGGTGGGTCGTGCCTCACAAACCTTATTGAGTTTTTCGAGAAGGTGACCAAATAGGTGGATGAGGGTAAAGCAGTGGATGTGGTGTATATGGATTTCAGTAAGGCGTTTGATAAGGTTCCCCACGGTAGGCTATTGCAGAAAATATAGAAGTATGGGGTTGAAGGTGATTTAGAGCTTTGGATCAGAAATTGGCTAGCTGAAAGAAGACAGAGGGTGGTGGTTGATGGCAAATGTTCATCCTGGAGTTTAGTTACTAGTGGTGTACCGCAAGGATCTGTTTTGGGGCCACTGCTGTTTGTCATTTTTATAAATGACCTGGATGAGGGTGTAGAAGGGTGGGTCAGTAAATTTGCGGATGACACTGAGGTCGGTGGAGTTGTGGATAGTGCCGAAGAATGTTGCAGGGTACAGAGGGACATAGATAGGCTGCAGAGTTGGGCTGAGAGATGGCAAATGGAGTTTAATGCGGAAAAGTGTGAGGTGATTCACTTTGGAAGGAGTAACAGGAATGCAGAGTACTGGGCTAATGGGAAGATTCTTGGTAGTGTAGATGAACAGAGAGATCCTTCTGTCCAGGTACATAAATCCCTGAAAGTTGCTACCCAGGTTATTAGGGCTGTTAAAAAGGCATATGGTGTGTTAGCTTTTATTAGTAGGGGGATCGAGTTTCGGAGCCACGAGGTCATGCTGCAGCTGTACAAAACTCTGGTGAGACCAAACCTGGAGTATTGCATGCAATTCTGGTCACCGCATTATCGGAAGGATGTGGAAGCTTTGGAGAGGGTGCAGAGGAGATTTACTAGGATGTTGCCTGGTATGGAGGGAAGGTCTTACGAGGAAAGGCTGAGGGACTTGAGGTTGTTTTCGTTGGAGAGAAGGAGGAGGAGAGGTTACTTAAGATAAGATAATCAGAGGGTTAGATAGTGTGGATAGTGAGAGCCTTTTTCCTCGGATGGTGATGGCAAACACGAGGGGACATAGCTTTAAGTTGAGGGGTGATAGATATAGGACAGATTTCAGAGGTAGTTTCTTTACGCAGAGAGTAGTAGGGGCGTGGAACGCCCTGCCTGCAACAGTAGTAGACTCGCCAACTTTAAGGGAATTTAAGTGGTCATTGGATAGACATATGGATGAAAATGGAATAGTGTAGGTCAGATGGTTACACAGGTCGGCGCAACATCGAGGGTCGAAGGGCCTGTCCTGCGCTGTAATGTTCTAATTCTAACATGCAGAATATCAATCATATTAGTTCAAACTACTCCCAGGACAGGTGGTGTGGGGAAGATATAGAGTTAAACTCGCTCTGTACTGTCCTTATCATACACTCCCAGGACAGGTACAGCAAGGGGATTGGCTGGTCAATTTGGAGCACTTCCTGTCTGCAATCAGGGGGAGCAGCTGCACCTGTGTTGCTGCAACTGCTGCTGGAGAGGAGAGAGGAGACTGGAGTTACTGCAGAGAGGTGACTGTAGAGTGGAGACAGCTGTGTTTACTGTGGAACTGTTGCACTTTTTCAAGACTAAGAAGACCTGAGAGTCATTTTGGAGAGGTGGGTGTTGGAGCACCAGGGAACTGTTGGTTGTTTGGACTGTTGGTGGAGGGAGAAGGCACCGGAAGATCCAGGGGTGGGGCTGCCAAATTCTGCAGGGAGGCCCTGTACTAGCTCTTGTGTTTATCTGCCATCCTGCACAAAAGGGGCTCCCTCCCCACCCCCAACTGTGTGGCTCGGGACGGCTGGAGCTGCCCGGCTGAAGAAAATCCTTATACAACAACAGAAAAGGGAGAGAACCGGGCGGCTCTAACCGACCCGGGCGAAGAACCCTTCCCTAACTGGAAGAGTGGACTGTCGACTCTGCAGGAAGGTGCTCCAACCACCAAATGAAGTGTAACATCCTCGCAGCTGTTCTCTCTCTTCCATCACTCGGCCACCTATCCTCTCCTCTCCTTGTCCTTTTCAACCCAATCCTCCTCTATTCCCATCCCCACTTCCCCATCATATTGCTTGTGTTAAAGAAAACTGTCGTGTGCTTTGTTTCCTGGGGGTGGGCGTAGCTCTTTGACCCCATGACAAGCCCCTCTTCGCCAGTGGCGGGGCCTTCCCGTTCATATGCTGCTGCGGCTGCTGCTGCTGCACCTGTTGCCCCGTCACCGTTTGCTTTATTATCATCGAAGCATGGGGTCAAGAGCTACGTCCACCCGAACATGACTATCGAGGCATGCGTGAAAGCAATGGCCGAGGTTGTCGGCCCTTCGGCCATTGTTGCAGCCTCTAAAATGTACGGGAAGGCAGTGTTTTTCCTGAAGACCGAGCGGGCGGTGTCCCTGGCTCTGAGCAAGGGGCTCACCGTGGGCGGGACCTTTCTGCCAGTGGACCCCCTGAAGGCCACTGCGCAAAGGCTCATTCTATCCAACGTCCCGCCCTTCATTCCTGGTGAGCTCCTCCTTCCCCTCCTGCACCATCTGGGGGAGGTAAAGACGGGGCTCACCTCAGTCCCGCTCGGTCTTCGGGAGAACAGCCTCTGACACGTGTACTCCTTCCGCCGCCAGTTATTCATGCAGCTGGCGCGGGAGGAGGTGACAGAGGGCCACTTTAATGTAGAATTCCAGGGGATGGCCTACCGCATCTTCTGGACCTTGGACGGGGTGTGGTGCCATGTCTGTAAGGGGGTGGGGCATGTTTGTAAGAACTGCCCCAACCTCCCGGCTGCCAACTCAAACTCGGCGGCCCAGGGTGGCGCCACTGGACCTCCTCCCAGCCCCCCTACACCAGCACCAGATACCATTCAGTCGGTACCGGAGGCTATGGCTTTCACGGCCTCCGGCAGGGAGGGGGGTGACCGTCCAAGTGGAAGGAAGGCGCGGAGGAGAAATAAACATCGGGAGGCGCGTTCCCTGGACATCGTGACACTACCCGAGCCTGAGCTCAGCCCAAAGCCCGATCTCGGGAAGTCAACTTGCCCCAGGGCTGGGCTCAGGCCCAGGGTGAATAAAAAAAGGAGAGTGTGGAGGTGGAGGCCTCTGATGATATGGAGGTCTCTGAGCCTCCGCACACAACTGGGAAAAAGAGGAGAAGGCACCCCTCCACAGAGTTAACAAGGGGCCCTGAGGCGCAGGTCCCATCTGTTGGAGGGGAGCTGTCTCCTGTTTCGGGTCCACAGGTTGCCCTACCGCCACCACCAAGGCTACAAAGTCCAGGCAGGAGCACGCTATTCCTCAGGATGGAGGGGAGGGGGAGGCCCCGGTACTTGATGCCCCTCCTGAAGGAGTAAGTAGGGCCCTGCTTGTGGTGTGGGAGCATGGGGACGCCGCCCATTCTGCCACTGCTACTCAGTCGGGTGACCTGAGTGAAGGGGAGGGTGAGGCCCCAGAGGGTCGGTCCTCCCAGCTGGAGTCCTCCACCAACTTGGAGACACCTGACCCGGTTATAACCGAGAATACTGCCCCATCTGCTGGGCCTGTGGGTGCTGGCGGAGCGGGAGATGGCCTCCTCTCGCTGCCTCTGGTCTCGGCTCCGGCTGGATTTCTGGAGTCGGGAATTTCTGTCTCCCCTGGACCACTCATTGGCCCGGGGACGGAGGTGGAGGGGGGTCCTGAACTACTGGCGCCCACAGGCTCCAGCTTCACAGTAGTACCCAGAGAGGACTCCTCCGCCATCGATCCTTGGGGGTGGGATCGTGACGGAGGCAGGACCAGCTGGCGTGGTCGGGACGTCCACCCCACCGGAGCAGGATGGGGATTCAGTGCAAGGCACGGAGGGCGATCTTGATTCCATTGCCAGTGAGGTGGTGGAGTCCCTCGTGCCTCCCACCGAATCTCCTCTCATCCCCACGGTGGAACTCCGGGATTTCCTCGCGGCTTGCAGGGGTTGCCGCAATAAAGTTCAGCTGGCCCTCGACCGTTGGTCGAATCTGGCGCTGATCATACAGTCCGTCCGTGCCGCCCTTAAGATAGCGGGCAAGCGCGCGGACGTGAAACTTGTTGAGAGGCGCCATTGTAATGTGTTCCTCGATGGGTTGCTGGGGGAGTGGAGGGCCAGCTGCACTTCCACTCCCTCCTCACAGTGAGGTGTTTGTGACGGGTTTTAATTACATTTGACATGAAGATAACCATAGCCAGCCTCAACATCAACGGCAGCAGGGGGTCTCACCGCAGATTTCACAATCTCTCAGTCCTTAGGGAAGGGAGATACACGGTGAGCTTTCTGCAGGAAACCCACACCGTTCCGGGAGACAAAGCCACCTGGCTCCTGGAGTGGCAGGGTGGGGGCTACATGAGTCACCACCCCGTTATTTCTAGTGGGGTGGCTATCTTGTTGGCCCCGACTTCTCAGCCGGAGGTCGTGGGCTTCAAGGAACTAGTGCCGGGCCGCTTGCTCCACCTCGCCGTTCGCCTGGGTAGCATGCCGCTCCACTTTGTGAACCTGTACGCGCCCAGGCCCGGCGCGTTGCAAGCGCGCTTCTTTGAAGAAGTGTCCGCTCTCTTGAGCTCCATCGATAGCGGCGAGTCCATCATCCTCGGGGGGGATTTTAACTGCACACTCGTGGTGGGGGATCGCTCCGGTCCCCAGCGTGGCCAATCGTTGGTGGAGAAGTTGAGGGGACTGATCAGCTCCCTTAACTTGGTGGAAGTTGAGCGGAATCTCCATCCCGACTCCAGCACCTTCACGTGGAGGTCTGGAGGAGTAGGGTCCCGAATCGACAGCCTCTACTTTTCTCAGGCGTACGTCTCCCGCGTCTCGGCGGCCTCCATGCGGCTGGTGCCGTGCTCGGACCACCGCCTGGTGTGGGCGGTGTTCACTCCGCTCCGCACGGAGCAGGGTCCGCGTACTGGCATTCAACAACTGGCTTTTGGAGGACGAGCGATTTCAGGATTCGTTCTGTCGATGCTGGGCCGACTGGAGAAGGAAGCAGGGGGGCTTCCCCTCCTTGAGGCTATGGTGGGTTGTGGGCAAGACTCACATCCGCGTCTTCTGTCAGGAGTACGTGACGGGGTCGACCAAAGGGCTGGAAGCCGAGATCGGGCGCCTTCAGAGGGAGGTGCTCGATTGGAGTCCCGCCTCGGTCATGCCGTTGTGGACCCGGCACTGTGGCAGGCGTACAAAGAGAAGAAGAGCACGCTGAGGGACCTGCAGCTCATAGGGTCCCGAGGCGAGTACGTGAGGTCGCAGATCCAGATCCTTGAAGTTTTGGACCGCACCTCACTCTTCTTCTACTCACTGGAAAAATGGCGGGGGTTCCGTAAGCAGCTCGTCGAGCTGCTGGCCGACGACGGATCCTCCATCACGGATCCGGTGGGAATAGGCCTCCTGGTCCGTACTTATTACAGTGTGTTGTTCTCTCCAGATCCGTCCAGCGAGGATGCGCGCAGAGTTTTGTGGGAGGACCTGCCGCAGGTCAGCCTGGAGGGTGCTGAAGGATTGGAGGCTCTGCTCACGTTGGCGGAGCTGACTGGTGTCCTCCACCAGCTCTCAAGGGGCAAATCCCCAGGGCTGGATGGGTTGATCGTGGAGTTACTCAGGGCGTTCTGGGACGTCCTGGGGGACGATTACGCACGGGTCCTGTGGGAAAGCCTGGCGACGGGGAGATGCCCCTCTCATGGCGCAGGGCAGTCATCGTCCTGCTGCCGAAGCGGGGCGATCTCCACCTGCTTAAAAACTGACGTCCGGTCTCCCTCCTCAGCACGGATTATAAGGTCTTTGCCCGGGCTATGTCTACCCGCCTGGGCTCCGTGCTGGCCCACATGATCCACCCCGACCAGTCCTACACGGTCCCGGGCTGATCCATCCAGGACAACATCCAACTGGTCCGGGACCTGATCCATCTTTCCCAGAGGACTGGTCAGTCGGTCGCCTTTCTCTCCCTCGATCAGGAGAAGGCGTTCGACAGGGTGGATCACGATTACCTTTTCGGGACTCTGCGCGCTTTCGGACTCGGGCCGCATTTTGTGTCCCGGGTCCGACTTTTATACGCCGCCGCAGAGTGTCTAGTCAAAGTTAACGGGTCCTTGACGGCGCCCCTTCGATTTGGGAGAGGAGTGCGTCAGGGGTGCCCCATGTCCGGCCAATTGTATACCATCTGCGTGGAGCCCTTCCTGTGCCTGCTTCGCAGGAGGTTGACGGGATTGGCTCTGCGCGAGCCGGCCATGCGGGTCGTCCTCTCGGCTTACGCCGACGACGTGCTCCTCGCAATCACAGATCCCGTTGACTTGCGGAGGATGCGCGACTGCCAGCAGACCTTTTCTGCCGCGTCCTCCGCGAGGATCAATTGGGAGAAATGTTCCGGACTCCTGGTTGGTCAGTGGCGGGTGGACTCCCTGCCGGAGGAGATGACACCTTTTGCGTGGAGCACCACGCACCTCCTCTATCTGGGAGTCCACCTTAGTCCCGCTGAGGAAGCCTGGCCGGCAAACTGGCAGGAGTTGGAGGCGAAAGTCACCGCTCGGCTGGGGCGCTGGACAGGACTGCTCCGAGTGCTTTCCTACAGGGGCCGAGCGTTGGTCATAAACCAACTGGTGGCCTCCATGCTGTGGTACCGGTTGGTCACTTTGGCCCCGCCCCCTGTATTTGCCACCAAGATCCAGAAGAAACTCGTCGATTTCTTCTGGGGCAAGAGGAAACACTGGGTCTCTGCCGCGGTCCTGAGTCTCCCGATCGAGGAGGGCGGTCAGTCGCTGGTGTGCGTCCGCACCCAGGCTGCGACTCTCCGCCTTCGGACCCTGCAGAGATACCTGTACGTCGAGCGTCCTCCCAGATGGTGTGCGCTGGCGACGTATTTTTTCCGCCAGTGTCACTGCCTTCAAGACGACACGCAGCTCCCGGTGGAGTCCGTTAGCCGCGCCTCTCTGAGGGAGTTGCCTGTCTTTTACCGGGATCTTTTCCGAGTCTGGAACATGGTCGCCTCCAGTATGGGCGCTCCCCCGCCGGCGGAGGAGAGCGCCTCGGCTGTCCGGGCGGCCGACTCCGGGGACGGTCCGGCGGGCGGAGGAGTAGCCGAAACCCCCGGGACGCCCCTCACTGCGGGTGGCGAGGGGGCTCGGGAGTGCGGAGCGATCCCGGCCGAGCTGACCCCCGCTGGGCCGGAACTGCTCATCGGACCCAGGCCCCGAAACCCTCCTCGGGAGCCGGTCCCGCACAACCCGAGCCGCCTCTCGGGAATGCCCTCCGTGCCATTCCAATCGGCGCGGAGGGGTTTCCTGTACGGGCTGCTCCTGCACACTTTCCACTTCCTCGCCCTCGTCAGCCGGCCGGACACGCCCTGGCGGTCCGCGTTGCCATCTGGCGGCGAGGGGAAACCCCGATGGAGGTCTCTCTACGCGGGAGTCTTCCCCCTTTACATCGGGGACCTGGGGTGGAGGGTGCTGCACAGAGCAGTCCCGTGCAATAGGCTTTTAAGTAGGTTCACGGACTCCCAGGCCAGCTGTACTTTCTGCGGCCTGGACGAGTCCGTGTTCCACATTTATACGGAGTGTGCGAGGTTGCAGCCCCTATTTGAGTATCTGAAGGGGCTGCTCCTCAAATTCTGGCTGCACTTCAGTCCCACGCTCCTGATCTTTGGGCACCCGGTGCGGAGGGGCTTGGGCCGGGAGGAGGATCTCCTCGTCGGTCTGCTCCTGGGCCTGGCCAAGGTGGCAATTCACAGGTCCAGGTTGCGGGCCGTCGGGGGGTCCGTCCTCCCCGATTGCCTGCCCCTCTTCCGCGGTTATGTTCGCGCCCGGGTGTCCCTGGAAAAGGAGCATGCGGTGTCCGCCGGTACGCTTGAGGCCTTCCGCGACCGGTGGGCACCGCAGGGACTGGAGTGCATCGTCGACGCCGAGAATGGCATTTTAATTTGAGTTTTTTGTTTATTTATCTGTTTTAATAAAGTTATTTTAAAACTGTAAATATGTAAAAAAAAAACGGAGTAAGATACAGACTAAATCTCCCTCCACACTGTCCCCATCAAACTCTCCCAGGACAGGTACAGCACGTAGTTAGATACAGAATAAATCTCCCTCCGCACTGTCCCCATCAAACATTCCCAGGACAGGTACAGCACGGAGTTACATACAGAGTAATTCTCCCTCCACACTGTCCCCATCAAACTGTCCTTGGACAGGTCCAGCAGTGGGATTGGCTTGGCAATTTGGGAAGCACTTCCTGCCTGCAATCAGGAGTAGCAGCTGCACCTTTGTTGCTGCAACTGCAACTGGAGTGGAGTAACTGGAGAGGAGACAGCAGAGTTGAGTAACTGCAAACAGGTGACTGTAGAGTGGAGACAGCTGCATTTACTGTGGAACTGTTGCACTTTTTCAAGACTAAGAAGACATGCAAGTTATTTGGGAAAGGTGGGTGTTGGAGCATCAGAGGACCGTTTGTTGTTTGGACTGTTGGGGGAGGGAGGAGGCACCAGAAGATCTAGGGGTGGGGCTGCCAAATTCTATAGGGAGCCCCTGTATTTGCTCTTGTGCTTATCTGCCATCGTGCACAAAAGTGTACCCCAACCCCACCCCCAACTGTGTGGCTTGGGATGGCGAGAGCTGCCCGGCTGAAGAAAGTCTTCACAGTCATTGCAGAACAGTAGAAAAGGAGAGAACCGGGCGGCTCTAACCGACCCGGACGAAGAACCCTCTCCTAACTGGAAGACAGGACTGTGAACTCTGAAGTAAGGTGTTCCAACTACTGAACCACAGCAACATCCTCGCAGCTCATCTCTCCCTTCCAACACTCGGCTGTCTATCCTCTCCTCTCCTTGTCCTTTTTCTTTGCAGCCCTATTCTCCTCTACCCCCACCCCTCCCATTATATTTCTTTACTTTAAAAACTGTTAGTTTATTTCTTAAGTGTGGGTGTGGCTCTGTGAACCCATGGTAAATACCTCTTCACCAGTGGCGGGGCCTTCTCGCACGGATGCTGCTCTGGCTACTGCAGCTGTTGCCCCGTCACCGTTTGCACCAATAACATCAAAGCTTGGGGTCAAGATCTAAATCCATCCAAACATGATGATAAAGGCATGTGTAAAGGCAATGGCCGAGGTTGTCGGCCCTTCGGCCATTGTTGCAGCCTCTAAAATGTACGGGAAGGTGGTGTTTTTCCTGAAGAACGAGCGGGCAGTGTACCGGGTTCTGAGCAGGGCACTCACCGTGGACGGGACCTTTCTACCAGTGGACCCTCTGTAGGCCACTGTACAACGAATCACTTAGTCAAATGTCCCGCCCTACATTCCTGGTGAGCTCCTCCTTCCCCACCTGCACCAAATGGGTGAAGTAAAGACGGGGCTCGCCCCAGTCTCTTCAGTCTTCGGGAGAACAGCCTGCAGTATGTTGACGACTGCCGCCACCAGCTATTCATGCAGCTGGCGCGGGAGGAAGTCACAGAGGGCCATTTCAATGTCGAGTTCCAGGGGATGGCCAACAACGTTCTGAACCTTGGACGTGTCATGATTCCATGTCTTGAAGGGAGTGGGGGATGTGCACAAGAACTGCCCCAACTTCCCGGCTGCCAACTCTACCTTGGCAGCCCGGGGTGGTGCCGCTGCACCTCCTCCCACCCCTCCGCCACCTCCTCCAGATACCATTCAGTCACTGCCGGAGGCTGTGGTTTTCACGGCTTCCAGCTGGGAGGGGGTTGCCCGTCCAAGTGGAAGGAAGGCACGGAGGAAGAATAAATATCGAGAGACACATCTCCTTGACACCGTGGCACAATCCGAGTCTGAGCTCAGCCCAAGGCCTGCTCCCAGGGAATCCAACTTTCCCAGGGCTGGACTCGGGCCCAGGGTGACCAGGGAAAAGGTGGAGGCACAGGCAGAGGCCCCTGATGACATGGAGGTCACTGAGCATCCACGCCCCTCCGAAAATAAGGAGGAGACGTCCCTCCTCTGAAGAAGGCCTTAACCACGGGGTCCATTTCCTGGCGTGGTTCCTCAAGCTCGCCAGCCACCAGCATGATCAACCTCGAGCCCTGGCCGGGAACCCTCCACTCCTCGGAACGGAGGTGGGGGAGATGCCCCTGTGATCTTGTCAACTCATGAGATGGGGGCCCGCCCTCGGTAGGGGAATTTGTGCACATGACAGGAGAAATCATTTCTTTGGCCACAGGGTCGGGTGCCCTGGGTGGGAGTGAGAGCCTGACGCTGACGCACGGGATATACCCGGCCCTGAGGCCAATCTGTGTAATTCCTGGTGTGCTGGTCCTGTGGGTGCTGAGGGACCAGGAGATGGCCTCCTCTCTCTACCTCCGATCCCGGCTCCAGCCGAATTTGCAGAGTCGGGACCTTCCATCTCCCCTGGTCCACTCATTGGCCTGGAGACGGAGTTGGAGGGGGGGGGTGGTGTCCTGAACCGCGGGCACCCACAGGCTCCAGTTCCATTCTTGAACCCAGAGAGGACTCCTCCGCCATCGATCCTGGAGGTGCCATCATGACGGAGGCGGGACCTGCAGGCACGGCAGGGACATCCACCCCACAGTGTGTGGGGTGTGTGTCGGCCGCTGGTGGTGATGACCCAGAGGAGGATGGGGACTCTGTGTGGGGCACAGAAGACAACCTTGATGCCATCACCAGTGAGGTGGTGGAGTCCCTCGTGCCTCGCACCCAGTTTCCTCTCATCCCTGTGGCAGAACTCCGGGATTTCCTAGCGGCATGCAGGGATTGCTGTAATAAAGCTCATCTGTCCCTCGGCCGTTGGTCGAATCTGGCGTTGATCATTCAGTCCGTCCCTGCCGCCCTCAAGAAAGCGGGCAATGGTGAGGGCGTCAAACTGGTTGAGAGGCGCCAATCTAATGCATTCCTCAATGGGTAGCTGGGCGAATGGAAGGCGAGGTGCACGTCTGCTCCCACCTCACAGCGAAGTGTTGGTGACGGTTCTAAATACCTTTCACAGGAAGATAATCATAGCCAGCCTCAGCATCAAAGGCAGCAGGGGGTCTCAACACGGATTTCACAATCTCTCAGTCCTCAGGGAAGGGAGATACACGGTGAGGTTTCTGCAGGAAACCCACACCGTTCTGGGAGACGAAGCCACCTGGATCCTGGAGTGGCAGGGTGGGGTCTACATGACACGCCTCACCCCTACTTCTAGTGGGGTGGCTATCTTGTTGGCCCGCCCTTTCAACCGGGTACCTTGGGGGTCAAGGAGCTAGTGCCAGGCTGCTTGCTCCATCTCGCTGTTCACCTGGGCAGCGTGCCTCTCCACTTTGTGAACGTATATGCGCCCAGGACTGGCGTGAAAAAAGTGCGCTTCTTTGAAGAAGTGTCCGCTCTCTTGAGCTCCATCGATAACACCAAGCGCATCATCCTTGGTGGGGGGAGGGTGGAATTTAACTGTACCCTCGAGGTGGGGGATCGCTCGGGTCGCCAGCGTGGCCATTCGTTGGTGGAGAATTTGAGAGGACTGATCAGTTCCCTCAACTTGGTGGACGTATGGCGGAATCTGGAACCCGACTCCAGCGCCTTCACGTGGAGGTCTGGAGGAGGGTCCCAAATCGAGCACCTTTACTTTTCACAGGCGTACGTCTACCGTGTCTTGGCGCCCTCCATGCGGCTGGAGCACGGACCACCACTTGGTATGGGCGGAGTTCACTCCACTCCGCACACAGGCGGCGTCCATGTGCTGCTACTTTAACAACCGGCTGTAGGAGGATAAGTGATTCCTAGATTCATACCGTCGATTCTGGGACGACTGGAGAAGGGAGCAGGGGGAGATCCCCTCCTTGAGGACAGTTTGGGATGTGGGCCAGACTCACATACGTGTCTTCTGTCAGGAGTACGCGAAGGGGTCGCCCAAGCGGCGGGAAGCTGCGATCGGGCGCCTAGAGAGGGAGGTGCTCGACTTGAAGTCCCGTTTCGGTCATGCCATCGCGGAACCGGCCCTATGGCAGGCGTACAAAGAGAAGAAAGGCGTGCTAAGGGACCAGTAGCTCAAAGCGTTTTGAGGCGTGTACGTGAGGTCACGGATCCATATCCTGGAAGATTTGGATCGCACCTCACCCTTCTTCTACGTGCTGGAAAAAACGGCGGGAGGTCCGCAAGCAGCTCGTTGATCTTCTGGCCGACGATGGATTCTCCATCACGGATCCGGAGGGAAAGGGACACCTGGTCCATACATGTTACAGTGCATTGTTCTCTCCGGATACATCCAGCGAGGATGCGCGCAGTATTTTGTGGGAGGACCTGCTGTAGGTCAACCCGAAGGGTGAAAAATGACTGGAGGTGCCACTCACATTGGCAGAGCTGACTGGCGCCCCCAACCAGCTCTCGAGTGAAAAATCGCCAGGGCTGGATGGGCAGACCATGGAGTTCCTCAGAGCATTCTCGGACGTCTTGGGGGACGATTATGCGCAAGTCGTGGTGGGACGACTGGCGGCCGGGAGATGCCCGTCTCGTGGTGCAGGGAAGTCATCGTCTTGATGCCAAAGAGGGGCGATCTTCGCCAGCTTAAAACTTGGCGTCCGGTCTCCCTTCTCAGCATGGATTGTAAGATGCATGTCCGGGCTATGTCTACCCGACCAGGCTCCTTGCTGGCCCACAAAATCCACCCCAACCAGTCCTATACGGTGCCGGGCCAGTCCACCCAGGACAACATCCACCTGGTCCGGGACCAGATCCATCTTTCTCAGAGGACTGGTCAGTCGGTCGCCTTTCTCTCCCTCGATCAAGATAAGGCGTTCAACGGAGTGCGTCCCAAATATCTTTATGGACTCAGCACGTATTCGGACTCGGGCCATATTTTGTGGCCTTGTCCGACTTTTATACCTGCAGCAAAGTGTCTGGTCAAAGTTAACTGGTCATTGACGGCGCCCCTTCACTTTGGGAAAGGAATGCCTTCGGGGTGCCCCATGTCCGGCCAATTGTATACAGGCTGCTTGGAGCCTTTCCTGTGCCTCCATCGCAGGAGGTTGACAGGGTTCGCTCTGCGCAGTCCGGGCATGTTGGTCGTCCTCTCAGCTTATGCCGCAGTGTTGCGGAGGATCCTCGAGTGCCAGCAGACGTTCTCTGCCGCATCCTCCATGAGGATCAATTGGGAGAAGTTTTCCAGACTGGTGGTTCAGTGGTGGGTAGACTCCCTACGGGAGGAGTTAACTTTTACTTGTAGTACCACGCAGCCCCTCTGTCTGGGAATCCACCTGAGGCCTGCTGAGGAAGCCTGGCTGGCAAACAGGCAGGGGTTGGAGGCAAAAGTTAGGACTCGCCTTGACGGCACTGTTCCAAGCATTTTCCTATACGGTCAGAAACCAAGTGGTGGCCTCGATGCTGCTGTATCAGTTGGTCACTTTGGCTGCACCCCCTGCATTTGTCAACAAGATCAATAAGAAACGCATTGATTTCTTCTGGGCGGCAGTCGCTGGTGGAGGACCGTACCCAGGCTGTGACTCTCTGCCTTCGGAGATACCCTGCAGAGATACTTGTACATCGAGCATCCTCCCAGATGAAGTGCACTGGCGATGTATTTATTTTTTACTGCCTCCAAGATGACATGCAGTTCACGGCACAGAGCATTAGCCAAATCTCTTTGAGCGAGTTGCCTCTGTTTTACTGGGATCTATTCAGTGTCCATAGCATGGTCGCCTCCAGTCAGGGCGCTCCACTGCCTGCGGAGGAGAGCACCTCGGCTCCCCGGCGGGCAGCTCCGGGAATGGACAGACGGGCAGAGAGTAGCTGAAGCCTCTGAGACGCCCCTCACTGCCGGTGACAATGTGGGCTCAGGATTACGAAGTGTTCCCTGCCGAGCTGACCCCCATTTGGCTGGAACCGCTCATCAGTCCCAAGCCCCAAAACTCTCCTCTGGAGCCTGTGCTGCAGAACCTGAGCCACCTCTGGAAAATGCGCCCCCCCCCCCACTGCCATTCTACACAGCGTGGAGGGGTTTCCTGTATGGGCTGCTCCTGCATACTCTCCACTTCCTCGCCCTTGTCACGCACCCAGACATGCCGTGTTGTCATCTGGTGGCAAGCAAAATACCGGTGGATGTCTCTGTACGTGGAATTCTTCCCGCTTTACTTCGGGTAGCTGGGGTGGAGGGTGCCGCACCGGGCACTCCCTTGCAAGAGAGTCTTAAGCACATTCACAGTCTCCCAGGCTGCCTGTAATGTCTTCGGCCTGGACGGGTCTGTGTTCCATGTTTATATGGAATGTGTGAGGTTGTCGCCCCTGTTCGCTTATTTAAAGGGACTGCTCCTCAAGTTCTGGTTGTACTTCAGCCCCACCCTGCTCATATTTGGGCAGAGATGCGTGGGCCATGAGGAGAATCTCGTCGTCAGTCTGCTCTTAGGCCTGGCCAAGGTGGCAATTCACAGGTCCAGGTTGCGGGCCGTCGGGGCGTCCGTCCTCCCTGATTGCATGCCCCTCTTCCATGGTTACTGGCGAAGGACCATGCGGTGTACACCAGTACGCTTGAGGCCTTCTCTGACTGGTGGGCAACGCAGGGGCTGGAGTACATCATCAATGCAGACAATGCTGTTTTAACATGTGTTTTTGTTTTATTTATCTGTTTTTCATAACGTTATTTCAAAAATTGTGTAAAAATTGGGCCGGAGCAATAAAAGCCACAAACAAAAACAAAAAAAAAACGTAGTTAGGTAAAATAAAACTGTGTAGATACAGAATAAAGTCCCTCTACATTGTTCAATTAAACACTCTCATGACAGGCACAGCACTAAGGAAAACAAAAACAGGGTCAGATGCAGAGTAAGGTTTGGTTAGCTGGTGCCAGGATTTGTAAACTTGAGTTGTATTTTGAGGAGGCAGACCTTTTCTCCAAGACGGCACATTCTGGTTCTTCCTGGAGTCCTGAAGATGTTGGGACAGGCTGACTGTTTCTGACTTAACTTATCGTGCCTGCTGCCAACATGATGTACTGTGCATGCTCACACATCAACTGTACATTAATGGAGTGAGAGTTCTTTCAAGTTCCTGTACTTCTCCCTATTGACATGGAGGCCCCGCACCATCAGGAATCCCGCTATCCTGACAAAGCCACGGGAACTCTGATACAGCTTCTCCCTGCTGAGGGAGAAAATGATGTATTCACCTCACTCTGCAACGATGGGGGCAGTAGGCGGTGGTTCCTCATGCTGCTGAATACATGTTCAGCTGAGAGTGACTAACACAGGTGGTCAGTGCACATGCCCAGACCAAGTTTCTAAAATGTTTGTCAAAGCTGACAGGTGCCCTGCCTAACATGCAGCTCCATGTGAGACATGCTGGAAGTGACCAGCAGCATTCCCCACACCATTGTACAGTTTGTGGCTTTGTAGCACTGACACCAGTGGCTCAACTGAGCCCAAAATCACGGCCAGGGAGAGAGACAGAGGGACAGAAATTTACTTTAAGGGGAACGCATCGGAATGTGTGAAACTCAGAGAGAAATTGGAGATGTGATCATATAAAAGGCGAGATACTTCCAGACGAGGAGCCAATGTAGATCAGGTGGGTGCAGATATCACAGAGGATTGTGGGGCTGGAGGAGATTACAGAGATAGGGAGGTCGAGGTCAAGGAGGGATTCAAAACAAGGAAGAGAATTTGTAAATCAAGATATTGCTTGACTGGGAGCCAATGTCGGTCAGAGATAGATGAACGGGACCTGGTGCAAGTTAAGACATGGGCAGCAGAGATTTGGATGACCTCAGGTTTACAGAGAGTAGAATGTGAGAGATCAGCCAGGAGTGATTTGGAATAGTCACATCTGGAGGTGACAAAGGCATGAATCACAGAATTACAGAATTGTTTCAGCACAGGAGGGCATTCAGCCCATCATGTCTGCACCGACTCTCCGAAAGAGCAATTCACCTAGTGCGATTCCCCCCATCCCCATAACCCTGCACATTCTTCCTTCTCATTTAACAGTCTAATTCCTTTTTGAATGCTTCAATTGAACCTGCCTTAACCACATTCTCAGGCAGTGCAATCCAGACCTTAACCACTCTCTGCGTGAAAATGTTTTTCCTCATGTCGCCTTTACTTCTCTTATCAAATAATTTAAATCTGTGCCCTCTCGTTCTCGATCCGTTCACGAGTGGGAACAGTTTCTCTCTATCTACTCTGTCCAGACACCTCATGATTTTTGATCCCTCTATCAAATCATCTCTCAACCTTATCTCCTCCAAGGAAAACAGCCTTAACTTCTCCAATCTATCTTCATAACTGAAGTTCCTCATCCTTGGAACCATTCTCGTGAACCTTTTCTGCGCCCTCTCCAATGCCCTCACGTCTTTTCTAAATTGTGACATTGTTACGACCAGGTGCGAAAGGGGTCTAGGGCTCCCTTTCAGCCCTCACCTGTTCTTACCATAACGGTTTAATGTTAAACACACCATGTTTTAAGCTCTTTCTTGGTGAATCCTGGTTCACTGCTTTCCAATTATAAGGCAAAGAAACCAGCACAAACAGGCTTTCTTAGGTTTAAAGAAGAACGGTTGAAATGTATTAAGCTTGTGCTTAAACACCAATTCAGTTATTGCCTACGGATGCAGGATACACCCACACTAGCATGCAAATGTGATACACACATACAAACAGAGACAGAAAAAGAGTAGAAGAAATAAAGTGAGCACGTTTGAGGCAATAACTGAACAGTGTTTTTGTTCCGGTTCTTTGAGCTCACTGTAGGTTCTTTGATTGTAGGTTGATCTTTATTTTCGTTGGGGCCCAGTATTTTTCTTAAACTTTGTTCACTGTCGGAGACTTTTCTCGCATGGGGCTTCAGTGGAGTTGGACTTCCGTGATAAAGATATGGGAGCAGAAAGGAGAGAACTGCTCAGTCCAGGAGAAAACATTCCTCCTGAGTTTAAACTCTCTGGTTAGTTCAGAATAAAAACTCTGGAAAGCCAGTTAGTCATATGACCAGCTGGTCTAACCAGTCCTGGATTGCATTACCTCAGCAATCTCTGGAATGCTCCTCTTGCACATAATACCTGGTGATCAAGATCTATTGGGAGTTGTATGTGTCAGGGAATGGTCCTTTGTCCTTCCAAGCACTGTCTGTTAGTATGCCAATGTCTTTTCCAACCACGGCTGATCTGTTTAACAAGTCATTTCCTCACTCCAGAAAGCAGTTTAAAATCAATGTTCATGACAAAATTCATGTGCCTCTTTTTTTACAGGTGGGGATTCTGCATGACAGACACCCAGAACTGGACGCAATACTCCAGCTGAGGCTGAACTAGTGTCTTATACAAGATCAACATAACCTCTTGGAGGCATTCTATGCCCCTATTAATAAAGCCCAGGATATATATGCTTTATTAACCGCTCTCTCAACCTGTCCTGCCAAATTCAATTACTTATGCACATATGCACCCAGGTCCCTCTGCTCCTGCATCCCCTTTAGAATTTTACCCTTTATATTATATTGTCTCTCCATGTCCTTCCTACCAAAATGAATCACTTCATATTTCTCTGCATTGAACTTCATCTACCACCTGTCTGCCCATTCCAACAACTTGTTTTATGTCCATTTGAAGCTCTACACTATCCAACTCAAAGTTCACTATGCTTCTAAGTTTCATATCATCTGCAAACTTTGAAATTGTACCCTGCACAACAAGGTCTAGGTCATTAATATTCTTCTTTTGGGCCTCCTTATCTCGAGAGACAATGGATACGCGCCTGGAGGTGGTCAGTGGTTTGTGAAGCAGCGCCTGGAGTGGCTATAAAGGCCAATTCTGGAGTGACAGGCTCTTCCACAGGTGCTGCAGAGAAATTTGTTTGTCGGGGCTGTTGCACAGTTGGCTCTCCCCTTGCGCCTCTGTCCTTTTTCCTGCCAACTACTAAGTCTCTTCGACTCGCCACAATTTAGCCCTGTCTTTATGACTGCCCGCCAGCTCTGGCGAATGCTGGCAACTGACTCCCACGACTTGTGATCAATGTCAGACGATTTCATGTCGCGTTTGCAGACGTCTTTATAGCGGAGACATGGACGGCCATATCAGGAAAAGCATGGGTCCCAAGACTGATCCCTCAGGAACTCCACTACAAACCTTCCTCCAGTCCAAAAAACATCCATCATCCACTACTCTTTCTTTCCTGTCACTGAGCCAATTTCATATCCATTTTGCTACCATCCCTTTTATTCCATGAGCTACAAGTTTGCTCACAGGTCTGTTGTGTGACATTGTATCAAACACCTTTTGAAAGTCCATGTACACAACATCAACAGCATTGCCCTCATCAGCACTCTCTGTTACCTCCTCAAAAAACTCCAGAAAGTTAGTTAAACATGATTTTCCCTTAAGAAATACATGCTGGCTTTCCTTAACAAACTCGCATTTATTCAAGTGACTATTAATTTTGTCCCGAAATATTTTTGTCTAAGTTTCCCCACCACCGAACTGACTGGCCTGCAGTTGTTGGGTTTATCATTACACCCTTTTTTGAACAAAGATGTAACGTTTGTAATTCTCCAGTCCCCTAGCACCACCTCAGAGTCCGAGGAAGATTACAAAATTATGGCCAGTGCCTCTGCGATTTCCATCCTCATTTCCCTCAGTATTCTTGGATGTATCTCATCTGGTCCTGGTGCCTTATCCATTTTAAGTACAGATAGCCTATCTAATGCATCCTCTTTATCAAATTGAGCAACTTCTAGCATCCGACGTAACCCCCCGTGGGTCTATCATATCCTTTGGTACAGACGTATGCAAAGAATTCATTTAGTACCTCAGCTATGCCCTATTCCTCCATGTAGAAATCCCCTTTCTGATCTCTAATCAGCCCTATTCCTCCATTTACCATCCTTTTGATATTTATGTTTGAAGAAATCTTTGGAATATCATTATGTTAGCTACCAGTCTCTTTTCATGCTCTCTGTTTGCTTCTCTTATTTGCTTTTCCACTTCTCCTCTGGACCTTCTATATTCAGTCTGGTTCTCAATAGTATTTTCTCCTTGGCATCTGTCATAAGCACACTTTTCCTTCTTTATCTTAATCTCTACCTCTTTTGTCATCCAGGTAGCTCTGGATTTGTTTGCTCCACTTTTCCCCTTCGAGGGAACATAACTTGACTGTGCCCGAATGATCTCTTCTTTGAAGGTAGCCCATCGTTCATCGACCGGTTTTCCTGCCAGCTTTTGACTCCAACTTATTCACCTCAGCTCCATTCTTACCTCATTGATGTTGGCCTTCCCCCAGTTAATTATTTGTACCCTGGATTGTTGTTACTCCTTTTGCATAGTCAGCCAAAACCTGATGATACAATGATCACTATCCCCAAAATGCTCTCCTACTGATACTTGATCCACTTGGCCCACCTCATTCCCAAGTACCAAGTATAGCAGCGACTGTTTTCTTGAATGAGCGTTTCAGCAGCAGCTGAGCTGAGGCACGGCCGTTGTCAGGTGATGTTACAGAGTTGGAAATAGACGGTCAAAGTGATGGCACCAACTTGAGGGTGGAAGCTCATCTTGTGGTCAAATTGACACCAATGTTGTGAACAGACTATATTAATCATAGACTGTTACTCGGAAGAGGTACGGGATTGCTAGCTCGGGAACAGAGCTTGGACCAGGAAGCACAAAAAATGGACTGAATGTTATTCTCCCCAGTGGCATGCAAAAAATTGTCGGCCCATGTGTGCGGTCCACGTGTCACCTTGCTGCTGTGGTGTAGTGTGCGGTGGCTCATTTTATTACAGTGGGCGGGTCACAAGCCCCACCCCAATCACGTGGCAGGGACGGCCTCAGCGACACCAGCAGTTTTGTCAGCTGCCTCTGCACAGACCCTGGAGCCATTTTTAAAGGGCTGCCCAACCTGCCACAAAAAGTGCAAAGTTTAACCACGTACCCCTCTCCCCGAATGCACTGCAAATAAAATGATACCTCTTTCCCTCAAAACACTTATATTGTACAGATGCCTTCTCCCCGCCCCCCAAAACACTTAACCTGCCGAGTTTCCCCCACCCCAACAACTGTACAACGTGTAGAGTTCTCCCCTTCTCCCCTTCTCCCCCTACACATTTAATGCAGAGTTGACACCGTCAGCCGCCCCACTACACTGAAAAATCCGACTTCCTCCCCTTCCCCATCTCGGTGGTACCAGCTTTCCCTGGACAGGAAAGTGAAGGTGTGGGAGTGCCGGCTGCTGCATGGAAGGTTCCGGGTAATTGGTAAGATCCCAGGGAATTGGACTGAAATATATGAATATTTAAAGCAGGGTCCCGTCAACAAGCGGTGGAGGGAGGCACACCAGGGAACCTCCGCATCGCCGGGAAGATCAGGCCCAGCATTCCCGATGCCCGGCTCCGTGACAGGAAGATCATGTCCAGCATTCCCAACATCCCGCTGCGTGACGGGAAGAGCAGACCCAGCAATCCCGATGTCCGGCTCCATGATGGGAAGATCAGGCCCAGCATTCCCGATGCTCGGCTCCGTGACAGGAAGATCATGTCCAGCATTCCCAACATCTGGTTCCGTGAGGGGAAGATCAGGTCCAGCAATCGCGACGTCCAGCTCCTGATGGGAGGATCAGTCCCTGCGACCCAGACATCCAGCTCCATGATGGGAACATCAGGTCCAGCAATCGTGACGTCCGCTCCGTGGTCGGCCGCTGCCACTCCGATCTTCTGCATCCCCACAATGGAACCTGACTTCAGAACTCAACAAATTCCAGCACAATGACTTCAGTCTTCCCAATATTGAATTGGAGGAAATTGCTGCCCATCCAGTACTGGATGTCGGATGAGCAGCCTGATAATTTAAGTGGAGGAGTGGAGAGAGGTGATGGTGAGGTAAACTTGATGGAATTCTTTGATAAAACAATGGAGAGGGTTGATGAGGGTGGTGTGATTCAAGTTATATATATGGACTTTCTAAAGGTGTTTGATCAAGTGACATTCAATAGGTTAGGAAAACTAAACCCTTTGGATTAAAGGGACAGTGACAGTGTGGATATAACATTGACTAAGGAACAGTAAACAGACGGAAGTGATGAAAGGTTGTTGTTCAGACTCGATGGGAGTATACAGTGGTTTTCCCCAGGGCTCGGTATTAGGACCACTGCTTGTTTTGCTCTTGGTAAACCCAGGGTGGGTAGGGCAGTGCCCCCTCCTCCTCCCTCTTTACAGAGCTTCCCCTCTCTGCAGCCTCTGCTCCATTTGTTGGTCATGTTACGGACCCAGAGACACTGTAACTACAGTCCCCATACCTCGTCCAGAGTTCGGTCACCAAGTCCACTGTCCTCACTGAATGTCTGCTGCAACTCACAACACAACCTCCAGAAAACCATCCACAGCACCTCCACTAACTTTACAATGGCAGAAGTAAGTCAAAAGCCCCTTACCTGTATGTTGGATGTCTGGTTCTTTTAAATAACACTAGATGGGGGTTTCTCGTGCTGTGAATGTCTGTTCAGCTGAGAGTGACTAACACAGACGGTCAGTGGACATACACAGACCAAGGATCAAAGACGGACATTAAAGCTGCAGGAATGGCTGATTGACACCATATTCAGACCCTCTTCACGCTACAGACACACATACGTTACACCCACGCTATCACCCCAGTCAGCCTGGGTGCCCTGTACAATGTGCTGGATGTGACCATCAGTGCAGCTCACACCATTTTATGGATCCAAATTTCCACAGCACCAGTGGAGCTGGAGAGATGAAATGTGTGGTCAGGGACAGAGACAGAGGGAAAGAAACTCACTGTAAAAAGGGAATTAGAAGATGAAATTGGAAATGGACAGGGATTTGGATAATCAGAGGGATTTGATCGCACGAGTGAAAATATTAAAATTTGAGGTGTTACTGGACACAGGAACATAGTACTCAAGAGCATGAGTAGGCCATTCGGCCCTTTGAGCCTGCTCCACCATTCGATAAGAACATGGCTCATCTATTATTTTTAAACTTTATCCCCTTGTTCTAATCTCCCTCACAAGAGGAAGCATCCTCCCATTATCCACTCTATCAAGTCCACGTAGGATGTGATAGGTTTCAATAAGACACCTCTCATTCTTCTTAACCCCAACCGCTTCAAACTTTCTTCATAAAATACGCCCTTCATTCAGGGAATGAGTCAATTAAACTTTTGTTTTCCTGCCTCTTATGCAACGATATCATTTTTATCAAGTAAGGAGACTATAACTGTACACAATCCTCCAGATGTGGTCTCACCAAGGCCCTGCACAGCTGCAGTAAACGTTCTCCACTTTGACACTCGATTTCCTTTGCAATAAACACTAACATTCCATTTTCCTTCCTAATCACTTGCTGTCCCTGAATACTAACTCTTCTTGATTCATGAACCAGGACACCCAGATCCCTCTGTTCCACCGAGTTTTTCATCTTTCCACATTTAAATAGTCTACTGTTTTCTTTTCTTCCTGCCAAAGTGGACAACTTCACATCTTACCACATTATACTCCAACTGCCAAAGTTTTGCAACCTCCCTTAACCTATTTCTATCTCTTTGTAAACTCTTTTGCTCCTCTTGACAATGTACAAAGAACAAAGAAAAAATAACAGTACAACACAGGAACAGGCCATTCGATCCTCCAAGACTGCGCCGATCTTGATGCCTGCCGAAACTGACACCTTCTGCACTTCAGGGACCCGTATCCCTCTATTCCTTTCCTATTCATATATTTGTCAAGATGTCTCTTAAACGTCGCTATCGTACCTTCATTCCCATCTTGCTCTCATCAACAAATATAGCTACCATGTATTCTGTCCCTTCAGCCAAGTCCTTGATATAGATTGTATATAGTTGAGGCCCCAGTACTGATCCCTGCAGCACTCCAGTAATTACAGATTGCAAACACAAAAAGATCAATTTATCCCTGTCTCTATTTCCTGTTCGCTACCTCATCCTTTATCCATGTGAATATGTTACGCCCTACAACATGCCTTTTGGAAATCCAAGTACACTACATCTACAGGTGCCCCTTTATCCACCTTGCTTTTCACTTCCTCAAATAGCTCTAATAAATTAGTTACATATGATTTCCCTTTCACAAAACCACGTTGATTCTGTCTGATCCCATGATGGTTTTCTAGGTATGCCGCTACCACATCCTTATTAATTGATTCTCGCAATTTCCCTATGACAGAATTTAGGCTAACTGGCCTGTCGTTTCCTGTTTTCTGTCTCCCCCCTTTCTTGAATGAATGCCTTACATTTTCTATTAGCCAATCCACTGGGACCCTTCCAGAGTCTAAGGGATTTTGGAAGATTATAACCAATGCCTTGACTGTCACTGCAGCCACTGAAATTAAAGCCCTAGGATGCAGGCCAACTGGTCCTGGGGACTTGGTATACGAACATAAGAAGTAGAAGCTGGAGTAGGCCACTCAGCCCCTCGAGTCTGCTCCACCATTTAATAAGATAATGGCTGATCTGATTGTAACCTCGACTCCACATTCTCGCCTACCCCCAATAACCTCTCACCCCTGTGCTTATCAAGAATCTATCAACCTCTGCTTTAAAAATATTCAAAGACTCTGCTTCCACCGCCTTTTGAGGAAGAGAATTACAAAGACTCACGACCCTCAGAGAGAAAATAAAATTTTTAAACAGTGAACCCGAGTTCTAGATTCTCAGACAAGGGAAAACATCCTTTCCACATCCATCCTATCAAAATCCGTCAGGATCTTTTTTGTGTCAATCAAGTCCCCTCTTACTCTTCTAAATTCCAGCAAATACAAGCCTAGTCTGTCCAATCTTTCCTCATATGACAACCCTCCGATTCCCGGTATTAGTCAGGTAAACCTTCCCTCAATTGCTTCCAACGCATTTACAACCTTCCTTAAATAAGGAGACCAATACTGTACACAATCCTCCAGATGTGGTCTCACCAATTTCCTGTATAACTTCAGCAAAATCTCCCTAATTTTGTATTCAATTCCCTTTGCAATAAATAATAGCATTCTATTAGCTTTCCTGATTACTCACTGTACCTGCACACTAACATTTTGGCATTCATGCACGAGCACACTAAGATCCCTCTGCATCTCACAGCTCTGCAATCTCTCACCAGTTCGATAATATGCTTCTTTTTTATTCTTCCTGCCAAAATGGACAATTTCACATTTTCCCACATTATACTCCATTTGCCAGATCTTTGCCCACTAACTTAACCTATCTCTATCCCTCCTTATGCCCTCTTTACAACTTACTTCCCTACCTATCTTTGACTCATCAGAAAATTTAACAACCATACCTTCAGTCCCTTCATCCAAGTTATTTCTATAAATTGTAAAAAAGTTGAGACCCCTACACTAATGCCTGTGGTACACCACTCGTTACATCTTGCTAACCAGAAAATTACCCATTTATGTCTACTCTCTGTTTCCTGTTAGCGAGACAATCTTCTATCCATGCCAAAATGATACTCGCTATACCTTGAGCTTTTATTTTCCACAATAATCTTTGATGTGGCATCTTATCAAATACCTTCTGGAAATCTAAATGCAGTACATCCACCGAATCCCCTTTCTCCATAGCACATGTTACTTCTTCGAAGAACTCCAATAAATTAGTGAAACATGATTTTGCTTTAACAAAACCATGTTGATTCTGCCTGATTACCTTGACGTTTTCAAACGCCCTGCTATTACATCTTCAATAATAGCTTCTAACATTTTCCCAGGACAGATGTTAAGCTACCTGGCCTGTAGCTTCCTGCTTTCTGTCTCCCTTCCTTTTTGAATAAAGGAGTTACATTCACTATTTTCCAATCTAATGGAACCTTCCCTGAATCGAGGGAATTTTAGAAAATCAAAACCAATGCATCAAGCATCTCACTCACCACTTCTTTTAAGAAATTATCAGGACCCCGGGACTTGTCAGCCCGCAGCTCCAACAATTTGCTCATACCACTTCCATGGTGATTATAATTGTCTTGGGTTCCTCCCTCCCTTCCATTTCCTGATTTACAGCTAAAACTGGGATGTTACTTGTATCCTCAATAGTGAAGACAAATACAAAATAGCTGCTCAATTCATATGCCATCTCCTTATTTTCCGTTATTAATTCCCCAGACTCACGTTCTGTAGGACCTTCTTCCCCTGTTTGAATATCTGTTGACACTCTTCCGATGGGTCTTTATATTTCTATTTAGCTTTCCCTCGTACTCTTGTTTTCCCCCACCTTATTAATCTTTTAGTTGTTCTTTGCTGCTTTTTATATTCTGTCCAATCTTCTGCCCTGCCACCCAGCTTTGCACTGTGAGATGCTTTATCTTCAAGTTTGATGCTATCTTTAGCTGTTTTAGTTAATCACGAATGGTGGGTCCTGTCAGTCTTTAGGTGTAATAGTTTTCCCTGTATCATCTTTTCTCTGGTCATGGTGATTGTTTTTAGTTCCTCACTTCCTTTTGCCTCCTGATTTAAGTATCCTTGGAAGGTTTTCTCACTCTACCACAGTGAAAACGGACACAAAATACCTGTTCAACACCTCTGCCCTGTCCTTGTTTCTAATATTAATTCCCCAACTCACTCTCTAGAGGACTAAGACTAATTTTAGTTACTCTTTTCATATTTAAATACTTGTAGAAACCTTTATTCTGTTTTTATATTACTAGCTAGATTTATCCCACACTCTACGTTTTCCCTTTTTTACCATTGATTGCTGGTTCTTACAATCTGTTCAATCTTTTCACCCACAAACAATCTTTGCAGATTTGTACAGTATTTCCTTCAATCTAATATTATCCTTAACTTTCTTATTTAACCACATATGATGCAACCTTCTGAAAGAGTCTTTCTTTCTCACTGAGGTAATTCTTTGCTGAGAGTTAAGTATCTCCTTCAAAGTCTGCCACTGCATCTCGGCTGTCTTAACTTATATCCTAGTTTCCCAGTTCACTTTCGCTAGCTATGCCTTCATATCCCTAAAATTACCTTTATTTAGGTTTAAAAAAACGAATCTTAGACCCACAGTTTTTCCTTCAATCTGAACATTGAAATTTCTTTTCTTTTGGGCCTCCTTATCTCGAGAGACAATGGATACGCGCCTGGAGGTGGTCAGTGGTTTGTGAAGCAGCGCCTGGAGTGGCTATAAAGGCCAATTCTGGAGTGACAGGCTCTTCCACAGGTGCTGCAGAGAAATTTGTTTGTTGGGGCTGTTGCACAGTTGGCTCTCCCCTTGCGCCTCTGTCTTTTTTCCTGCCAACTACTAAGTCTCTTCGACTCGCCACAATTTAGCCCTGTCTTTATGGCTGCCCGCCAGCTCTGGCGAATGCTGGCAACTGACTCCCGCGACTTGTGATCAATGTCACACGATTTCATGTCGCGTTTGCAGACGTCTTTATAACGGAGACATGGACGGCCGGTGGGTCTGATACCAGTGGCGAGCTCGCTGTACAATGTGTCTTTGGGGATCCTGCCATCTTCCATGCGGCTCACATGGCATCTCGGCTGTCTTAACTTATATCCTAGTTTCCCAGTTCACTTTCGCTAGCTATGCCTTCATATCCCTAAAATTAACTTTATTTAGGTTTAAAAAAACTAGTCTTAGACCCACAGTTTTTCCTTCAATCTGAACATTGAAATACTATCATGTTATGATCACTGTTGCCTAGAGTCTGCTTTACCGTGAGCTTCTTGATTAATCCAGTCTAATTGTGCATTACCAGTTCTAGAATAGCCTGCACGCTGGTTGGCTCTGGATCGTGCTGCTCCAAGAACTGTCCTGAATACACTCTATGTACTAATTTTCCAGGCTACCTTTGCCAATCTGATTTGTCCAATCTGCACGCAGATTAAAGTCACCCATGATTATTGTGGTACTTATCTTACACACCCCATTTATTTCTTCCTATATACTCTGTCCTACAGAAAGTATTGTATGTCACTGAGCACAGGGATGTTACGTGAATGAGATTTAGTGTGATTTAAGTTATGGGCAGTAGAATTTTGGATAGACTGTTGTTTATGGTGGTTTTTAACAGGGAGGGTAACCAGGACAGCATTGGAATAGTAGATTTGACAAAGACAATGATCAGAGTTTTTGCAGCAAATGGGCTCACATAGAGGATGATATTTTGGAGGTGGTCGTTGTTAAGAACAGTAAAATAGTTAATCATGGTTTATAGAATTAATAGCTGGATAGAGAAACTTAGCAGGGACACCAACTATAGCGAGGATGGGATAATAAATGTGTTGAATCATCCTCAGTGCATAATACATCTGATCCATTAATGTGAACCAAGAATAACCCGCAGTAAGATAGTAAAACCTATCGGATAAACTCCTGCCCATTGTTGTAACATTCCAATCTATTGTTCTTAGATTCTGACCCATTGCTGTAACATTCCAGTCTATTCTCAGATTCTGATCTACCCTCTCCCTGTCTCTGGAACTGCTGATCCCTGTTAATGCTGGTGCTGATGTTCCCACTGACACAATGTGACAACACATTGAAAGGAGCCCATTATTAACAGAACAGAAAAACTCTGCAGTGACACAATTATGGCCCATGGAGACTGACATTCATTACAGTCACTGAACAAACAGGCTCAGTTAATACCTTGCAATCCAACACTTTTTGTAGCACCAAGTAGAACATTTACCCAGTCTGGATGGGATGTATGAGGGTTGCTGAGGGAAGGAATTGTGGAAATAGCAGAGGCACTGGCTAGAATCTTCCAATCCTTCTTGGATATGGGGGTGATGACAGTGGACTAGAGGATTGTAAATGTAACACCCTGTTTAAAAAAGGAGAAATGGAGTAAATCCTGCATTTACTGACCAGTCAGTGTGACATCACCAGTGAGGAAATTTTAACCATCAACCTGGACAAAGATATCTGCTGTTTTGAAAAAGAAGGGTTTATAAATGTCCACTACCATGAACATGTTAAAGGCACATTGCATCTAACAAACTGGAAGGATTTATTTGATGGAGTATTAGTGGGGATTGATGAGGGTGTCACAGATGGTGTAATGTATATAAACTTTCAAAAGGCGCTCGATCAAGTGTCATTTAATAGACTGCTTAGGAAAACTGAACTCAATGAATCAAAGTGGCAGTGGTTGTGTGAACATCCAGTTGGCTAAGGCAAAGAAAATATATTGTTTTTCAGGCTGTGGAGAAGTATACAGTGCTGTTCCGAAGACAACAATAACAACAACATATATTTATATACCAACATACGAATTAGGAGCAGGAATAGGGCACTCGGCTCTTCGAGCTTGATCCACCATTCAATATGTTCCTGGCTGAACTGATTACTTCACATTTCCAGCTACCCCTGGTAACCTTTCAGCCCCTTGCTTCTCAAGAATCTATCCAGCTCTGCATTAAAAATACTCAAATACTCTGCTTCCACTGTCTTTTGAGGAAGACTCTCGACCCTCTGAGAGGAAACACCTGTCCTCATCTCTGTTTTAATGGGTGACCCCTTATTTGAAAAAAATGGCGTCTTCCCCTCTCTGCACTGAATGATCTGTACTTAACAAATGACTCAGTTTTATGCGTTATGCCCCCACCTCTAATAATTCCACGCACGGCATGACGTTGAGCTCTTTTCCATCGCCATGGCCTCCTGCTTACTTCTTTGATCAGCAGTCCTGCCCCCGACCAGTGGGCTCACTCACCCACCTCAAGTATTCTCCCTCCACCTCGACCCCTCCCTCTGACCCACTTTTGATCTTTTCATTGAGAACTGTCGCTGAGACATCTGCCATCTCAATTTCTCTGCCCCCCTCACTCACTCTATCCTGTCCTCCTCTGATCTTGCCACAATCCGTTCTCTCTGGTCTAATCCCGACATTGTGATCAAATCTGCAGACAAGGGAGTTGCTGTTGTTGTCTAGTATACCGCCCAGTACCTTGCTGACGCTGAACGCCAACTCTCAAACAATTCTTCCTATCTCCCGCTGGACCATGATCCCGCCACAGAACATCAAGCTACTGTTCACAGGACTGTCACTGACCTCATCTCCTCTGGGGATACTCCCTCTGCAGCTTCCAACCTCATAGTCCCACAGCCCCGGACAGCTCGATTCTACCTCTTTCCCAAAATCCACAAACAGGATTGTCCTGGTCGACACATTGTTTCAGCCTGCTCCTGCCTCACTGAACTTATTTCTTCCTATCTTGCCTCGATTTTTCCCCCCTGGTCCAGTCTCTTTCCACCTACTTCCGTGACTCTTCAGACGCTCTACGTCGTTTTGAAAATTTTCAGTTTCTTGGCCCTAAACACCTCCTCTTCACTTTAGCCGTCCAATCTCCTATCCCCCACCAGGACGGTCTTAGGGTTCTGTGCTTCTTCCTCGAACAGAGGCCCAAACGGTCCCCATTCACTACCACCCTCCTCCACCTGGCTGAACTTGTTCTCACATTGAACAACTTCTTCTTCAACTCCACTCACTTCATCGAGTCCAAGTTATACAGCATGAAAGCAGACCCTTCGGCCCATCGCATCGGTACTGGCCGTTAAGCACCTATCTATTTTATTCCTATTTTCCAACACTTATCCAGTAGTCCTGTACGCTATGGCGTTTCAAGTGCTCATCTAAATACTTCTTAAATGTTGTGAGGGTTCCTGCTTCCACTCCCACTTCTGGCAGTGTGGTCCAGAGTCCAACCACTCTCTGGGTGTATTTGTTTTCCTCAAATCCCCTCTAAAACTCCTGCCCCTTACCTTAAATCTATGCCTCCTGGTTATTGACCCCTCCGCTAAGGGAAAAGGTCTATTCCTATCTATACTATCTATGCCCCTCATAATTTTGTGTACCTCAATCAGGTCCCCAATCAGCCTTCTCTGTTCTCAGGAAAACAACCCTAGCCCTTTCACTCTCTCTTCATAGCTGATATGCTGCAGCCAGGCAACATCCTGGTGAATCTCCTCTACACCTTCTCCAGTGCAATCACATCCTTCCTATAGTGTGGTGCCCCGAACTGTACATGGTACTCCAGCTGTGGACTAACTAGTGTTTCATACAGCTCCATCATAACCTCCCTGCTCTTATATTCTATGCTTCGGCTAATAAAGGCAAGTCTCCCGTATGTCTTCCGAACCAACTTATCTACCTGTGCTGCGGCCTTCATTGATCTATTGACAAGTACACCAAGATTCCTCTGACCTTCTGTACATCCTAGGGTCCTACCATCTATTGTATATTCCCTTGCCTTGTTAGTCCTCCCAAAAAGCATCAGCTCACACTTCTCAGGATTAAATTCCATTTGCCACTGCTCCGCCCATCTTACCAGCCCATCTATATCTGCCCCCTCCAGCGTGATGCCACTACCAAATGCACCTTCCCCTCCCCTCCCCTGTCAGCATTCCAAAGGAATTGTTCCCTCCGTGACACCCTGGTCTACTCCTCATTCACACCCGACACCTTGTCTCCTTCCCAGGACACCCACCCATGCAATCACAAAAGGTGTAATACCTGCCCTTTTACCTCCACTCTCCTCACTATCCAAGGCCCCAAACACACCTTTCATGTGAAGCAACGATTTATTTGTACTTCTTTCAATTTAGTTTACTGTATTTGCTGCTCACAATGCGGTCTCCTCTACATTAAGGATGGGCAATAAATGCCGTCCTAGCCAGCGATGCCCACATCCCATGAACGATTAAAGAAAACATTGGGAAGACCAAATACAGATTGGATGACAGCTTTGTGGAACCTGTCCATTCAGTCCACAAGCACGACCCAGAGCTTCTGGTCACTTGCCACTTTAATTCACTGCCCTGATCCCACTCTGACATTTCTGTCCTCGACCTGCTGCAGTGTTCCAGTGAAGCTCAATACAAGCTTGAGGAACAGAACCTCATCTTCCAATGAGACACGTTAGAGTCTCTGGATCAACACGGAGTTCAACAATTTCACACCGTCACCTGATATTAAATTTGTTTTTCATGCTTTCGCTTTCAGACAGAGTAGTTCATTATTCAGCCAGTAACACTCTCTCTGGCAAAATGTTTTGTCTCTTACTTCAAATGTTAACACTCCCTTTGCCTTGTTCTTTGTCATTTAATTTCCCCATCCTCGGACCTGTCACAGACCTTCCGTTTTGTTGTTCTTCCCCGCCTTTCACTTGTTAAAAACCGTTTACATTTCTAACCATTGTCTGTTCTGATGATAGTTCATCAACATGAAATGTTAACTATGCTTCTCTCTCCACAGATGCTGCCAGACGAGCTGAGTATTTACAGCATGTTTTGTTATTTTAGATATGAATGGAACATCACCAAATATAATTCAATGGGAATCAGGGGAAAACGCTCCGCTGGTTGGAGCCATACCTAGCACAACGGAAGATGGTTGTGTTTGTTGGAGGTCAATCATCTGAGCTCCAGGACATAACTGCAGGAGTTCCTCAGGGTAGTGTCCTAGGCCCAACCATCTTCAGCTGCTTCATCAATAACCTTCCTTCAATAATATGGTCAGACGTGGAGATGTTTGCTGATGATTACACAATGTTCAGCATGATTCGCAACTCCTCAGATACTGAAGACAGACAAATGGAGCAAGACCTAGACAACATTCAGGCTTGGGCTGATAAGTGGCAAGTAATATTCAAGCCACAAAATAGCAGGCAATGATAATTTCTGATAAAAGAGAATCTAACCATCTCCCCTTGGCATTCAATGGTATTACAATCGCTGAATCCCCCACTATCAACATCCAAGGGCCGACCATTGACCAGAATCTGAAATGCAGCTATAAGAGCAGGTCAGAGACTAGGAATCCTGCGGCAAGTGACTCACTTCCTGATTCCCCAAAGCTTGTCCACCATCTATAAGGCACAATGCCGGAGTGTGATGGAATATGCTCCACTTGCCTGGATGAGTGCAGCTCCAACAACACTCCAGGAGTTCAACACCATCCAGGACAAAGCAGCCTGCTTGATTGTTGTGATTGGGATGTTATTCACTCCCTCCACCACCAGCACACAGTGGCAGCAGTGTGTACCATCTACAAGATGCACTGCAGCAACGCACCTGAGACAGCACCTTCCAAACCCGCGACCTCTACCACCTAGAAGGGAAAGGGCAGCAATGCATGGTAACACCACCACCTGCAGGTTCCCCTCCAAGTCACATACCATCCTGACTTGGAGCTATATTGCCGTTCTTTCACTGTCGCTGGGTCAAAATCCTGGAACTCAGTTCCGAACAGAACTGTGGATGTACCCGCATCAGATGAACTGCAGCAGATCAAGAAGGCAGCTCACCACGACCTTCTCAAGGGCAATTAGTGATGGACAATAAATGCTGGTCTAGCCAGCGATGGCCACATTCCATGAAATAATAAAAAGGTAGCAGCAGTTCCTTCCAGCTGGACGAAAGTGGAGAGGTGTATGAGGAAGATGGTGTCACCAACATTGTAACAGGCTGCAGTAAGTTTGTGAAGGACAAGGAGGGATAGTTTGTCTTTGTAACAGTCACACAGCATGTCATTTTCAACAATCTTATCTACATGTCCTGCTATAGAACATTTCACATGCATCCACTCTGTTGCTGCACCCCCATTAAAATTACACCCTTTATTTTCCATTGCCTCTCCTCTCTGTCCTATGTAAATGTATCAATTTGCATTTCTGTTAAAGTTTATCTGCGATGTGCCCGTCCATTCGACCAACCTGTCTTTATCCACTTGAAGTCTGTCACTATCATTCTCACTGTGCAATACACTTCCACGTTTTGTGCCAAGTGTACATTTTGAAATTGTGCCATTTGCACTCAAGTCCAAGTGCCTAGTATATATCATGAAAAGTAGCAGAACTAGTAATGACCCCTGGGGAAACGTCCTCCAGTTCTAAAAAAACAACCTTTCACCCCCTCTCTTTGCTTCCTGTCATGCAGACAACTTTGTCACTTTTATTCCATGGGCTTTATCTTTACTGACAAGCCTGTTAAGTGACACTTCATCAAATGCTGTTTGGAAGTTATGGGGAACTAAGAAATGGCGGAACAATTAAATACATACTTAGGTTCTGTCTTCACAAAGGAGGACACAAATTACCTCCCAGTAATGTTGGGGAACATAGGGTCTAGTGAGAAGGATGAACTGCATGGAATCAGTATTAGTAGGGAAATGGTGTTGGGTAAATTGATGGGATTGAAGGCTGATAAATCCCCAGGGCCTGATAATCTACATCCCAAAGTACTTAACGAAGTGACTCGAGAAATAATAGATGCATTGCTGGTCATTGTTCAAAATTCTGTAAACTCTGGAACAGTTCCAATGGATTGCAGGCTAGCTAATGTTACCCCACGACTTAAAAAAGGAGGTAGAGACACAAGAGGGAACTATTGACCGGTTAGCCTGACATAAGTAGTGGGGAAAATGCTATAATCCATTATAAAATATGTAATAACAGAGCACATGCAAAACAATGACAGGATCGGACACAGTCAGCATGGATTTACGAAAGGAAAATCATGCTTGGCAAATCTACTGGAATTTTTTGAGGATGTAACTCATAGAATAGATAAGAGCGAACGAGTGGATATGATGTATTTGGACTTTCAGAAGGTTTTTGATAAGATCCCACGTAAGCAATTAGCGTGCAAAATTACTGCACATGGGATTCAATGAAGAGTGTAGGAGGGCATGCCAGGAGCAGCACCAGGCACACCTCAAAACGAGGTGTTAACCTGGTAAAGCCACAACACAGGACTTTCTGCGTGCCAAACTGCATAAGCAGCATGTGCTAGACAAAGCTAAGCGATCCCATAACCAACGGATCAGATCTAAGCTCTGCAGTCTTGCCACATCCTGCCATGAATGGTGGTGGAAAATTAAGCAACTAACTGGAGGAGGTAGCTCCACAAATATCCCCATCCCCAATGATGGGGGTGCCCAGCACATCAGTGCAAAAGATAGGGCTGAAGCATTTGCAACAATCTTCAGCCAGAGGTGCCGAGTTGATGATACATCTCGTCCCCCTCCTGAAGTCCCCAGTAACACAGATGCCAGACTTCAGCCAATTCGATTCACTGCGTGTGATATAAAGAAAAGACTGAAGGCACTGGATACTGCAAAAGCTATGGGCCCTGACAATATTCCGGCAATAGTAGTGAAGTCTTGTGCTCCAGAAATTGCCACACCCCTAGCCAAGCTGTTCCAGTGCAGCCGCAACACTGGCATCTACCCTGCAATGCGGCAAATTTGCGAGGTATGTCCTGTACACAAAAAGCAGGACAAGTCCATCCCGGCCAATTTCTGCCCCATCAGCCTACTCCAAATCATCAGTAAAGTACTGATCAACAGTGCCATTAAGCGGCACTTGCTTCGCAATAACCTGCTCAGTGATGCTCAGTTTGGGTTCCACCAGGGCCACTCAGCTCCTGACCTCATTACAGCCTTGGTTCAAACATGGACAAAAGAGCTGAACTCAAGAGGTGAGCTGAGCGTGACTGCCCTTGATATCAAGACAGCATTTGACTGAGTATGGCGTCAAGGAGCCCTAGCAATACTGAAGTCAATGGAAATCAGGGGGGAAACCCTCCGCTGGCTGGAGTCAGACCTATCGCAAATGAAAATGGTTGTCGTTGTTGGAGGTCAATTATCCGAGCTCCAGGACATCACTGCAAGAGTTCCTCAGGGTAGTGCCCTAGGCCCAAGCATCTTCAGCTGCTTCATCAATGACCTTCCTTCAATCACGAAGTCAGAAGTGGGGATGTTCGCTGATGATTGCACAATGTTCAGCACCATTCGTGACTCCTCAGATACTGAAGCAGTCCGTTTAGAAATGCAGCAAGACTTGAACAGTATCCAGGCTTGGGCTGGTAAGTGGCAAGTAACATTCGCGCCACACAAGTACCAGGCAATGACCATCTCCAACAAGGGAGAAACTAACTATCCCCCCTTGACATTCAATGGTATTACCATCGCTGAATCCCCGCCTATCAACGTCCTAGGGGTTACCATTAACCAGAAACAGAATTGGAGTAGCCATATAAATACCGTGGCTACCAGAGCAGGTCAGAGGCTAGGAATCCTGTGGCGAGTAACTCACCTCTTGACTCCCCAAAGCCTATCCACCATCTGCAAGGCACATGTCAGGAGTGTGATGGAATACTCTCCACTTGCCTGGATGTGTGCAGCTCCAACAACACTCAAGAAGCTCGACACCATCCAGGACAAAGCAGTCCGCTTGATTGGCACCCATCTACAAACATTCACTCTCTCCACCACCGACGCACAGTGGCAGCAGTGTGTACCATCTACAAGATGCATTGCAACAACTCACCAAGGCTACTTAGACAGCACCTTCCAACCCACGACCTCCACCATCCAGAAGGACAGGGCAGAAAATGCATGGCAACACTACCACCTGCAAGTTCCCCTCCAAGTCACACACCATCCTGACTTGGAACTATATTGCCGTTCCTTCACTGTCGCTGGGTCAAAATCCTGGAACTCCCTTCCTAACAGTACTGTGGGTGTACCTACCCCAAATGTACTGCAGCGGTTCAAGAAGGCCACCATCCTCTCAAGGGCAATTACGGTTGGGCAATAAATGCTCGCCTAGCCAGCGACGTCCACATCCAACAAATTAATAAAATAAAATAGCCATGAGCAAGAAGGGAGAGTTTTAAACACAGGTGCTCCTCCTTAGGGCAGAGCAGACGGTGCTGAGAACAGGAGTGACGCCCAAACGTCCGTGTGTTTCCATTGTAACAATGCCCATCATCTGCGAGTGGACCGCTGGACGCACAGAAGACCAGACTGTGACTGTAACTGTGGCAATAAGACCCAGTATGCCCACCACTGAGAGTGCTGGAAAATTTAACAAAATCCCTGCGAGATAACAGGATTTTGTATCCTAAGGAAAAGTGACAACATACCCCTCAAATGCGTCAAGTAAGCCCAAATCCATACTTGGGATGCAGGGACCACTCATTCTCTCCTGCTGGGAAAATGCATGAACTTTTCCCCAGAGAATGCACTGAATGCTCAAGTATCAGTAAACGGTATTGGTGAAGGTAAATGGACAAGACTCTATATTGGGTACACCTGGATTGCGGCTTTTTTTCAGTACTGGTAACCGTGGGGATTGTCCCGAGTTTACCTGTGGACAGGGTCGACCTCTCCCTGGGTAATGATCTGGTGTGGGTGATGGTGGTAGCTTCCCCAGCGGTTTTAGAGAGACTGAAATAGATCAGGCAGACAAAGCAGTTACAGGAGAAGGCCCCAGGCATTTTTCCTGCCTTTGTATTGTGCTGGTCCATGGTCAAACAAGCTCCGTCAGAGGAGGCTGCACTGACACTGCAGACGCATGACCCTCCTGTCTAGTTATCTGAAGCCTTCTTTGGGAAGTTAGAGGACAAAAATAATGTGTTAAATAGATCTTCCTTGGTCGAGGCTGAGCATGTTGACCCAATGTTAAAAAAGTTAGCACAGACTGTCTGAAGTTAAACTGAAGCAGAGGGAGTTCCAGAGTGTAACTATTTAAAGAATGAGGTGCTGATGAGGAAATAGAATCCTCCTTAGAGACCTGCAGACGAAGAGTGGACAGTGGTTCACCAGATAGTGGTTCTGCCCAGGTACCATAAGGAAATGCTGAGAATAACCCAAGAATTCCAATAGCTGGACATGTCGGCATCAGAAAAACCCAAGCCTCCCTTAGACAGCATTTTGACTGGCCACAAGTTGACAAAGATCTGTTGTAGTTCAGTAAAACTGTTCACATGTGCCAGGTTGTGGGGAAGCCCAAACTTGCCATAGAAACTGCACCCCTAATTCCCAAACCAGCTTTTGGGGAACTCTTCAACAGAGTGCTGGTAGATTGTCTGGGACTCCTGCCGAAAACAAAAGGGTTCCAACAATCTCTTCTCACCATTATAGATGTGGAGAGGCCATTCCACGGAAGAACTATCTCTGCCAAGGTAGTCGTGGAGCGGCTAAACCAATTCTTAACCCGCATGGGCTGCCGGCTGAGATCCAGTTGGATCTGGGCACGAATTTCATTGTATTAGGGATGATGTCAATTTAACACGTAAACACAATATTGTACCCTAAGCATTAAAGATGCAGTCGAACTTAACCATTATCTGGAATGTTTAAAATTAGTTTTCAGGATGATAGCTCGTAACAATTAACCAAAATATTGCCCCTTTGGATGAGGGATGACACCTAACTTAAAAATTAAGTGAGATATTTTAGACACTGTTTTAGTTATCATGTCTAATTTAACAATTAAATTGAATATTATACCCTGTACATTAGGGATGAAATGTAATTTAACAATTAACTGCAATGTTTAACACTCTCTATTAGCTTTCATGTCTAATTTAACAAGTAACCAGACATCATCCTCAGAGTACAAGGAAAGGCACTTAACCTGACAATTTATTGGCATTTCATACAAGCTATATGGGTTTTCTAGTTGAATTTAACAATGACCAAAAACAATATACACTGTGTATTAGTGATGAAATCGAATGTAACAATACACCAGAATATTATACAGTGGGTGTCAGTGATGACATCTAAATTAACAATTGACTGGAACGTTTAACACTTTATATCATCTATCATTTTCAATTTAACAATTAAACAGATTATACCCTGTGTATGAGCGATGATATCAAATTTAACAATTTAGCAGAATATTATACCCTGTGCATTAGTGATGACATCTAATTTAACAATTAACCAGAATATTATACCCTGTGCATTAGTGATGACATCTAATTTATCAACCAGAATATTATAAACTGTGTCCTGGTGATAACATCTAATTTAACATTTAACCAGAATATTATACACTGTGTATTACTGATGACATGTAATTTAACAACGAACTGGAATATTACACCTTGTGCATTAGCGATGACATCTAATTTAGCAATTAACCAGAATATTTAACCCTGTATATTAGTGATGACATCTAATTTAACAAATACACAGAATATTATACCATGTGTATTAGTGATGACATCTAATTTAAAAATTAACCAGAATATTATACACTGTGTATTAGTGATGACATCTAATTTAACAATTAAATGGGATATTATACCCTGTGTATTAGTGATGACATCTAATTTAACAATTAACCGGAATATTATCCCCTGTGTGTTAGTGATGACATCTAATTTAACAATTAACCGGAATATTATCCCCTGTGTGTTAGTGATGACATCTACTTTAACAATTAACCGGAATATTATACACTGTGTATTAGCGATGGCATCTAATTTAACAATTAACCGGAATATTATCCCCTGTGTGTTAGTGATGACATCTAATTTAACAATTAACCGGAATATTATACACTGTGTATTAATGATGGCATCCAGTGTAACAATTGACCTGAGTATTATACCCTGTGTATCAGTGATGACATCTAAATTAACAATTAACCAGAATATTAACCCCGGTGTATTAGTGATGACAACAAATGTAGTAATTAACTGGAATGTCTCACACTCCATATTAGCTATCATGCCGAACATAACAATTAGACAGAATATGATACACTGTGTATTAGTGATGACATCTAATATAACAATTAACCAGAATATTTTACCCTGCATATTGGTGATGACATCAAATTTAGTAATTAACCAGATTATTATTTGCGTATTAGTGATGATATCTAATTTTACAATTAATGGGATTATTATGCAGTGTGCATTTGTGATGACATCTAATATAACCAGAATATTATACCCTGTGTATTGGTGATGACATCTAATTTAATAATTATCCAGTATATTATCCCCTGTGTATTGGTGATGACATCTAATTTAACAGTTAACCATAATGTCATCGCCTGTGTATTAGTGAGGAGATCAAAACTATCATTTAACCGGAATGACTCACACACTATATTAGTTATCATGCCTAATGTAGCAACTGACCAGAATATTATGCACTGTGTATTAATGATGGCATCTAATTAAACAATCAAGCAGAATATTATACACAGTGTATTAGTGATGACATCTAATTTCACAATTAACTGCAACATTTAACACTCTATATGAGTTATCTTGTCCAATGTATAAGTGACCAAAATATTATACACTGTGTATTAATGATGACATTTAATTTATCCATTAACCAGAATATTATCCCCGGTGTATTGGTGATGGCATCTAATTTAACAATTAACCGGATTATATACTGTGCATGAATGATGACGTCGAATTTAACACTTAACCGGAATATTATCACCTTTGTATCAGTGAGGACATCTAACGTATCATTTAACTGGAATGTCTCACACTCCAGATTAGTTATCATGCCTAATGTAGTAACTGACCAGAATATTATACATTGTGTGTTAGTGATGTCATCTAGTTTATCAACCAGAATATTATACACTGTGTCTTAGTGATGACATTTAATTTAACAATTAAGCAGAATACTATCCACTGTGTATCAGGGACGAGGTTTAATTTAACAATTAACCAGAATATTATACACTGTGTATTCCGGATGACATTTAATTAAACAATTAACCAGAATATTATCCACTGTGTATTAGTGATGACATCTAATTTAACAATTAACCAGAATATTATCCCAGGTGAATTAGTGATGACATCTAATTAAACAATCAAGCAGATATTATACACAGTGTATTAGTGATGACATCTAATTTAACAATTAACTGGAACATTTAACACGCTATATTAGTTACCATGCCCAATGTAACAAGTGACCATAATATTATACACTGTGTATTAATGATTACATCTAATTTATCCATTAACCAGAATATTATCCCCGGTGTATTGGTGATGGCATCTAATTTAACGATTTACCAGAATACTATTCCCAGAAAATTATACCCTGTGTATTATTGATGCCATCGAATTTTAAAATTTACCAGAATATTACACCTGTGTATTAGTGATGACATCTAATTCGACAATTAACCGGATTATATACTATGTATGAATGATGACATCTAATTTAACAATTAACCGGAATATTGTCACCTGTGTATCAGTGAGGGCATCTATTTTAACAATTAACCAGAATATTATACACTGTGTATTAGTGATGGCACCTAATTTGAAAATTTACCAGAATATTATCGCCTCTGTATTATGAGGACATCTAACTTATCATTTAATTGGAATGTCTCACTCTCCATATTAGTTATCATGCCTAATGTACCAACTGACCAGAATATTATACATTGTGTATTAATGATGACATCTAAGTTAACAATTAACAGGAATATTATCGCTTGTGTATTAGTGATGACATCTAATTTAACAATTAACCAGAATATTATACATTGTGTATTAATGATGACATCTAATTTAACAAATAACCAGAATATTATACCCTGTGTATTAGTGATGACATCTAATTTAACAATTAACCAGAATATTATACCCTGTGCATTAGTGATGACATCTAATTTATCAACCAGAATATTATACACTGTGTATGAGTGATGACATCAATTTAACAATTAATCAGAATATTATACACTGTGTATTAGGGACGACATTTAATTTAATAATCTACCAGAATATTATCCCCCTTGAATGAGTGACGACATCTAATTTAACAATTAATCAGAATATTATCCCCTGTGTATTGGTATGACAGCTAATTTAACAATTAACCGGAATACTATTGCCAGAAAATTATACCCTGTGTATTAGTGATGACATCTAATTTAAATTTACCAGAATATTATGGATTTGTATTAGTGATGACGTCTAAATTTACAATTAACCGGATTTTATACTGTGTATGAATGATGAAAATGAATTTAACAATTAACTAGTATATTATACACTATGTATTAGTGATGACATCTAATTTAACAACCAACTAGAGTATTACACCTTGTGCATTCGTGATGACATCTAATTTAGCAATTAACTAGAATATTATCCCCTGTGTATTAGTGATGACATCTAATTTAACAATTAACCAGAATGTTATGCACTGTGTATTAGTGATAACACCTAATTTGACAACTAAACAGAATATTTTACCCTGTGTGTTAGGGAAGATATCTAACTTCACAATTAACCAGAATATTGCAGACTGTGTATTGGTAATGACTGCTCAATTGAAAAGTAACCAGAACATTACACACAGTGCATTCGTGAAGACATCGAATTTAACAATTAACTGGAATATTATGCACTGTGTATTAGTGATGACATCGAATTTAACAATCAACCAGATTATACCGTGTGTATTATTGATGACATCTAATTTAACATTAACTGGAAATTTACACCCTTTGCATTAGTGATGACATCTAATTTAATAGTTAACCAAAATATTATCCCCTGTGTATTAGTGATGACATCTAATGTAACAATTAACCAGTACATTATATCCTGCGTATTCGTGATGACATCTCATTTAACAATTAACTGGAATATTTGCACTGTGTATTTTTGATGACATCTAATTTAACAACTAACCAGTATATTATCCCCTGTGTATTAGTGATGACATTTAATTTAATTAATCAGAATATTATACACTGTGTATAAGTGATGACAACTAATTTAACAATTAAACGGAATATTATACACCGTGTATTGATGATGACATCTAATTGAACAATTAACCATAATATTATACACTGTATATTAGTGATGACATATAATTTAACAATTAAGCAGAACGTTATACACTGTGCATTAAGGATGACATCTAATTTAACAATTAACTGGAATACTATACCCTGTGTTTTAAAGATGGCATCTAATATAACAATTAACCGGAATACTATACACTGTTTATTCGTGATGACATCAAATTTAACAATTAACCATAATATTATACACTGTGTATTAGTGATGACAGACAATTTAACAATTAACCAGAATATTATACATTGTGTATTAATGATGACATCTAATTTAACAAATAACCAGAATATTATACCCTGTGTATTAGTGATGACATCTAATTTAACAATTAACCAGAATATTATACCCTGTGTATTAGTGATGGCATCGAATTTATCAACCAGAATATTATACACTGTGTATGAGTGATGACATTAATTTAACAATTAATCAGAATATTATACACTGTGTATTAGGGACGACATTTAATTTAACAATCTACCAGAATATTATCCCCCTTGAATGAGTGACGACATCTAATTTAACAATTAATCAGAATATTATCCCCTTTGTATTGGTATGACAGCAAATTTAACAATTAACCGGAATACTATTGCCAGAAAATTATACCCTGTGTATTTGTGATGACATCTAATTTAAATTTACCAGAATATTATGGATTTGTATTAGTGATGACATCTAAATTTACAATTAACCGGATTTTATACTGTGTATGAATGATGAAAATGAATTTAACAATTAACTAGTATATTATACACTATGTTTTAGTGATGACATCTAATTTAACAACCAACTAGAATATTACACCTTGTGCATTCGTGATGACATCTAATTTAGCAATTAACTAGAATATTATCCCCTGTGTATTAGTGATGACATCTAATTTAACAATTAACCAGAATGTTATGCACTGTGTATTAGTGATAACACCTAATTTGACAACTAAACAGAATATTTTACCCTGTGTATTAGGGAAGATATCTAACTTCACAATTAACCAAAATATTGCAGACTGTGTATTGGTAATGACTGCTCAATTGAAAAGTAACCAGAACATTACACACAGTGCATTCGTGAAGACATCGAATTTAACAATTAACTGGAATATTATGCACTGTGTATTAGTGATGACATCGAATTTAACAATCAACCAGATTATACCGTGTGTATTATTGATGACATCTAATTTAACATTAACTGGAAATTTACACCCTTTGTATTAGTGATGACATCTAATTTAATAGTTAACCAAAATATTATCCCCTGTGTATTAGTGATGACATCTAATGTAACAATTAAGCAGTATATTATATCCTGCGTATTCGTGATGACATCTCATTTAACAATTAACTGGAATATTTGCACTGTGTATTTTTGATGACATCTAATTTAACAACTAACCAGTATATTATCCCCTGTGCATTAGTGATGACATTTAATTTAATTAATCAGAATATTATACACTGTGTATAAGTGATGACAACTAATTTAACAATTAAACTGAATATTATACACCGTGTATTGATGATGACATCTAATTGAACAATTAACCATAATATTATACACTGTATATTAGTGATGACATATAATTTAACAATTAAGCAGAACATTATACACTGTGCATTAAGGATGACATCTAATTTAACAATTAACTGGAATACTATACACTGTTTATTCGTGATGACATCAAATTTAACAATTAACCATAATATTATACACTGTGTATTAGTGATGACAGACAATTTAACAATTAACCAGAATATTATACATTGTGTATTAATGATGACATCTAATTTAACAAATAAACAGAATATTATACCCTGTGTATTAGTGATGACATCTAATTTAACAAATACACAGAATATTATACCATGTGTATTAGTGTTGACATCTAATTTAAAAATTAACCAGAATATTATACACTGTGTATTAGTGATGACATCTAATTTAACAATTAAACGGGATATTATACCCTGTGTATTAGTGATGACATCTAATTTAACAATTAACCGGAATATTATCCCCTGTGTGTTAGTGATGACATCTACTTTAACAATTAACCGGAATATTATACACTGTGTATTAGCGATGGCATCTAATTTAACAATTAACCGGAATATTATCCCCTGTGTGTTAGTGATGACATCTAATTTAACAATTAACCGGAATATTATACACTGTGTATTAATGATGGCATCCAGTGTAACAATTAACCTGAATATTATACCCTGTGTATCAGTGATGACATCTAAATTAACAATTAACCAGAATATTAACCCCGGTGTATTAGTGATGACAACAAATGTAGTAATTAACTCGAATGTCTCACACTCCATATTAGCTATCATGCCGAACATAACAATTAGACAGAATATGATACACTGTGTATTAGTGATGACATCTAGTTTAACAATTAACCGGAATATTATCCCCTGTGTGTTAGTGATGACATCTACTTTAACAATTAACCGGAATATTATACACTGTGCATTAAGGATGACATCTAATTTAACAATTAACTGGAATACTATACACTGTTTATTCGTGATGACATCAAATTTAACAATTAACCATAATATTATACACTGTGCATTAGTGATGACATCTAATTTAACAATTAACCGGAATATTATACACTGTGTATTAGTGATGACATACAATTTAACAATTAAGCAGAATATTATACACTGTGCATTAAGGATGACATCTAATTTAACAATTAACTGGAATACTATACACTGTTTATTCGTGATGACATCAAATTTAACAATTAACCATAATATTATACACTGTGTATTAGTGATGACATCTAATTTAACAATTAATCAGAATATTATACACTGTGTATTAGTGATGACAGACAATTTAACAATTAAGCAGAATATTATACACTGTGTATTAAGGATTACATCTAATTTATCAACCAGAATATTATACATTGTGTATTAGGGACGACATTTAATTTAACAATCGACCAGAATATTATCCCCCTTGAATGAGTGCCGACATCTAATTTAACAATTAAGCAGAATATCATCCCCCGTGAATTAGTGATGACATCTAATTTAACAATTAACCAGAACAATATACACTGTGTATTAGTGATGACTTCTTAGTGAACAAGTAACCAGAATATTATCCACTGTATATTGGTGATTATATCTAATTTTACAATTAACCAGAATATTTTACACTGTGTATTAATGATGACATCTAATTTATCCATTAACCAGAATATTATCCCCTGTGTATTGGTATGACAGCTAATTTAACAATTAACCGGAATACTATTGCCAGAAAATTATACCCTGTGTATTAGTGATGACATCTAATTTAAATTTACCAGAATATTATGGATGTGTATTAGTGATGTCGTCTAAATTTACAATTAACCGGATTATATACTGTGTATGAATGATGAAAATGAATTTAACAATTAAATCGTATATTATACACTATGTATTAGTGATGACATCTAATTTAACAACTATCTAGAATATTACACCTTGTGCATTCGTGATGACATCTAATTTAGCAATTAACTAGAATATTATCCCCTGTGTATTAGTGATGACATCGATTTGAACAATTACCGGAATATTACATACTGTGTATTAGTGTTGACATCTAATTTAACAATTAACCAGAATGTTATGCACTGTGTATTAGTGATAACACCTAATTTGACAACTAAACAGAATATTTTACCCTGTGTATTAGGGAAGATATCTAACTTCACAATTAACCAGAATATTGCAGACTGTGTATTGGTAATTACTGCTAAATTGAAAAGTAACCAGAACATTACACACAGTGCATTCGTGAAGACATCGAATTTAACAATTAACTGGAATATTATGCACTGTGTATTAGTGATGACATCGAATTTAACAATCAACCAGATTATACCGTGTGTATTATTGATGACATCTAATTTAACATTAACTGGAAATTTACACCCTTTGTATTAGTGATGACATCTAATTTAATGGTTAACCAAAATATTATCCCCTGTGTACTCCTGATGGCATCTAATGTAACAATTAAGCAGTATATTATATCCTGCGTATTCGTGATGACATCTAATTTAATTAATCAGAATATTTTATACTGTGTATTAGTGATGACATTTAATTTAATTAATCAGAATATTATACACTGTGTATAAGTGATGACAACTAATTTAATTAATCAGAATATTACATACTGTGTATTAGTGATGACATTTAATTTAATTAATCAGAATATTATACACTGTGTATAAGTGATGACAACTAATTTAACAATTAAGCAGAATATTATACACCGTGTATTGATGATGACATCTAATTGAACAATTAACCATAATATTATACACTGTGTATTAGTGATGACATCTAATTTAACAATTAACTGGAATATTATACACTGTGTATTCGTGATGACATCAAATGTAACAATTAACCGGAATATTATACACTGTGTATTCGTGATGACATACAATTTAACAATTAAGCAGAATATTATACACTGTGCATTAAGGATGACATCTAATTTATCAACCAGAATATTATACACTGTGTATGAGTGATGACATCAATTTAACAATTAATCCGAATATTATACATTGTGTATTAGGGCCGACATTTAATTTAACAATCTACCAGAATATTATCCCCCTTGAATGAGTGACGACATCTAATTTAACAATTAATCAGAATATTATCTCCCGCGAATTAGTGATGACATCTAACTTAACAATTAACCAGAACATTATACACTGTGTATTAGTGATGACTTCTTAGTGAACAAGTAACCAGAATATTATCCACTGTATATTGGTGATTATATCTAATTTTACAATTAACCAGTATATTATACACTGTGTATTAATGATGACATCTAATCTATCCATTAACCAGAATATTATCCCCTGTGTATTGGTATGACAGCTAATTTAACAATTAACCGGAATACTATTGCCAGAAAATTATACCCTGTGTATTAGTGATGACATCTAATTTAAATTTACCAGAATATTATGGATGTGTATTAGTGATGACATCTAAATTTACAATTAACCGGATTATATACTGTGTATGAATGATGAAAATGAAGTTAACAATTAAATTGTATATTATACACTATGTATTAGTGATGACATCTAATTTAACAACTATCTAGAATATTACACCTTGTGCATTCGTGATGACATCTAATTTGGCAATTAACTAGAATATTATCCCCTGTGTATTAGTGATGACATCGATTTGAACAATTACCGGAATATTACATACTGTGTATTAGTGATGGCATCTAATTTAACAATTAACCAGAATGTTATGCACTGTGGATTAGTGATAACACCGAATTTGACAACTAAACAGAAAAATTTACCCTGTGTATTAGGGAAGATATCTAACTTCACAATTAACCAGAATATTGCAGACTGTGTATTGGTAATGACTGCTAAATTGAAAACTAACCAGAACATTACACACAGTGCATTCGTGAAGACATCGAATTTAACAATTAACTGGAATATTATGCACTGTGTATTAGTGATGACATCGAATTTAACAATCAACTAGATTGTACGGTGTGCATTATTGATGACATCGAATTTAACATTAACTGCAAATTTACACCCTTTGTATTACTGATGACATCTAAGTTAATAGTTAACCAAAATATTATCCCCTGTGTATTAGTGATGGCATCTAATGTAACAGTTGACCAGTATATTATATCCTGCGTATTAGTGATGACATCTAATTTAACAATTAACTGGAATATTTGCACTGTGTCTTTGTGATGACATCTAATTTAACATAAAGAGTGTCCAAACAATCAGAAGGTGTAGAAGATTTCAAAAGGCACTTGGAGGATGAGACAAGTGTTCTCATACGGGGCTGCAGATATTTATTACCATGACTTTTACCCAAGGGAAAAAGAGGGTCATATACTTTACACCTTGTAAACTACTGCTCAGATACTGTGAGGTATCATGTCTTACTTGTGCAGAATAAAGTTTAATCATTGCCATCAATATGGGCCGATGTTGACTCAATTGCTATTCAGGTTCATCAAAGAGAAAACTGAACATAGGGTCGATGATGAGAAAACTATTTCCACTGCTTGGAAAATCTATAACTGGGAGCAATATTCTAGAAATGAGAGCCAGACCTTTCAGCAGTGAAATTAGGAAACACCTGTACACACAAAGTGTGGTGGAAGTTCGGAACTCTCTTCCACAAACAGCAATTGATGCTAGATCAATTGTAAATGATAAATCTGAGATTAATAAATACTTGCCAACCGATGCTATTAAGGGATATGGGACAAAAGGTGCGTGTCTGGAGTTAGGTCACAGATCAGCCATGACCTCACTGAATGGCAGTACAGGTTTAAGGGTCTAAATGGTCTCCTTAGGTTCCTATATTCCTATAATAAATCTCCTCCATCACCAAGACAACACAGGGTATGATTCTCCATGTGAATATCAACTCGTCATATATTAACATTACACCAACATACACTAACCCTATATACGGACACAGGGCTTCAAGGTAGGCAAAGATTGATGAGGAGGAGGTATTAGATTGGCTGGTTGTACTTAAAGTTGATAAGTCATAGTAACTGATGAGATGCAATGTTACTGAGGGAAGTAAGAGTGGAATTTGTGGATTTACTGGAAAGAGTCTTCCAATCCTCCTTAGATACAGGGGTAGTGCCAGAGGAGTGGAGAATTGCACATTCTACACCATTCCTCAAAAAGGGTGTAAGTACAAGCCCAATAACTACAGTCAGTCAGTTTAATTTCAGTGGTGGGAAAGCTTTTAGAAATGAGAATTTGGGACAAAAGTAACAGTAACTTTGGATAAATGTGGATTAACTGAGGAAATCCAGCAAGGATGTGTTGAGGGCAAATCATGTTTAACTAACTTGTTTGAGTTTTTTCATGAGGGAACAGAGAGGGTTAATGAGGGTAATCCCATTGCAGTGTGTACATGGACTTCCAAAAGGCATTTGATAAAGTGCCACATAACAGGCCTGTCAGTAAAGTTACAGCCATGGAATAAAAGGGACAGTAGCAGCATGGATAGGAAATTAGTTGTGTGACAGCAAACATATGAGAATATGACTTATGAGCAGGGGTTGACCATTCGGCCCCGCAAGCCTCTTCTCCCATTTGATAAGATCATGGCTGATTTGACTGCCGCCTCAACTCTTTGTTCTTATCCACCTGCTATAACCTTTGATACCCTTGTCACTCAAGAATCTATCTATCTAAGCCTTAAAATATACAATAACTCTACCTACACTGCTCTCTATGGAAGAGAATTCCACAGACGTATAACCCTCTGACAACAAAACAAGCACCTCAACTCAATCGTAAATGGGAGACCACGAATGTGAAACTGTGTTCCCTTGTTCTAATCGCTCCCTTAAGGGGAGACATTTCTCGGCATCCACCCTGTCAATACCTCTCAGATCCTTATATGATTCCATAAGATCACCTGTCATTCTTCTGAACTCCAATTGATACAGGCCCAACCAGCCCAACCTTTCCTCATATGATAACTCCTTATCCCAGGAATCAATTGAGTGAACCTTCTCTGAACTGCTTGGAATGATATTCTATCCTGAAGTAAGGAGACCAAAACTGCTCACAGTACTGCAGCTGTGTTCTCACCAATGCCAACCGTAGCAACAATTCTCTTTTTTTATATTCCATTCCCCTTGCCATGAACACAACATTCCATTTGCATTCTTAATCACTTGCTGTACCTGCTGACTAACGTTTTGTAAATCATGTACCAGGACACCCAATTCCTTCTGTACAGCAGAGTTCTGCAATTTCTCTCCATTTAAATTAAATACTGTTTTGCTATTCTTCCTGACAAAGTGGGTAAGATCACATTTCCCCAGATTATACTCAATCTGACACAATTTTGAAACAGAGCAGTTGTAAACTTTTTGTTCGCTTGGAGGAAAGTACAAAGTGAAGTTCCCTAGGGGTCGGTTTTAGCACTCCTGCATTTCTTGACATATGGCCATGACTTTGACTGTGGTGTACAGACAATTATTTCAAAATGCAGATATGACACAAACCTTTAAAGGGACAAGGAGAGGAACAGCTGGGCTGAATGACACTGCTTTATGATATCGATGCAGTACCTGACAACCAAAGCCCTGGGCCCTGCTCAGTATTGGCTGATGTGTGTTTAATGGGACACTGTAGTAGGAGATTTACTCTGGTCTGAGTAACCTTGCTGTACCTGTCTTGAGAATGTTTGATTGGAATGTCGAGAAGGAGCTGTAATCTGTATCTAACCCGTGCTGTCCATTCCCTGTGATTGTTTGATGGGGCAGTGTCGAGGGAGATTTACTTCGTATCTAATCCATGCTGTGGGAGTGTTTGATGAGATCACTTCTCATTCTCCTGAAGTCTGGTCTACACAGTCTCTCCTGATAGGACAATACCCCTGCCCAGGAATCTGTCCGGTGAACTTTCTATGTTAAGTACATCCTTCATTAGGTAAGGAGACCAAAACTATGGTCAACGCTGTAATTAATGAAATCCAGGACTGAACCATGACAGAGGGTCCAGTCACTCTGGGCTCAGCATGAATTATTGAATAATGTTAACTTAATCACATAACAGTACATTATTTCCAATTTCCTGTAGGATAGGTCAGTGGCAGCCATGGTACCCAGCATTCCAAGAAGGAGTGAATAAGCCCTACTCATTCCACAGGTGGCAACCACGCAGCTGGAAATCCAGCTTCACAGAGATACTGGGCATGCTCCACAGACAGGCCATCATTGCGGTCGAAAGCGGTTGAAGTCGGTGGCACACAGGAGAGGAATGGATCTGGCGGGCCTGGACGAGGCTTCAGAAACACCTGGTGTAGGCCGCAGGAACCTAATAAGAAACACCAGGGAATACGGTGGTATCTCCAAGGCTTTTCCCCTGTTAAGACAGTCCGGGTAAGGAAAAGGAAGCAGGAGGATTAATACCGACGCCATCTTGGTGCAGGGTCAGCAGAGCGCATGCGCAACATCCTGGTGTTGTCACAATGAGTGGGCGGGGCTTTGTGACCCACTGTGTTGGGTCTGGAGATGATACAGCACAGGCAGGGGATGGAGGCTCGGATCTTCCTGTGTTCAGTCACCACAGGCTGGCCATCGATTCTGGGATCTTCCTGTGCTCACTCAGCACAGTCTGAGGTTGGGTGCTGGTATCTTGCTGTGCTCACTGAACACAAGCTGGGGATGTAAACTGGGATCTTCCTGTGCTCACTCAGCACAGGCTGAGGATAGAGCCTTGGATCTTCCTGTGCTCACTCAGCACATGCTGGGATCTGCCTGCGCACACCCAGCAAAGGCTGGGGATGGAGGCTGGTATCTTCCTGTGCTCACTCAGCACAGGCTGATGATAGAGACTGGGATATTCCCCTGCTCGCTCGGCACAAGCTGACGATGGAGCCTGGGATCTTCCTGTGCCCTGTATTGGGATCAGTACTGCTACTGGTGGTGATGCAGGAGATGGAGAACTCCGGCCTTCCATCCACTCCACAGTGAGGTAAGATCACACACTGATAACAAGTGGTACAACCGGGTATTTACTCAGGAGAGGCCGGGAATGGGGCCCGGGATCTTCCTGTAGTTTGGGAGTGGGGACCAATACCACATTATGTGAGAAAAGCTCAATCAGCACATACTGGGGATGGATCCTGGGATCTTCCTGTGCTCTGTATAGATTTCCTGTACTTCTTGTGTCTTTGAACACATTGAAATGTAGCGTGGTCAGCTGGATGAGCTCGAGCTGCACGTTTCAGGAAGGGTTATTGAGGGGAATGTGTTTGATGTGGTGTATCTGGATTTCCAAAAGTTGTTTGGTTTAGCGTCATGTAATAGAATTACCAGCAAACCTGCAGCCCATGGAATAAAAAGGAGGGAAGCAGAAAGGATAGGAAATGGGCTGAGTGAGAGGAAACAGAGTGTTGTGATGAACTGTTGTAATCTAGACTGGAGGAAGATATATAGTGCATTTCCCCAGGTACTGTTGTTAGGATCAGTTATTAATGATCCAGACAGGACACATTGTAAATATTCACGCATTACACAAAGCTTGGAATTATTGTGAACTGTGAGGAGGATAGTGAGAGACTGCAAGAGGATATAGACAGGCTGGTGGAATGAACAGGCAGGTGACAGATTAAATTTAATGAAGCGAACTGTGAGGTGATTCATTTTGTTCAGAAGATCAGGGAGAGGCAATATAATATACAAGATAGAATTGTAAAAGGTGTGCAGGAGCTGAGGGTGCTCAGGGTACATATACACCAATCATTGGAGGGCAGGTTGGGAAAGTGTTTAAAACGGCAGACAGGATCCAGGGCTTTATAAGTGAGAGCATAGAGGACAGAACCCAGGAAGTTATGGTGAACATTTATTGAACACTGTTTCAGCATCAACTGAGATTATTGTGTTGAGTTCCAGGCAGCACACCTTCGGAAGATTGTGCAGACTTTAGAGAGGGTGCAGAAAAGATTTACAAGAATAGTTCCTGGGCTGAGGGATTTCAGTTATGTGGATAGGTTAGAGGAGCTGGGACAGATCTCCTCAGAGAAGAGAAGATTGAGAGGAGATTTGGTAGAAGTGTTCAAAGTCATGAGGGGATCTCGTCAGAGGACATAGGGAGAAACTGCTCCCACTGGAGGAAGAAGCGAGAACGAGAGGCCAAGAAGTTAAGGTGAATGACAAAAGAACCAATGGTGACAAGTGTCAAAAGCTGTTCCTGCAGCTTTCCTGTAAGGAACTGCCTGAGAGTGTGGTGGAGGCCGATTCAATCATGGCTTTCAATAGGGAATCGGAATATTATCTGAAGATTAAACAAAGGTGCAGGACTATGGAGAAAGTCCTGGATAGTGTGTCTAACTGTGCGGCTCTTTTCGAGCATGAACACGACAATTTGGTGGCCGATAAAAAAAATCCCACTAAAACTTGCTGCCCCTTGCTGTTTCTTAGCTCCACCAAAACTGATTCTACCTCCTGCTCCTCTGACGTGAGATCCTTTATCATTAATGTACTGATCTCGTCCCTGATTAACAGCTCTATCACACCTCCTTACAACCACTCCCCCACCCCCACCCCACTACCTACCCCTCCTAAATGACCAATGTCCCTTACTATTCAGTTACCAGTCCTGGACACCCTGTAACCATGTTTCCGTAAAGGCAACTGAATCATACACATTTACCTCTCTGTGCCTTCAAATCGTCGAGGTTATTGTAAATACTGCGTGCATTCCGATAGAGTGCCATGAATTATGTCTTAGCAGTATTCCTCATTCTGATCCTATTTGATGTTTGCCTTCATCTCATCTGCTTTCAATTGTGCCTACTACGAATCTACCTCCTGTTACCAGTTTTACTTCCAAACAATCCGACCTCTCTCTTAGGTTCCCAATCCCCTACCAATTTAGTTCAAACCCAACCCAACAGTATTAGTCAATCTCCCTGTGCAAATATTAATCCTAGTCCTGCTAAGCTGTAATCCATCCATCTTGAACAGGTCGCACCTACCCCAGAACCGCTCCCAATGTCTCAGAAATCTGATGCCCTCCATAGTACCAATTCCCCGGCCGCATGTTAAATCGCATAATCCTCCTATTCCAATGATCACTAGCACGTGGGACTGGGAGTGATCCTGCTTTTGAGGTCTTGCGTTTTGATTGTCTTACCCCAACTCCTTCAACACTATGTTCAGGACGCAATCCCATTTCTTAGCAATGCCGTTGGTATCAATATGGACCATGACCTCTGAATGTTCACCCTCCCCCAGAAGGATTTGCTGCAGTTGCCAGGGAGGCAAAACACCACATTGGTGTGAAGTCTGCGGCCGCAGAAACGTCAGTCTATTGCTCTAACTAACCAATCCCCTATCACTGTTGTTCTTCCACTTTTCTTCCGACAGTCCTGTGCAGCTCAAACACTCATAACGCATGAACTTGGCTCTTTCTGCATTCCTCTGAGGGGCCATCGCCCTCACCAGTATCAAAAATGGAATACGTGTTAGTAAGCACGATTTCACTCAGAGGACTCCAGCACTACCTGCCTTGTTTGTTTAGACAGCCTGGCGGTCACCTATTCCCTCATCTCCCCACACTCCTCACTCTGAACATTTGGTGTGAACACCTCCCTAAACGTACTATCCACGTATTCCTCCAGTCACCACCCGAGTTCCGAAATCCAGAGCACAAGCTTCTGCAACTGGTGACACTTCCTGCATATGTGTTTTTCAAGAACACTTGGTGTGCCCACGGCTTCCCATATACCACAGGAGGCTCAATCTACACCGCTGAACTGCCTGCCATACATTAACATAACATATTAAATATTGTTAGTGCAATAAGTATATTAAAGTGTTAGATTGAAAGGGGTTAACTAAACCTTTTGTTCAGCGACTGCAATTAATGTCAGTCTTCAGGGACCCTAATTGTATCACAGGAGGGTTTCCATCTTCTATTAATATGGGACTCCTTTCAATGTGTCAGTGGGAGCATAATCTCTGGGTCTAACGGAGATCAGTGGTTGCAGACAGAGGGAAAGGATAGATCAGAATTTGAGAACAATAGATTGAAATGTTACAAGAATGGGTCATCATCTGAGAACAATCGATGGGAATGTTACAACAATGCGTCATAATCTGAGAACAATAGACTGGAATGATACAACAATGGGCAGGGATTTTTCCTGGGATTTTAATGATCTTTCTACATATTTTTATTGGTACTCATTAAACTATCGGATCTATCTCACACTTGGGATTGTTCAATACTTTTATTATCCCATCCTCGCTGTCGTTGGAGTCCCTGGTAAGTCTCTGTATCCAGTTGTTTATCCAAAGAAACATGTTTAACTGCGTTACTGCTCCTGTTATTTACTCTGCCCTCCTTGGTACCGTTGTTATTCCTGGTTAATCTCTATCTCCAGCTATTAGCTCGATAAGGTATTGCTAATTGTAATATCATTCTTGTAATTTGCTCTCTTCTGTTTGCTGCCGTCTGCCTCCATAATAAGTCCCTATTTCCAGCTAAGAGCTCTGTCAACCCAATTTAACTGAAATACTGTTCTTGCAATTTAAATTTTGGAAGGACTGAAACCAGCGTGTTGGTCTCCATCACAATCTGCATCTCCAAGCTGTGAAACAATTATCCATCCCTGCCCAATGTCTGAGGCTGAACCAGACTGTTCAGAACATCTGTGTTCTATTTAAACCTGAGCCAAGCTCCGACCCCATATTATCTCCATCACCAACCCTGCCTACTAGCATCTCTGTAATATCACCCATCCCCACCTCTGCATCAGATCATCTGCTGCATAAACCCTCCTCCGTGCTTTTATGAAATACATACTTGACTATTCAAATTCTATCCTGGTCACCCTCCCTCAACCTCAGCCCATCCAGAAATCTGCTGCCTGTATCCTAAATCACACCAAATCCTGATCACCCATCACCCCTGTTCTCACTGATCTACATTGGTTCCCGGTCTCGCAGCACCCGAATTTTAATATTCTCCTTGTGTTTGAATCTCTCCATGGCCTCACCCCTCCCAATAGTCCCATTCTCTTGTCCATTTCACATATTCCTGCGAATATTATGCCTTCATTCTTTTTTCAATTCTGCTTTTAAAGTAAGTTTACAGCCCTCTCTATCTGTCCCTAGCTATGATGCACGACTTTGCAGCACCACTGGTGCTGGCAGTACAGAAGCTGGGATCCATAAGATGAGGTGCACTACTGAAATGGTCTCTTCTAGTGTGGCTAGCATAGTGTGCCATTGTGGGCAGGGCTCTAGCCCGGGCACAGCGTGCATGTGTTGATAGTGTGATCTGCACAGCCAGTCACTTCCAGTGTGGCCAGCACAGCGCCAAATGCTGGGCAGGGCTCTTGCCCGGTCGTACCATGTACGTGCTGTTCGTGTGACAAACGGTTTCAATATGGCCTCAGTCAGCTATGCCGACAGCTTTGACACAAGTCTTTGACTTACTTTGGCTATTGTAAAATTATTGGAGTTGCTGTAGACATTCAGGGTGTCGTAGAGTCATCGACTTCTCTAGCACAGAAATAGGCCCTTTGGCCCGTCGTGTCTGTGCCGGCCATCCCGCACCAAATATTCTAATCCCATTTTCCTGCATTGGCCCGTAGCCTTGTATGCTATGGCATTTCAAGTGCTCACCTAAATAGTTCTTAAATGCTGTGAGGGTTCCTGCCTCTACCACCTCTTCAGACAGTACGTTTCCGATTCTAACAGCCCTCTGGGTGAAAATAAATTTTCTTCAAATCCTCTCTAAACCACCAACACCTTACCCTAATTCTATGCCCCTGGTTCTTCACCCCTCCGCCATTGGAAAAAGATTCTTCCTATCTAACTGATCAATGCCCCTCATAATCATGTCCCCCCTGAGCCTTCTCTGCTCGAAGGAAAGCAACCCTAGCCTTTTCAGTCTCTCTTCATAACTGCTCTGCTTCTGCCCAGGCAAGATCCTGGTGAATCTCCTTTGCACCCTCTCCAGTGCAATGACATCCTTCCTATAGTGTGGTGACCAGAAATATACAAAACACTCCAGCTGTGGCCTAATTAGCGTTTCAAACAGCTCCATCATAACCTCCCTGCTCGTATCTTCTATGCCTCAGCTAATAAAGGCAAGTATCCCATATGCCTTCGTGAAAGAATGCAGTTGAGACCAAAACATTGTATGTGGTCAGAGCATATGGTGACCAAACTCTGGACGGGGTATGGGGGCTGTAGTCAGAGAATTTCTGGGTCTGTAACAGGACCAACAAATGGAGCAGAAGCTGCAGAGAGAGAAATATACCCACACCTGGTTTTACAACAGCAATTTTCCTACCCACATCTAACCCAGGAGCACTGTGTGAAGCGACTCTGTTACAATAAGGAGGTGGACACAGAGCTGTGTCATCTCCTGAAACACCACCTGGACCATCACACCGGGGTGAGGACGGAGCTGTCAGTGCCTGTTATGGTCACAGTTTCATTGTACGTCTAAATATCCGGATCTTTCCAGGCAGGAGCAGGCGCCATATCCAATATCGAGTCGTGGAGATTGATAGTCATATACGATACAGAAGGAGGACATTCAGCCTCTCCATGCCCGACTTCGGTGGAATAGTCCAGTGAGTCCCACTCCCCTGCTCAATCACCGTAGCCCTGGAAATTCACGTCCTTCAGGTGCCCATCCAATTTCCTTTAGGAATCATTGATTTGTCTCTGCTTTCAGCACTCTCGGGGGCACCGAGTTCCAGGATATTGCCACTCTCTGCATCTCTTGCCCAAAAACTTCCATTTCTGCCCATATTCCGCATTTTATCAGGTAATGGAAACAGGTTTCATATTTCTATCTTCGCTAAGCCTATTATAATCTAATGCACCTCTATAAAATCTCTCTCTCAATCTCCTTTGCTCCTGAGAGAACAATTCCAGCATCTATAGACTTATTTTGCAGCAAAAGCAACGACCCCCACCCCCCTCCCCACGCAGCTGCATGCCACACTCCAATCTCAGCAATCATGCTAGTCAATCTCCTCTTGACCCTCTCAAGGACCTTCACACCTTTCCGAAAATAGTTATGACCAGAACTGGACACAATCCTCGATTTGGGATTTGACCAAAGATTTATTAATTTTCAGCATAAATTCCCTGCTTTTGTGCTCGTTGCCTCTATTGACGAAGCCAGATTCTATATTCCTTGCTATGTACTCTCCTAATATGAACATAGAACATAGAACAGTACAGCACAGTACAGGCCCTTCGGCCCACGATGTTGTGCCGACCCTTTAACCTACTCTAAGATCAAACTACCTACATTCTACAGTCATCCATGTACCTCTCCAAGAGTCGCTTAAATGTCCCTAATGTATCTGCTTCTACTGCCACCGCAGGCAGTGCATTCCACGCACCCACCACTCTTTGTGTAAAGAACCTACCTCTGACATCTCCCCGAAACCTTCCTCCAATCAACTTAAAATTATGCCCCCTGGTGATAGCCCCTTCCGCCCTGGGAAAAAAGTATCTGGCTATCCACTCTATCTATGCCTCTCATCATCTTGTACACCTCTATCAAGTCACCTCTCATCCTTCTTCGCTCCAATGAGAAAAGCCCGAGATCCTTCAATCTTTCTTCATAAGACATGCCATCCAGTCCAGGCAGCATCCTGATAAATCTCCTCTGGACCCTCTCTAAAGCTTCCACATCCTTCCCATAATGAGGCGACCAGGACTGAACACAATATTCCAAGTGTGATCTAACCAGGGCTTTATAGAGCTGCAGCATAACCTCGCAGCTCTGAAACTCAATCCCCATGTTAATGAAAGCCGACACAACATACGCCTTCTTAACAACCTTATCAACATGGGGGGAAACTTTGAGGGATCTATGGAAGTGGACCCCAAGATCCCTCTGTTCCTACACACTGCCAAGAATCCTCCCTTTAAGCCTGTATTCCGCATGCAATTTCGACCTTCCAAAATGGACCTTCTATGGGCCAGCCAATTCTATATGCATACAGCCAGATTTCCCTGTATCCCATGCCTCCTTACTTTCTGAATGAGCCTACCATGGGGAACGTTATTGAACGCCTTGCTAAAATCCATATAGACCACATCCACTGCTCTTCTTTCATCAACGTGTTTTATCACATCCTCAAAGAATTCAGTCAGGCTTGTGTGGCATGACCTGCCCCTCACAAAGCCAAACTGACTATCTCTAATCAAACTATGCTTTCCCAAATAATCATAAATCCTGTCTCTCAGAATCCTCTCCAATAAGTTGCCTACCACCGACGTAAGACTGTCTGGTCTGTAATTCCCAGGGTTATCCCTATTCCCTTTCTTGAACAAGGGAATAACATTTGCCATCCTACAATCATCTGGTACTACTCCAGTGGACTGTGTGGACGCAAAGATCATCGCCAAAGGCGCGGCAATCTCTTCCCTCGCTTCCCGTAATAAACTTGGGTATATCCCGTCTGGTCCGGGGATTTATCGATCCTCATGTTTTTCAAAATTTCCAGCACATCCTCCTTCTTAACATCAATCTGTTCGAGCATATCAGCCTGTTTCACGTTGTCCTCAAAAACGCCAAGATCCCTGTCACTAGTGAATACTGAAGCAAAGTATTCATTTCGTACCTCCCCTACCTCCTCCGACTCCAGGCACAAGTTCCCTCCACTATCCCTGATCGGCCCTACCCTCACTCTGGCTATCCTCTTGTTCCTCACATAGGCAGAGAACGCCTTGGGATTTTCCAGAATCCTACCAGCCAAGAATTTGTCATGTCCCCCTTCTAGCTCTCCTAAGTCCATTCTTCAGTTCCTTCCTGGCTACCTTGTAACCCTCCAGAGCCCTGTCTGATCCTTGCTTCCTGAACCTTAAGTAGGCTTCCTTCTTCCTCTTGACTAGCTGTTCGACATCGCTTGTCATCCAAGGTTCCTTCATCCTACCCTCCCTTCCTTGCCTCATCGGGACAAACCTATCCAGCAGTCGCAGCAAGTGCTCCCTCAACAACCTCCACATTTCTGTCCTGCATTTCTCTGAGAACATCTGTTCCCAGTTTCAGCTCCCCAGTTCCTGCCTAATAGCATTGTAATTCCCTCTCCCCTACTTAAATATTTTCCCATCCCGTCTGCTCCTATCCCTCTCCATGACAAGAGTAAAGGTCAGGGAGTTGTGATCACTATCACCGAAATGCTCTACCACCGAGAGATATGCCACCTGGCCTGGTTCGTTGCCAAGCACCAAATCCAACATAGCCTCCCCTCTAGTCGGCCTATCTACATATTGAGTCAGGAATCCTTTCTGGACACACCTGACAAAATCTGCTCCATCCAATCTACTTGCACTAAGGAGGTTCCAATCAATATTAGGGAAGTTGACGTCATCCATGACAACAACTCTGTTACTTCGGCACCTTTCCGAAATCTGCCTCCCAATCTGTTCCTCCGTGTGTCTGTTGCTATTGGGGGGTGTCTATAGAAAACTCCCAATAAAGTGACTGCTCCTTTCCTGTTTCTGACTTCCACCCATACTGACTCACTGGACAAACCCTACTCGACGACCTACCTTTCTGCAGCTGTGATACTATCCCTGATTAGCAATGCCACTCCACCACCTCTTTTACCTCCCTCCCTATTCCTTTTGAAGCAGCTAAACCCCTGAACGTCCAACATCCATTCCTGACCCTGTGGTATTCAAGTCTCTGCAATGGCCACAACATCTTCGCTCCAAGTACTGATCCATGCTCTAAGTTCATCACCCTTATTCCTGACACTTCTTGCGTTAAAATAGACACATTTCAACCCATCATACTGGCTGCAACTTCGCCCTGTCAACTGTCTAACCTTCCTCACAGCCTCTGCACTCTGTATCTGCCTGTTCAACAGCGACCCCATCCACTGATCCGTAGCTAAGGTTCCCATCCCCCTGCCAAACTAGTTTAAACCCTTGCAAAGAGCTCTAACAAAACTCCCGCCCAGGATATTGGTGTCCCTCCAGTTCAGATGCAACCCGTCCTTCTTGTACAGGTCCCACCTTCCCCAGAAGGTATCCCAATGATCCACATATCTGAATCCACATATATGTCCTGCCACTTTCAAAGATCTTTGCCCATGGAGCCCCAGGTCCCTCTGTTCCTGCATAATCTTTGGAACTGTGCTGTTAAGTCAACATTTTCTTCCTGTTCCTTCTGCCAAAATGCATCACTTCACACCCCCGTGCATTACATTCTATCCACCACCTGTCTGTCCATTCTGCTATAATAACCTAAAAGCAAAGTTCTGCCGATGCTGGAAATCTTGAAAAAACAACAAAGATACAGGAAATGCTGGAAATACTTAACACATCTGGCAGCATATGTGTAGATAGATGCAGAGTTAATGTTTCAGGTCAGTGACCTTTCATCATTATATGTTAATTATGCTCACCTATGTATGTCCTGTCACAAGTGGTTTAGAAACACACAAACATAGAAAATAAGAGCAGGACGAGGCCATTCTGACCTTCGAGCCTGCTTCGCCATTCATTATGATCTTGACTGATCATTTAACACTGTAATCTGTTCCCGCCTTCTCCCATATCCTTTGATTCTTTTTGCCCCAAAAGCTATGTCTAACTCCTTCTAAAAATAATCCAGTGTTTTGGCATCAACTGCTTTTTGTGGTAGCGAATTCCATCGGCTCACCACTCTATGGGTGAAGAAATGTCTCCATCTCTCAGTCCTGAAAGGTTTACCCTGTATCCTTGGACTATGACTCCTGGTTCTGGACTTCCCCACCATCGGGAACACCCTTCCTGCATCTACCCTGTCAAGTCCTGTTAGAATTTTATAGGTTTCTATGAGATATCCCCTCACTCTTCTGAACTCCAGCGACTATAATCATAGCCGTCTCAATCTCTCCTCATACATCAGTCCTGTCATCCCTGGAATCAGTCTGGTAAACATTCGCTGCATTCCCTCTATAGCAAGAACATCCTTCCTCAGATAAGGAGTCCAAAAGTGCAAACAATATGCCAGGTGTGGCCTCACCAAGGCCCTGTATAAGTGCAGCAAGACATCCCTGCTCCCGTACACGAATTCTCTTGCTATGAAGGCCAACATACCATTAGCCCTTTTTACCACCTGTTGCACCTGCATGCTTGTCTTCAGCGGCTGGTGTGCGTGAATGCCCAGGTCTTGTTGTATATTCCCCCCTCTTAGTTTATAGCTGTTCAGGTAATATTCTGCCTTCCTGTTTTTGCAACCAAAGTGGGTATCCTCACATTTATCCACATTACACTGCACCTGGCATGCATTTTCCCACTCACTCAACTTGTCCAAATCACCCCGAAGCCTCCCTCCATCCTCCTCACAACTTACGCTCCCACCCAGTTTTGTGACATCTGCAAATTTGGAGATATTACATTTAGTTACCCCATCTAAGTCATGAATATATATTGTGAATAGCTGGGGTCCGAACACCCATCCTTGCGGTATCCCACTGGACTGTCATTCAGAAAAAGACCAATTTATTCCTATTTTTTGTTTCCTGTCTGCTAACCAATTGTCTATCCATCGCAACACACTACCACCAATCCCATGTGCTTTTATTTTCCGTGCTAACCTCTTATGTGGGACTTTGTCGAAAGCCTTCTGAAAGTCAAAATGAACCACATCCACTGGCTCCCCCTCATCAAATCTACACGTTTGAATTCTAATAGATTTGTCAAGCATGATTTCTCTTTCGTAAATCCATGCTGACTCTAACCGATTCTACCACTGTTTCCCAAGTACCCTGCTATAAAATATTTGATAATGGACTCTCGAATTTTCCCCAGTACCGATGTCGTTGTGAGGGGTCCATAATTCCCATTTTTCTTGTTATCCCCTTTTTAAAAAAACAGTGTGTTTACATTAGCTACCCTCCAATCTGCAGGAACTGTTCCAGAGTCCATAGAATCTTGAAAGATGACCACCAATGCATTCACTATTTCCAAGACCACTTCCGTAAATGCTCTGGGATGCATACCATCAGGTCCTGGGGATTTATTGGCCTTCAATCCAATCAATTTTCCCAACACCATTTCTTTACTAATATTGATTTCATTCAGTTCCTCCCTCTCACTGAAACATGTGTTCCTGTTGGAGAAAATCCAGATTGTGCGCAATTGTTGAACAAATTCTCCGGACTCAGACGTTGAGAACAAACACTTTATTGCAGGATATCATGGGGGAGCACACCTTACCTGAACGCGGTCAGTGCTACTCCCAAAAAGCTACAGATCGCCCTGGACTTATATAGTATAAAAGAGGCAGAGCTAACAGTTTCACAATTAGATAAGCACCCATAAGACTGCCTACATAACGGTGCACCATGTAGGGTCCGAGGTCAGCAAAACATCAGTTTCAACAATAACAAGCTAGTTCCTCAATTCAATGCCTACTCCAGACATCAATCTGGCCGTAATGTCTGATTGTGGTTAGCTGCTCTGCCTACAATTCATGACTGTAGGTTGTGGTTAGATTAGCTACAAGCTGTGTCCTGCTTTTCTGCTTCTACAAAGTTAAGTAATACGTAGCAAAGCTAAGAAAAGTTCTCCTACAGTTCCCCAACATTTCTGGTATGTTACTTGTGTCCTCCTTTGTGAAGACAGAAGCAAAGTATGCATTTAGTCGGTAAGCCATTTTTTTTATTCCCCATAATAAATACCCCTGTTTGTGACTGTAAGAGACCTACATTTCACCAATCTTTTTCTCTTCACATACCTGTAGAAGCTTTTACAGTCAGTTTTTTATGTTCCCTGCAAGCTTACTCTCGTACTTTTATTTCCCTTTCTTAATCAATCCCTTGGTCCTCCTTTGCTGAATTCTAACTGCTCCCAATCCTCAGGTCTGTTGTTTTCTCTGGCGAATTTGTGTGCCTCTTCCTCTAATTTCCTTTGTCAGCCATGGTTTGGCTACCTTTCCCGTTTTACTTTTGCGCCAGACAGGGAAAACAATTATTGCAGGTCATCAATTGGCTCATTGAATGTTTGCAATTGCCTATCCACCATCATTCCTTTCAGTAATGTTTCCCAATCCATCATAGCCAACTCACGCCTCATACCTTTGTAGATTCCTTTATTAAGTTTCGGGATCCTAGTCTCAGAATCAACTACGTCCCTCTCTATCTTGATGAAGAATTTGATGATATTATGGCCGCTCAACCCCAAGGGGTTTCGCACAACTAGACTGTCAATTATTCCTCTCTCATTACACAATACCCAGTCTGGGACGGCCTGTTCTCCAATTGGTTCCTCAACGTATTGGTCCAGAAAACCATCCTGTATACACTCCATGAATTCCTCCTCTACGGTATTGTGACTAATTTGATTTATCCAATCTAAACGCAGAAGATCCTTCATTGTACGGGTTTCTAAATTCATTGTACGGGTTTCTAATTTCCTGTTAAATGCCTTTCCCAACATCATCACTACACTTTAGGGGTCAGAGCTAATGTCCTTCCTCATAATTGTGTTAATTTCCTCTTTAACTAGCAATGCGACTCCACCGCCTTTTACCTTTTGTCTGTCCTTCCAATATACTGAATACCTCTGGATGTTCACTTCCCATCCCTGGTCACCCTGCAGCCATGTCTCTGTAATCCAGACTATATCATACCCGCTTACATCTATTTGCATAATTAATTCATCCACTTTATTGCAAATGCTATGCGTATTGAGGCACAAAGCCTTAAGGCTTGTCTTTTTAACATAACTTGTCCCCTTCCCACTATTTTGCACAGTGGCCCCGTTTGATCCTGGCCCTTGATTTTTCTGCCTGTCACTTTTCTTATTCCCCTTACTGTATTTTGTTCTTAACCTTGATCCCCCCTCCTCTGGCTTATTGCAAAAGTTTCCATCCCTCTGCCATTTTAGTTTAAACCCTCCCCAACCAATCCAGCAGATACCTCCCCAAGGACATCAGTTTGTATCATCCTCACTGTTTCGCACTCCTCCAAGTTTGGTATCATCGACACATTTTTCAATTCTACTCTGCATTCCAAGATCAAAGTCATTTATATACAACAGTAACAATAACAAAAAAACAGTGGCCCTAGCACTGACCCTTGGGGAACATCATTGGCTACCGTCCAGTCTTAAAAGCAACCATTTACCACGACTCGCTCGTTTCTGTCCTTTAAACAATATGCATCCAATTATATGCCAGTCCATGAGCTTCACATCTATTCAACAGCCTTTTGTTTAGTACTTCATCAAAGTATTTCTTAAAATCCATTCAAAAAAACAGCCACCATGTTCCGTTCATCAACCTTCTCTATTACTTCATCAAAATATTCAATTAGATTAGTCAAGTATGATGTGCCTTTTACAAATCCGTGCTGTCTATTCTTAACTAACTCAAACCTTTCAAAGTGGCTGAATTTTTCTTCCTGATTATTGTTTCTGAAACCTTACTCACCACCAATGACTGGTCCTGTGGCTTTGTCAGGATTGCGGGACTCCTGAATTGTTTCGTGGCCCTTTTGGGGCCCATGTCAACGGGGAGGTACAGGAACTGGAAGAACTCTCACTCCATTAATGTACAGGTGCTATGTCACTATGCCCAGTACATTAGTGAATGTCCACTATCCTGGCAGCAGCCACCAGACTTCAGTCTTAATCAGTCAGCCATTCTCACCATCTTCAGGACTCGCGGAGCGACAGTGAAGGGAGAACAAATACTGTCACCCTCAGAGTGGACAACAGGTTCATGCTCCACTGCGCCACTGCCACTCCCGAGAGGCGACACATCAGCAATCATAATAATCTACTGCATCACCGATTGCTGGACTACTGTGAGAGCCTGCAAACCCCTCTGAGCACTGAGATCCATAGACATGGTGACAGCAGTCTAATCCTGCATGGCAGCAATCATGGATCTCATGACCTCGGTCTGAGCTTCCACTGCAACACTGAGACGTTGGATGTCTTCCTTCTGTGCTGCAGTGGAAGATGAGACAATGGTCACCAGACACTGTATAATGACTGGGTCGCGAGTGCTGTCATGGAGTGAGTGACCACTTCAACAGGGGAAAGAATGGGCTTCAAGCTCTGTGTAATGTTCTGTGCCATGTTGGAGCTGGAATCCTCCATGTTCCTTGACAGTGACAACAGAGTGCCTGACAGGCCTGTCAGTGGACAAAGTATCTAAGTGGACATGTCCATCTGCATTCTCCTGTATGCTGTTCCAGCAATGTTCACATCTGAGTCCTGTGTATTATAACTCGTTTGTGGCCTCGCCCTCTGGTGAGCTGACACATGAACTATCCTTTCCCCTTGACCTGGGCGCAACCCACTCATGCTCGGTGACTCACCACGTGCAGAATCCGACTCTATACCGGCCTCTATGGTACACGCAGCATAAGCATTTGATCTGCTGGCTGCGAGTTGCAGACCAAGTGAAGGGGCTTCACTGTCAGTGCTGTGCTGCTGCTCTCTCTCTCTCCCCCTCTGACTCTTGGAGCTGCTGTGAATGGGAAGCTGGCAGTTTTGGGTTGTCATTGGAAAGTATGAAACCAGAAGGGAAAGTTTTGGGTGAGGAATTGGGGTGGGATGGAAATCAGGAGGTCCAGAGTCCCACTATCTACAGCTTGTACATCAGCCCAGACAGCAGGATGAGCGGCAGGTTGGAGTTAAGAAGAGGCATCAGGAAGGAATTTATCATGAATTCTCTCAGTGATGCCGAATGCTATGAACCAACCTCATACACAAATTGGCCTCTGTTCCTTTTACAGACAAACAGCAGCGCGGTCACCCTGAGTGGCATGTAGATGCCATGGAAATGAGGAGGCAGCATGACGTTTGTGTGTCATCTGCCTCAACAGGAATGGGCATGGGAAGATCAGGAATCACAATCCAAAGGCGTGAAAAGAACTAAAAACTGTCTTTCTCTCTTTCTCCATTTTCCATTCTTACTTTCTCCCTGTTGCCCTCTCTCTCGTTTTCGCTCTGTCTCTTGGTTATTGAATTAGAGATTGATGCAGCACAGAAGGTGTCCATTCGTCCCATTGTGTCAGTACTGTCTCTTTAAAAAAACTATCTAATTATTTCCACTCTCCTCCTCTATCGCCAGACTCCTGTATTTTTCTCTTTTTTCATGTGATTTTTAAATTACCTTTTGAATGATATTATCAAATCTGCTTCCACCATGTTTTCAGGCAGTGAATTCCAGCTCCCAACAACTCACTGTACAAGAACATTCTACTAATTTCACCTCTGTTGTTTTTTGTCAATTGCCTTCAATCTGTGTCATCTTCATACTGAACTTCCTGACACTGGAAACAGTTTCACATGAATTACCCTATCAAAACCCTTCATGAATTTAAACTTCTATATTAAATCTCTCCTTAACTTTCACTGCTCTAAAGAGAACAATCCCAGCTTTTCCAATCTCTCCACGTAACTGAATTCTCAGATCCCTCGTACTATATGATTAAAATTCTGCCATTCCATGTGACATGTGACGTGCCAATGTGTTTTGTATATGTTCAGCAGAATTTCGCAGCTTTTGTTCTGTAAGTCTCTATGTATAAAGCCCAGGATCCCATATGCTTTATTAACAGCTGTGTTATCGTGTCCTGTGACCTTCAAAGATAAATTCCCAACATCCCCGGTCTCTCTGTTCTTCCACTCCCTTTACTACTGTAACATTCTGCTTGTATTGTCTCTGCACACACATCCTTCTAAAATGTGATCCCGTAGACATCTAGAACAGAAGCAAAATACTGTGAATAGTGGACATTTGAAAAGACCAAAAGCACAGAAAATGCAGGAAATACTCCGAACTGATTACAGGTCACAGACCTAAAATGTTAACTGTGTTTCTCTCTCCAGAGATGCTCTCAGAACTGTTGGATTTCTTACACTGTCTGCTTTTCACTCACACATGGGATGTGCTAATTAACTATTGAGAAGATTGAAACCATTGTTTTCAGTCCCTGTTCCAAACTCCATTCCGCCCTAGCTACCGATTCCATCCCTCTCCCTGACCACTGTGTGAGATTAAACCAGACTGTTTGCAAGCTTGGTGTCATATTTGATCCCGATATGTGCTTCCAGCCGTAAATACGTGCTCTCACTAAAATTACATATTACCGCCTCTGTAACCTCTCCTGACTTCACCCATCTCTCACTTCCTCTGCTTAAAACCCTCACTCATGCTTTCGTTGACTCTGGAGTTGACCATACCAGTGTCCTCCTGGTGATCTCCCACGTTCTACTGTTCTCACAGCAACTCCCGTTCATCTATCACTCCTGTGTTCGCTGACCTACAATTGCTGTCGATTAAGAAACGTCTTGATTTTAAAATTCTCATCCATTTTTTTCAAATTCCTCAATACCTCATCACTCCCTGGGCTGGATTTTATGGTCTCCCATCAGTTGACGTCAGAGCCGGGTGCCGGAAACTCACGACGGGTGTTGGGGGCAGAGTGCCTGCTGTCAGTCCATCACCAAGTGATCTTGCCAGGGGCGGAGATAGGCTGACAATTACCTTTTTGCTGAGAGCTCAATTGAGGCCATTCAACTGGCCACTCAAGGGCCCCTTCCCACCACCGTTGATACTTAACCAGGGGCGGGGATACCTCTCAAACTGCCAACTTTTAAAATGGCGTTCGCTCCCTGCGGGCTGGGGGGTTCTCCCTCCTCCATGGGCAATCTATGTCTCATGGAGGGCACAAACCGCCAACTAATGAACCTCCCAGGTGACCCCACTCGCTGAGCCTTATGATCACCCCTCCAATCCCCCTGACCCGGGCCTTCCAGACATGCCCCGGTGACCCCCATCTAAATCAACTTTGGTCCAGGTTCCAGCGCCTGGCCTGGGTCGAAAACCTCTGCAGTAGTGACCATGACCACCACTTCCAGTGAGTCTGCCTCACGTACCTTGGGTCCAAGTTCCAGCGCCTGGTCTGGATCCAAGACCTCTGCAGTACTGATAGTGGCCACCACTCCTAAGTGACCCCAGCTAACTCACTTTGGGTCCGGGTTCCAACACTGGGCCTGGATCCAAGACCTCTGCAGTACTGGCAATGGCCACTGCTCCATGTGACAGTGCCGACACAGCTGAGCTGCCAGTTCTCTGATTGGCCAACAGCTCTTGGAGGCGGGATCTCCACATTTAAAGGTACTTAGATCCCAACATGGGACACTTCGACAAGAAAACAAACACATGATCGCTCTGGGGCAGGGGGCTGGCACGAGAAGGCCGAGATGTTGTTACCTCTGCCTTTCTGGTCCAGTGATGGGAGGCCAGCCTCCGAAACATGTCCAGCGCCCTATCTCGGTAATCTCCACCCCCCCACTCCCCCCGCCCCCACAATACACTAAGATATCTGTGTTCATCTAATACTGGCCTCTTGTGCATTTATGATTTTAATTGCTTCACCTAATGCTGGTCGTACCTTCAGTTGTCTGGGCCCTATGAACTGTAATACCCTCGCCACACCTCTAAACCTCGCTTTCTGCATATAAGACACTCCCTAAACATTTCATGTAGCTTTTGGCCATCTTACCTACGATCTGTTTATGTGACTCGGTGTCTTATTTTGTTACGTATTACACATATAAATCATCTTTGGGCATTTTAATACATTAAAGGCGCCAAATAAATACAAGTTGCTGTTATCTCTGCCCATTCCACCACCCTGTCTATGCCCTCCTGAATTCTATTACTATCTTCCTCGACATTGTGACCTGAAGCCCGAAGTCCAAGTCATTACTGTATATCAGAAACAGCAGTGGTCCCAGTGCTGAACACAGGAGAACATCACTGTCAACCTCCCTCCAGTCTGAAAAGCAGCAGTGGTCCCAGTACTGAACACTGGGCAACATCACTGGAAATTCCCTCCAGACCGAAAAGCAGCAGTGGTCCCAGTACTGAACACTGGGGAACATCACTGTGTAGCTTCCTCCAGTTCGAAAAACAGCCATTCACCACAATGTTGATAAAAGACCTCCAGAAATCTGCTGTCCTCGTCAATATTAACTGCGTGACTGATTTGTGACAGATCTATCATTTCTCATGTTTAATTTAATATTGTTATTTTATTAACTTCTCAATCCATTCCTAACTCCAGCTGAAATACTGTTTATTGCTATATTTCCCTCTCCAAGCCTCATTATTTAATTGAAACCCTGGGCTGAATTACATGTGCCCTGTGAGGCAAGATAGGAGGGGAAGGGGCTCGTAGAATGGTGCCTAAGATGACCTTGCTGCCCAGAGCTCAATTGAAGCCTTTAAGTGGAATTACACGAACGGCTGTTGGGTGTCCCGCCACTTGGGCAGGCTACCCAGGAAAACACAGAAACAAGGCGGCGTATCTGCGTGAGTGGAGGAGGTCTCCTCTGTAGGCAAACTGTGGCCCATGGATGTATCCCTCACAACAAAGTCTGCTTCTCCAGCAAACACCCCCACACTCAACTAACACCATCACCCAACTTCCAGGGGCTACTGGACTGGCACCAGCAACGCCACCACTGTGATGTGAACTTTGGAACTGCAGGGCTGCTCCTGATCCCAGGCCGGGTGCAATACCAGCAGTTGCCCCTGTTCCCTGACTGGTCCCGACTTTAACACCTCATTGACCTGGGGTTGGGGCTCCAGTGATGGTCCTGCTCTCCAGACTGGTGCAGTACCAGCAGTAACCCCTGTTCCCTGACTGGCCCCCTATTCACCACCTCACTTACCTGGGGTTCGGGGCTCTAGTGATGGTCCTGCTCTCAGGACTAGTGCACTGCCTGCAGTTGGTCCTCCTCCATGACTTGCACCATATATCCTGTCATGCATACATGGGGTCTGGCTCACTGGGGTGTGCATGCTGCCACACCTGGTCTTATACTTGCAATGCCTCCCACTTTCTTACATGCCCAGGCGGCAGTGACACACTTACCTTGGCTATGGAAGTCCAGTGATGGTCCTGGTCCCAGTCCAGCTGTAGTACTGGCAGTGGCTCCCATTCCCCAACTGATCCCTGCTACCCATCAACACCGATCTGTGGTCCAACCTCCAGTGAAGGTCCTGGTCCCAGGTATTGTCTAATACCAGCATTGACCCCCGATCCCTGACTGGTCTTTACTACTCCATTAAACTTCTCTGGGGTCCAATCTCCAGTGAAGCCGCTGGTCCAGGCCTTGTGTAGAACGGGCAGTGGCTCCCACTCCCTGAATGGCCCTGAAACCCCGCCACACGTACTTGTGGTGTGGAGCTCCAGCAATGCATCTGGTTCCAGGTCTGGTGTCGTACCAGCAGTGCCATCCCCCCTCCCCACCCCACGACCCCCACCCCGTGCCGATACTTGACAGGCCTGGGCAAACCCACCACTCTGAAATGGGCGATAGGGCTCCAGTGATGGCCTTGGTCTCAGGCCTGGTATACTACTGCCAGTTTCCCCCACTCCCTGACTAGCTCTCGTGTCCTCATCACACTTACCTGGGATCCTGGGACCTAGCCATTGTCCTGGCCCCGGGCCTAATGTATTACCGACGATGACCACGATTAGTTGATTGGCCTTAGTGTCCTCATCACATTTCCCTCGGGTATAGGGCTCCAGCATGGTCCTGCGCACAGACCTGGTGTAGTACTGGCAGTTCCACTGCTCCTAGTGGCATTTCCGATACGACTGAGCTGCTGGCCCTCTGATTGTTCAGCAGCTTTGGCAGGCGGGATCCGCATCCTTAAAGGGATGTGGGCCATGAAACCTGGCATTTCATTGCCTGAGCACCACTGAATTGCGCTGGAGGAGGGTTCCAAATTGCCAAGGCAGGTTTCTCTCATATTTTGAAGCTGTCATCAGGATTCCCGGTGGTTCCATTAAATTCAATTCCCTGTCTCCAACAGAAATCCCTTCACTGGTAAGATAATTAGATACATACTGAATGTGGTAACAAGTATGCAAATGTCACCCCGAACTCCTTCAAACTGTTGTTTTTACTTGCAACCTGGTGTGTAATTTCCTGATAATGTTCCTTGTTTACAGTTAATTTAATGACGATTGAGGTTATTTGCATCATTGACTTTTCAGTGGACACATTTCCTTTTAATGGTTTAAAATAATTGAATTTCGTGCTGCCTGTCACAGGTGAGGGAATCTCTCAGTGAATCCAACATTTAACTTTCTAAACAAGAGAAAAGTGCTGCAGATGCTGCAAATCTGAAATAAGAACAGAAAATACTTAAATATTCAACAGGTTTGGCAACATTTGTGGAGAGAGAAACAGAGTTAATGTTTCAGGTCAGTGACCCTTCATCAGATCTGGGAGATATTAGACGTGGAACAGTTTTTAAACCAGACAGGGAAAGAAGAGAGGGGGAGGATTGTGATCAACATTCATGTTAACAATTCCAATATCATTTTTTGTTACTTAATCTCTCATGTCTTCCACCGTATCACAGACCTTCCCGTTTGTTCATTCAGGTCCAATCATTTCAATACATCGCTGGATACAGGAACACATTTATAAATCTCAATAAGTCCTCAATAAAACTGGAAACTTTGCTCCAGCCTGATGTATAATTTCTCTGTTTATTTCCCTTCCTCACAGTTAACTTGCTGACGATTGGGGTCCTGTCTCTGGGAAAGTGCGGTCTCTCCAAATGTGTCACTCGCTACCTCGTGGCCATGTCAGCGGCGGATCTACTGGTCATTCTCCTGGACCTGATATTGAGACACATTCCCATTGTTTATCGGGAACAGTTTCAGTTCCTGTGGGACATCCGTGTGTGTAATATCCACGCTGTGTTGCTTTATGCAGCCACAGACGGCTCTGTATGGTTCACCGTCACTTTCACCTTTGATCGATTTGTGGCCATTTGTTGCCAGAAGCTGAAAAGTAAATATTGCAGTGAGAAAACGGCGGCGGTGGTTCTGGGAACAGTGACTGTGCTGAGCTGTTTAAAGAACATCACCTGGTATTTTATGTTCTTAGATGAGTATTTGAAGCAGAACCTCCCTTTTTTTTGTTCTATTTCAGTGGAGGTTCAGTTGTCTCGGGTCTGGGTAACAATCGAGTTCCTACATCACATGATAACCGTCGTTGTCCCATTTATGGTGATTCTGCTGCTGAATACTCTCACCATCAGACACATTTTAGTGAGCAGCAGAGGGCGCAGGAGACTCAGAACTCTCAGCAGTGGGGAGTATCGCAAAGACCCAGAGATGGAGAGTCGAAAGAAATCCGTCATTTTCCTGTTGGTTATCTCGGGGAATTTCATCCTATTATGGGGAGTGATAATGATGTGTTCGATCTGGTATCGGATGTGGGATTTGGGGTATCAGTCTGTTTATCTACCTCATTATCTGATGGAATTGGGCTTCATGCTGCAGCTCCTAAGTTGCTGCACAAACACTGTGATTTATGCCGTGACCCAGACTAAGTTCAGAGAGCAGTTGAAGGATGTGCTGAAATATCCCTTTACTACAATTGTTAAGTTCATTCAATGATGAGAGGTACCGGGTCCCAAGCACACTCCACAAAAGGCCAAGTAGAAATCAGTCCTTTGTTAATCCCAGATGGGGTGGCACTGAGTCTCACTCCAACTTCAGTAAAGTGTGCAGTCAAAGCAAGTTTGTGGTAATCCCAGTTGGATTGGTACGCAGTCCCACTTACACACCTCATAGGGTCCAATTCAAAACAAGACTGTTATATTCCCAGTGGCGTGGTGCTCAGTCAAATGCACACCTTAGGAAAGGCCCAATAGAAACAAGCTCTTTGTTAATCCAAGTGCTCAGTCCCACCCATACGACAGGCATTGACCAATTCTTACCAGGTTTGTACTAATCCACCCTGGATTGGTACGATGTCCACTCAACATACCAGTAAATGGCCAGTTTAGCCTTGTCTGTGTTAATTGCAGTTGGAGTGGTACTGAGTCCCACTACTTCCCCAGGGAATAGTTACTTCATATCAGGACTGTATTAATCCCATCTGGAATGTCAGTGAGTCCGAGACTCATACACACCAGAAAATTTCTAATTGAAACCAGGCCTTTGTTAATCTCACATTGAGTGGTATTGAGCTCCACTCACATACCAGGAAGGGGGCAATGCAAACTAAACCTGTGTCAATCCAAGTTGGAGTGGCACTATGTCCCAGGGATACGGTGGCGTCGTGGTATTGTCTCTGGACTGATAATCCAGAGACCCAGCGTATTGCTCTGGGGACATGGGTTCAAATCCCACCACAGCAGAAGGTGTAATTTGAATGGACCCCCTCCATCTTGTTGTGTGGCAATACCACTGTGCTAAATGGGAGAGATTTTGAACAGATCTAGCAATGCAAAACTGGGCATCCAAGATGCGCTCTGGGCCATCAGCAGCAGCATTGTACTCAATCACAATCTGTAACCTCATGGCCCGGCATATCCCCCAATATACCATTACCATCAAGCCAAGAGACCAACTCTAGTTTAATGAAGAGTGCAGGAGGGCATGCCAGGAGCAGCACCAGGCATACCTCCAAATGAGGCGTCAACCTGGTGAAGCTGCAACACAGGACTATCTGCGTGCCAAACTGCAAAGGCAGCATGCGATAGAAAGAGCTAAGTGATCCTGTAACCAACGGGTCGGATCTAAGCTCTGCAGTCCTGCCACATCCAGTCGTGAATGGTGGTGGACAATGAATCAACTAACTGGAGGAGGTGGCTCCACAAATACCCCAGCCTCACTGATGGGGGAGCCCTTCAACTCAGTGTGAAAGGTAAGGCATTTGCAACAATCTTCAGCCAGAAGTGCCGAGTTGATAATCCATCTCGGCCTCTTCCTGAAGTCCCCAGCATCACAGATGCCAGACTTCAGCAAATTCGATTCCATCTGAGTGATATCGAGAAACGACTGAAAGCACTGAGAAGGCTACGGGTCCTGACAATATTCCAGCAATAGTGCTGAAGACCTGTGCTCCAGAACTTGCCGTGTCCCTGGCCAAGCTGTTCCAGTCGAGCTACTACATTTTGGCATCAACTCGGCAATGTGGAGAATTGCCCAGGTATGTCCTGTGCACAAAAAGCAGGACAAGTCCAACGCAGCCAATTACTGCCCCATCAGCCCACTTTCAATTATCAGTAAAGCGATGGAAGGTCTCAGCAACATTGCCATCCAGCAGCACTTGCTTCGCAATAAGCTGCTCAGTGACGCTCAGTTTGGATTCGGCCAGGTCCACTCAGCTCCGGACCTCATTACAGCATTGGCTCAAACATGGACAAAAGAGCTGAACTCAAGGGGTGAGGTGGGAGCGACTTCCCGTGACATCAGGGCACCATTTGACCGAGTATGGCCATCAAAGAGCCCTAGCAAAACTGGAGTTAATGGGAATCAGGGGGGAATATCTCCGCTGGTTGGAGTCGTAACTAGCGCAAAGGGAGATGGTTGTGGTTGTTGGAGGGCAATCATCTGAGCTCCAGGACATCACCACTGGAGTTCCTCAGGGTAGTGTCCCAGGCCCAACCGTCTTCAGCTGCTACATCAATGACCTTCCTTCAATCATTAGGTCAGAAGTGGGGATGTTCACTGATGATTGCACAATGTTCAGCACCATTCATGATTCCTCAGATACTGAGCAGGTGGTGTAGAAATGCAGCAAGACTTGGACAATATCCAGGCTTGGGCTGATAAGTGGCAAGTAACTTTCACACCACATAAGTGCCAGGCAATGACCATCTCCAACAAGAGTGATTCTAACCATCTCCCCTTGACATTCAACTGCATTGCTGAAACTCTACTATCGACATCCCAGATGCTACCATTGACCAGAAGCTGAACTGGAGTAGCCATGTCAATACAGTGCCTCCAAGAGCTGGTCAGAGGCTAGGGATCAAGTGGCGAGGAACTCACCTCCTGACTTCCCAAAGACTGTCCACCATCTACAAGGCACAAGTCAGGAGCGTGATGGAATACTGTCCACTTGCCTGGGATGGGTGCAGCTCCAACAGCACTCAAGAAGCTTGACACCATCCAGGAAAAAGCAGCCCGCTTGGTTGGCACCCCATCCAAATACATTCACTCCCTCCACCTCTGACGCACAGTGGCAACAGTGTGTACCATCTACAAGATGTACTGTAGCAACTCACCAAGGCTCCTTAGACAGCACCTTCCAAACACACGATCTCTACCAACTGGAAGGACAATGGCAGCAAATGGATAGGAATACTACCACCTGCAAGTTCCCCACCATGTCACACACCATCCTAACTTGGAACTATATCGCCCTTTCTTCACTGTCGTTCTCTTCCTAACAATCCTGTGGGTGTACCTACCCCAGATGGACTGCAGCGGTTCAAGAAGGCAGCTCACCACCACCTTCCCAAGGGCAATATGGGATGGGCAATAAATGGTGGCCTGGCCAACGATGCCCACATCCATGACTGAATAAAAGAAAACTCACAGTTGGGCGGAGGTGCTTTATTTTTCCATTTGTTTTCTACTCTTTTAACCCTTAATTTGCTGCAGTGGACGGAGCTGTTTGGTGAGAACCGAGTAAACTGTGAGAAACTGTTCGACTTGCAATAAATATTCTGCAAAGGTAAGGACTGGCAGGGTAGCTCTGCCGAGTGGAATGTACAGCCTGTGGTATGTGGGAAGTCAGGGACTTACCGTGGGTCCTAGACAAACACATTAATGATTTAGATGTGAACACAGAATGCATGATAATTATGTTCGCAGATGACATGAAAATTGGTGGTTTTGTAAATAGTGAGGAGGAAAGCCTTGGAGTGCAGGAAGATCTAGATGGGCAGGTAAGATGGGCGGAGCAGTGGTAAATGGAACTTAACCCTGAGAAGTGTGAGGTGATACATTTTGGGCAAGGGAATATGCAATGGATGGTAGGACCCGAGGAAGTACAGAAGGTCAGAGGGCCCTTGGTGCAATTGTCCATAGATCAATAAAGACAGCAAAACAGGTATATAAAGTGGTTAGGAAGGCATATGGGATACTTGCCTTTATTAGCCGAGGCATAGAATATAAGAGCAGGGAGGTTATGATGGAGCTGTATAAAATGCTAGTTAGGCCACAGCTGGAGTACTGTGTGCAGTTCTGGGCACCACACCGTAGGAAGGATGTGATTGCACTGGAGAGGGTGCAGAGGAGATTCACCAGGATATTGCCTGGGATGGAGAATTTCAGCTACGAAAAGAGACTGAAAAGGCTCGGGTTGTTTTCCTTACAGCTGAGAAGGATGAGTCGGAACATGATTGACGTGTATAAAAGTGAGGGGCATTGATATGTTTGATAGTAAGAAAGATTTTCTCTTAGCAGAGGGGTCAATAACCAGGGGGCATAGATTTAAGGTAAGGGAAATGAGGTTTAAAGGGGATTTGAGAGGAAAAAATCTTCCAGAGGGTGGTTGGAATCTGAACGCACTGCCTGAAGAGGTGGTAGAGGCAGGAAACCTCATAACATTTCAGAAGTATTTAGATGAGCATTTGAAATGCCAATGCATACAAGGCTACCGACCAAGTGCTGGAAAATGGGATTAGAATAGTTAGGTGCTTGATGGCCAGCACAAACACGATGGGCTGAAGAACCTATTTCTCTGCTGTATAACTCTATGATTTTATGACGCTATCTGCAGGAAGTGTCACCGGCTGCAAGAGGTGGAGGACTGTGTGGATAGCACGTTTAGAGAAGTGATCACATCACAGGTTAGGAGTATCCGGGCAGATAGGGGATGGGTGACCACCAGGCAATCGAAGAGAACCAGGCATGTAGTGCAGGATCTCACTTGCTAATCGGTTTTCTATTTTGGATGATGTTGAGGGTTATGGTTCATCAGAGGTGTGCAGTCAGACTCAGCTGCACAGGAGGAGAGGAAGAGGAGTGGAAAACAGTAATGATAGGGGATTCATTAGTTAGGGCAACAGACAGCCATTTCTGAATCAAAAGACGTGACTCCAGCATGGTGTGTTGCCTCCCTGGTGCCATATCAAGATTGTCACGGAGAAGCTGCAGGCCTTTCTTCTGGGGGAGAGTGGACAGCCAGAGGTCCTGGTCCGCATTGGCACCAATGACGTTGGTAAGAAGGCAAAGAGGTACTGAAAGCAGATTTTAGGACGCTGGGAAGGAGATTAAAAAGCAAAGCCTCAAAACCACCTGCCAAACCCGCAACCTCGACCAACGAGAAGGACAATGGCAACAAATATATGGAAACATTGCCACCTGCAAGTTCCCCTCCTAGTCGGCAGCTCACCACCACCTTCTCAAGGGCAATTAGGGATTGGCAGTAAATGCTGGCCTGGCCAGCGACGCCCAAATCTCAGGAATTAATTAAAAAACACAGTAATCTCAGCATTACTCCCAGTCCCACGTGCAAAAGAACATAGGAATGGGAGAATTGAGTGATTGAACAAATGGCTGCAGAAGTGGTGTAAGAGGGAAGACATCAGATTTTTGTGTCATTGAGTCAAGTTATGAGGCAGATGGGACCTGCACAAGATTGATGGGTTACATCTTAGCGGAACTGGGACAAGTTAAGTCGAATTAAGTAAAGGTGCAGGTGGAAATATGATATTGTGGCTGTAACAGAGAACTGGCTCAAGGAAGGGCAGGACTGGGTGTTAAATCTTCTTGGATACAAGATGGTGAGGAAAGATAGGAAAAGGAACGAAAGGGGAGGAGTGGCAGCATAGATTAAAGAGAGCATTACAGTGCTGGAGAAAAAAATGTCCCAGAGCGGTTGTAAACAGAATCAATCCGCATAGAGCTGAGGAACAAAAATGGTGCAGTTACATTGCTCGGTGTTGTCTATAGGCCACAAGCTATTCGGAAGGGCGTGGAGGAACAAATTTGCAAATACATTCTGTAGAGATGCAAAAATGATAGGCTAGTAGTAATGCGGGGCTTTAATTGTCCAAACGTAGACTGGGATAATAGTAGTGCAAAGGGCAGTGAGGGGCACGGGTTACTGGAATGTGTTCAGGAAAATTGTCCACAACAGTATGTTGCTCGTCCAAGAAGAAAAGAGGCACTGCTAGACCTGGTTCTCGGGAACGAGCTGGGCCAAGTGGATCAAGTATCAGAAGGAGAGCATTTAGGAGATAGCAATCATTATATCATAATGTTTGGACTGACTATGGAAAAGTACAAAGAGCAATACAGTGTAAGAATAATTACCTGGGAGAATGCCAACTGCAGTGGAGGAAGAATGGAGCTGAGGTGAATATATTGGAGTCAGAAAATGGCAGGAAAACCGATAGGTGAACAATGAACAATCTCCGAAGAAGGGATAGTTCGGGCACATCAAGGTATTTTCCCTCGAAGGGGAAAAGTAGAGCAAACAAATTAAAGCTCCCTGGATGACAAAAGAGCCAGAGATTAAAATAAAGAAGAAAAAGTGTGCTTATGACAGATGCCAGCTTGTAAATACGATCGAGAACCAGGCTGAATATAATAGGTCCAGAGTGGAAGTGAAATAGCAAATAAGAGGAGCAAAGAGAATGCATGACAAGAGACTGGCAGCTAGCATTAAAGGAAGTTTCTAACTTTTCTATAGGAATATAAATAGTAAAAAGGTGGTACAAGCTGGAGTGGGCCCGATTAGAGACCAGAAAGGGGATTTCCACATGGAGGCAGAGGACACAGCGGAGATATTAAATGGATACCTTGCATCAGTCTTAACGAAGGAAGAAGTGCAACCGAGGCAATGTTGAAAGAGGAGGGAAGTCGGACACGAGAGGTGTTTAAAATTTGTAAAGATGAAGTATTAGATAGGCTGTCTGAACGTAAAGCGAAAAAAAGCACCTTGGCCAGGTAAAATGTATCCATCGATTTTGAGGGAAATGAGCGTGGAAATTGCAGAGGCACTGGCCATAATTCTTTCAGTCTTCCTTAGGCTCAGGGTCGTGTCAGAGGACAGGAGAATTGCAAACGTTACACCCTTGTTGGAAAAGGGTGTAAAAATAATCCCTACAACTGCAGGCCAGTCAGTTTAACTTCGGTTGTGGGAAAGCTTCTAGAAAAAACATATTTTGGGACAAAATTCATAGCCACGTGGACAAATACGAGTTAATTAAGGCAGGCCAGCATGGCTTCATTAAGGGAAATTATGTGTAACTAACTTGCTGGAGTGTGTTGAGGAGGTAACAGAGGGTTGATGAGGGCATCTCTGTGGACTTGGTGTGCACGCACTTTCAAAAGGCATTTGATACATTGCCACATAACAGACTTGAGTGAGCAAATTTGCAGCTCATGGAATAAAACGGACAATTACAACATGGGCACGAATTTGGTTCAGTGACAGGAGGCAAAGATTAACGGCGATTGCATGTTTTACAGGCTGGACGAATGATTGTAGTGGAGTTCCTCAGGGATCAGTGTTGGAACCCTTGCTTTTCCTGATATATATAAATGACCTAGACTTTGGTGTGCAGGGCACAATTTCAAAGTTTCTGGATGATACGAAACTTGGAAGAATTGTGAACTGTGAGTAGGATAGTGTAGAAATACAAAAGGAATTAGACAGGTGGAATGGACAGGCAGCTGGCAGCTGAGGTTCAATGCAGAGAAATGTGAAATGATTCATTTTTGTAGGAAAAGCTCGGAGAGACAATATGGAATAAAAGGCACAATTCTAAAGGGTGTACAGGAGCAGAGGGACCTAGGTGCATATGTGCCTAAGTCATTGAAGGTGGCAGGACAAGTTGAGAGAGCAGTTAATAAATCATAGAGTGTCCTGGGCTTTATTAATAGGAGCATGCAGTACAAGAGCAAGGAAGTCGTATTGAACTTGCATAAGGCACTGGTTCGGCCTCAGCTGGAGTATTGCATCCAATTCTGGGCGCTGCACTTGAGGAAAGACGTGAGAGCATCCGAGAAAGTACAGAAAAGATTCACCTGAATGGTTCCAGGACGAGGGATTTCATGAATGAAGATAGATTGGAGAGGCCAGGACTATTTTCCTTGGAAAACTGAAGGCTGAAAGGTCATTTGATAGAGGTATTCAAAAACATGAGGGGTCTGGAGAGAGCAGATAGAGGGACACTGTTCCCACTCATAAAACAATCGGGAACGATTTAAAGTAATTGGTAAGAGAAGCAAAAGTGACATGAGGAAAAATGTTTTAATGCAGCGAGTGGTTAAGGTCTGGAATGTGCCGCTTGAGAACGTGGTGGAGGCATGATTCAACTGAAGCATTTGAAAGGAATCTCGACCGTTATATGAAAAGGAAGAATATGCAGGGTTTTGGAGAGAAGGCAGTGAATGGGACTGATGAAAGTTCTCTTACAGAGAGTCAGTGTGAACACGATGGGCTGAAGGAAGAGGTGAATTTAACCAGGACTGTGTTAATCCCATCTGGAGTGGTACTGAGTTCCACTCACACACCAGGAAAGGGATTATGTAAACCAGGCCTGTGTCAACCCCAATTGGAGTGGTACTGAGCCCGTACACACTACAGGAAAGTGTAAATTCAATAGAAACAAAATACAACAAATGCTGGAAAACTGAAACAAAACAACGAATTGCTGGACATACTCAGCAAGTCTGACAACATCTGTGGAGAGAGAAGCAAAGTTAATGTTTCAGGTCTGTTACCTTTTATCAGAACTGGCAAAGGTTAGAAAATAATGAGGTTTTAAGCAATGAAGAAGAGGGTAGTGGGAGATAGAGAAAAGGGTAAGGTGTTTGATAGGGCAGAGGGAGATTAAATAACAAGGCTGTTCTGGGACAAAGGCAAAGAGTGTGTTAATGCGTGTGAAGAAAGACAAATCACTCGTCCAGAGAGACTGTTAATAGTGGACTAATGAACAGTTCTGACAACATGAAAAGCATGCAGGAGCTTAAAAAGTAAAATATTAAAAAAAGGCCAGTCATGCTCTGAAATTATTGAACTCGATGTTCAGTCTACCAGGCTATAGAGTGCCGAATCAAAAGATCAGGTACTGCTCCTCGAGCTTGCCTTGATGTTCACCGGAACACTGGCGCAGGACAAAGACATAAATGTTTTCATGAGAGAAGGGGTGTGTGTTTATTATTTATTTTTATTCATTTATTTAGAGATACAGCACTGAAACAGGCCCTTCGGCCCACCGAGTCTGTGCCCACCAACAACTTATGCTAATCCTACAGTAATTCCATATTCCCTATCTCCTACCTACACTAGGGGCAATTTACAATGGCCAATTTACCTATCACCAGCAAGTCTTTAGCTGTGGGAGGGAACCGTAGCACCCAACGAAAACCCACCCGGTCACAGGGAGAACATGCAAACTCCAGACAGGCAGTACCCAGAATCGAACCGGGGTCCCTGGAGCTTTGACGCTGCGATGCTAACCACTGCGCCACTGTGCTGCCCAAAATATTAAAATGGCCAGTCATGCAAATGGAAAGAAACCTGAAGCAAGGGTCATGCTTTTGGACTGAGCGGAGGTATTCCACAAAGTGCTCACCCATTCTGCGTTTTGTCTCCCCAATATAGAGGATATCACATTGTGAGCAGTGAGTACAAAATGTAAAATTGAAAGAAGTACAAGTAAATCACTGCTTCACTTGAAAGGAGGGCTCGGGGCCTTGGACAGTGAAGAGAGAGGAGGTAAAATGATAGGTATTACATCTCCTGCGATTGCATGGGAAAGAGCCGTGGGAAAGGGGTGAGATGTCCTGGGTAATAGAGGATTGGACCACGGTGTCACGGAGGGAGTGATCCCTTCGGAATACTGACATGGGAGGGCCAGGGAAGATGTTTTTGGTGGTGGCATCACGCTGGAGGTGGCAGAAATGGAGGAGGTTAATCCACTGGATGTGGAGCCTGTCGCGGTGGAAAGTGAGGACAAAGGGAACCGTCTCATGGTTTTGGGTGGGAGCGGAAGTGCGGGAAATGGGCCAAGCACGGTTGTCAAGCACAGAGAGGGAGAATCCTCAGTTGAGGAAAAAGGAAGACATTCAGAAGAGCTGTCGTGGAAGTTTGCATCATCACAGCAGATGCGTCGGAGATGGAGAAACCAGAAGAATTAAATGGAGTCCGTACAAGAGGCAGGGTGTGAAGAAGTATAGTCGAGGTAGCTGTGGGAGTTAATGGGCTGATAATCAATGTTAGTGGACAGCCTATACCCATAGATAGAGACAGAGCAGTCAAGGAAGGGAAAGGAAAAGATAGATCATGTATAGATGAGAGAAGGGTGGAAATTGGAAGCAAAGTTGATAACTTCTTCCAATTTGAAATGGGAGCAGGAAACAGCACCGATACAGTCATCAAAGTACCGGAAAAAGATTTGGAGTAGGTATCTGAGCAGTACTAGAACAAAGAATATTTGACATATCCCACAAAACGACAGGCATAACTCGGGCCCATGCGGGTACCCATGGCAATACCTTTTACATGAAGGAAGTAAATGGAGTTGAAGGGGAAGTTGTTCAATGTGAGAACGAGTTCATCCAAGCGTAGGAGGGTGGTGGATGCGGACTGGTTGGACCTCTGTTTAAGGAAGAAGTGGAGAACCCTCACATCCCCTGGTGGGGCATGGAGATGTCTAGGGATCAGACGTCCATAAAGAGGAGCGGGTTAGGGCCAGGAAACTGGAAATTGTCAAAATTCCGTACAGCAATTGAAGAGTCATGGATGTCGTTGGGAAGAGAATGGGCCAGTGCACAAAAGATAGAGTCAATGTCGGAAGAAATAAGTTCAGTGGAGAAGGAATAAAATGAAATGCTGGGTCTGTCAGGACTGTCTTGTTTGTGGACTTTAGGAGCGAGGTAGAAGCGGGCTGCCCGGGGTTGCAGGAAGATGAGGTTGGAAGCTGCAGAGTGCAGATCTCCGGAGGAGATTTTTAGAATTAGTATTAGAACATTACAGCGCAGTACAGGCCCTTCGGCTCTCGATGTTGCGCCGACCTGTGAAACCATCTAACCTACACTACTCCATTTTCATCCATATGTCTATCCAATGACCACTTAAATGCCCTTGAAGTTGGCGAGTGTACTACTGCTGCAGGCAGGGCGTTCCATGCCCCTACTACTCTCTGAGTAAAGGAACTACCTCTGACATCTGTCCTATATCTATCACCCCTCAACTTAAAGCTATGTCCCCTCGTGTTTGCCATCGCCATCCGAGGAAAAAGATTCTCACTATCCACTGAGGTCAGTGACAGTAGTGTAGACGGGAGCTTAATTGTTAATGGTGGGGTCATTGTCCATGTCTCTGAGAGTTGCTACTAAGCCTCTACAAGGTCGAGGTCGGCACGCCAGACAACAGCACCACCCTTTGACTGAATTTGTGATCACAATGTAAGAGTTGGACCTGAAAGAAGGGAGTGCAGCAAATTCAGAGGGAGTGAAGTTGAAATGCGTGAAAGGAGCAGAGAAATTTAAATTGCCAATGTCTTGCTGACAGTTTTCATTAAAAGATCAAGAATGGGCATGAGGCCAAAGGGAAATGTCCAGATGGAGAGAAAATGCTGGAAGCGGGTGAATGGGTCTGCTGGTCAGGGAAAGGACTCCTGGTCAAAGATGTGAGCCCGGTGGCGAAAGCGACAGAAGAGGAGCTCAATGTCATGCCGAGCGTGAAATCCATTGAGGCGGGGGTAGAAGGGGAATGAGTCCTTTGCTGACTCCAAAGCTTTCAGTGTCAGAGAGGGGAAGGTCAGAGGTTATAGTGAATACACGGTAAGGGTTCACAGTGGAAGGGATGGTGTCATATGGAAGTGAAGGGGAAGAACTATCTGAAGGTGCATTAGTCCCCATCAGTTGCTGCAGCTTGCTTTCCTTAACACCTGAAAGGAACAAAAAATGTTGGGAAGGATATACTTGCCTTTGAGGCGTTGAGCAGAGTTTCATTAGAGTGATTCCTAGGATGAGATGATTGTCCTATGAGTGGAGTTTGAATTGAATTTGTGTAGGCTTTCTGGAGTTTATAGGAATGAGAGCTGATCCCATTGATACATTTAATATTCTGATGGGGCTTGGCTGAGTAGAGTTTGAGGCCCTGCTTTCCCCTGGCTGGAACTATGAGGCATAATCGCACAATAAAGAGATGCTATTTTGGACAGAGATGAAAGAAATTCCTTCACTCATAGAGTTTGGAATCTTTGCAATTCTCTACCCCAGAGTTGTGTGAGTGCTCAGTTACTGATTATATTCAAGGCTGAGATTCATAGGTTTTTGGAGTCTAAAAGAATCAGAGGGTATGGGGATCGGTCAGCAAATTGAGTTGTAGACAAGCCATGACATTATCAAATAATGGAGCAGTCAGAGAGACAGAATGGCCTGTAACTGCACATATTTCTGAAGTTTGTACGTTTTTATTACAGGCTGATATGATAGAAACATCTGAAATTGTCAAATGATATGACAGGGTAAAGAGAAACAGACTGACTCCAGTTGTTGACGGTCCAAGAAAGAAAGTTTAGAGCTGTAGAGACGTCATTACTTCAGAAACCTTGTGGAGGATCAGTGATTGAGTGGGTTCAAGACCGAGATTGATGGATTTCGAAATAGTAAAGCTATCAGGCAATATCAGGATAGCGTGGAAAAATGGCATTGAGGTAGAAGATTAGCCTTGATCTTGTTGAATGTTGGAGCAGGCTCGACAGGCCAAATGGCCTTCTCCTGATCCTAGTTGCTCTGTTCCCATTGCACAGATAGTTGTGGGGGTGTAGAATTTACTTCCAGGGTTAGTTCTTACGACTGAAATTATTTCAAGGCTCAAGATTAGCTCTGGTAGGCAGATGATGGAAAGGTGGTTGACTGGATAGAGAAGCAGTCTGAGTAAATGTGATCAGGACTATCTGCTTTTGGTCAGGATGAACGCTGGCACAGATTGATTGGGCCAAATGCGCTGTTTACCTTCCATGTATTTCTATGTTAGAAAGAACAAACGATGGTGTGAATTGACAAGTAGAATTCTGAAGAGAAAATTAACTTTAACTGTAAATGTTGTGGAGTTTACCTGAGCCAAAATATGTCTTAAATATGCGTTAAATAACATCATGCTATTGATAAAATGTTGAATGAAAGTGTTTGGGGCCAGGATTTCACCATGTCGTCATTCTTTCCACAATGATATGAAATGTGTACACTGCCATTAGCAACTCGGCAACTTGAGTGCAAAATACTCTCCTGTTATTTCATTAAAAGCATTCTCTACTCTCTGCTCATAACTGAAGCCTCACACCTTTTGTATCAGCTTAACTTGGTCAACGTTTATACACTATGGACACATTCAGTTTGACTTTTCATTTATCTCAATGCTGTGTGTGGGACCTAGTTGTGCAAAAAGTATCCGTCAGACCTGCCTCCAAAAACAATAGTGACAGCAATTGATTGACTATTAGAGAATTTCCAGCTTCAGTAAACATTGTGTGCTGTATAAATGCAAGATTGACTTTCTTTTTTTCCTTCTAATATTGAGCAACTTCTCCTTCAACTGCACTCCCTTCCTTCAAGTAAAAGGTGTTGCTATGGGTACCCGCATGGGCCCCAGTTATGCCTGTCTTTTTGTGGCATATATCGAACATTCCATATTCCAGTCCAGCACAGGTCCCCTCCCCCAACTCTTTTTCCGGTACATTAATGACTGTATTGGTTCCGTTTCCTGCTCCCACCACAAACTGAATATTTTATTTCAACTTTGCTTCCAATTTCTACCCTTCTCACACATTTGCATGGTCCATCTCAAACACTTCCCTTCATCGACTTCTCTGCCTCCATCTCTGGGGATAGGATGGCTACTAATATTCATTACTAGCCCACCGACTCCCACAGCTACCTCGACTACATTTCTTCACACCCTGCCTCCTGGAAGGACTCCAATCCATTCTCCCAGTTTCTCCGTCTCTGATGCATTTTGTGCTGATGATGTAACCTTGAACAACAGCGCATCTGATATGTTTTCCTTTTTCCTCAACCGAGAATTCCCACCCCGAGCCTCCTTTGCCCCACCACTCTCCACTGTGGCTGACAGGGCTTTCAACCATGTCCGGCCCATTGCCCGCATTTCTGCCCTCATGCCGTCCCCTCTCTCCTAGCACCATGACAGAGATCCCTTGTCCTCACTTTCCACCCCACTATCTTCCACATCCAGATGATCATCCTCCGCCATTTCTGCCACCTTCAGCGTCATGACACCACCAAACATATCTTCCTCTGCCCTCCAGTGTCAGCATTCCAAATGGATTCTTCCCTCCCCGGCACCCTGATCCAATCCTCCATGACTCCAGACACCTCTTCCCCTTCCCAACGGCACCTTTCCATGCAATTGCAGGAGGTGTAATACCTGCCCTTTTACCTCCTTTCTCCTCACTATCCAAAACCCCAAACACTCCAATCAAGGTGAAGCAGCGGGTAACTTGTACTTCCTTCAATTTAGTATACTGCTCATAGTGCGTTCTCCTCTACAATGGGGAGACCAAACGCAGATTGGGTGACCGCTTTGCTGAACACCTCCATTCGATCTAACTGCATAACTCCAAGCTTCCAGTTGCTTGCAATTGCAACACTTCACCCTGCTCACATTCCAACATTTCTGCCTTTGGTCTGCTCCAGTGTTCCGATGAACATCAACGCAAGCTGTAGGAGCGACAGCTGATCATTCGATTCGGCACTTGTGGACTGAACATGGAGTCATATAACTTCAGAGCATGACTGGCATTTAAAAAACATATTGTACCTATTTTTTTTACCATGTGCATGCTTTTCATGTAGTCAGAGCTGCTCATCATTCCACTGTTAACAGTCTCTCTGGACTAATGTTTTGACTTTCACTACAAGCATTAACACGCGTTTTGCCTTTGTTCCAGGGCAGCTTTATTATTTAATCTCTTCTGCCCTGTCAAACACCTCCCCTTTGTTCTCTCCCCCATGTCCCTCCTCTTCTCTTGCTAAAAACCTGATTCTTTTCAAACCTTTGACAGTTCTGAAGAAAGGTCACAAACCTGAAACGTTAACTTTGCTTCTCTCTCCACAGTATTGCTGAGTATTTCCAGCACTTGTTGGCTTTGTTTACTGGTCTGATTAGTAAGTTTGCGGACGAAACAATGGTTGGTGGAGTTGCGGATAAGGATGAGGATTGTCAGAGGAGACAGCAGGATATAGATCGGTTGGAGATTTGGGCGGAGAAATGGCAGATGGAGTTTAATCCGGACAATTATGAGGTAATGCATTTTGGAAGGTCTAATGCAGCTGGGAGGTATACAGTCAATGGAAGAACCCTTAGGAGTATTGACAGGCAGAGAGATCTGGGCGTACAAGTCCACAGGTCACTGAAAGTGGCAACGCAGGTGGATAAGGTAGTCAAGAAGGCATGTGGCATGCTTGTCTTCATCGGTCGGGGCATCGAGTGTAAAAATTGGCAAGCCATGTTGCAGCTGTACAGAACCTTAGTTAGGCCACACTGAGAATATTGTGTGCAATTCTGGTCGCCACACTACCAAAAGGACGTGGATGCTTTGGAGAGGGTACAGAGGAGGTTTACTAGGATGTTGCCTGGTCTGGAGGGCATTAGCTATGAGGAGAGGTTGGAAAAACTCGGATTGTTTTCACTGGTAAGACCGAGGTGGAGGGGCGACATGATAGAGGTTTACAAAGTTATGAGCAGCATGGACAGAGTGGATAGTCAGAAGCTTTTTCCCAGGGTAGAAGAGTCAGTTACTAGAGACATAGGTATAAGGTGCGAGGGGCAATATTTAGAGGGGATGTATAAGGCAAGTTTTTTATACAGAGGGTGGTGAGTGCCTGGAACTTGCTGCCAGGCGAGGTGGTGGAAGCAGATACGATAGCGACGTTTGACAGACATCTTGACAAATACATGAATATGAAGGGAATAGAGGTATATGGGCCCCGGAAGTGCAGAAGGTGTTAGTTTAGACAGGCATCAAGAGCGGCACAAGCTCGGAGGGCCGAATGGCCTGTTCCTGTGCTGTACTGTTCTTTGTTCTTTCTTTCAGATTTCCAGCATATGCTGTATTTTGCCTTCATCGAATGGACTGAAGCCTGCAACCTCATTCGGTCAGTCTCTGGTGGGAAACAAAATAAAAGTCTATTCCTCTCACCCAGTCATGTGGATATTTATGGCAATATTTTCTAATCATTGTTTTGAGAGTTTGGTGAAATCTCTCTTCTGCTTCATGTGACTGTGGGTGATATGATGAAGTTTTCAACTGTCTAATCCCCAAATATCCCACGACTTCTTGAAATATATTTGCAATGAAATTAGAACCTTGATCTGATTGAACTTCAAGTGGTAATCCATATCTCGTAAAAAATTGGATTAATTTTTCCACTACTATTCTAGCAGTACTTGTCCTCAAAGGAATGGCCTCTGGAAATCAAGTAATCATATCCATGAAAGCAAGTATGTACTGATTTCCCGCTTTTGTTTTGAAAAGTTTTCTACACAGTCCACCAATATCCTGCTAAATGGTTCCTCAATCACTGATATGGGAACAACTGGTCCCAGTTTTATGGTAGGCTGTGGTCTTCCCATCGTTTTACATATGTGGCATGTCCTGCCAAATTATCTCACGTCTTTGCAAGGCCTAGCCAGTAATAATGTTGTTTCATTCGTTATTTGGTCTTCCAAATTCCCCTCTGTCCTGCAAAAGGAATATTGTATGCCAATTTTAATAATCCTTGGTGATATTTAGGTGGTACTACTATCTATTCAACAACTGTTCAGTCTTCGTCTGCAGTCTTATGAGGCGGTCTCCATTTCCTCTGCAAAACCTCGTTTGTCATATAATATCCTTCTGGAACTCCTTTTGCCTCAGCTTCTGTCAGAGCCGTCTGTGCTATTCGCTATATCTCTGGATAAGCATGCTGTGCTGCAATTATAGAAGGTCGTTAAACATCTCATTTGGTTTATCTAAATGCCCAAATAAGGCTTCAGAGACTTTGCCATCTATTTGTCGTGCCCCTTTTCCCTCCGACAATGGATCCATTTTAGCCATTGCTCAGGTTATCCACACGCAGGAAATATTCCTGGAACTTGTTCCTGTAATTGCTCCATTTCCCGAACTTCACTTGGTTCCTCTGAAATTATAGGAGAAACTGATACTTTTGATCCAGCCAAATCATATTCTGTGAGTAGATCAATTTTCTCTGTTGGCAAACTGTGGACAACTCCTACAGTTACTATCCCAATAATTCAGTCACTCTCCAGGTGGGCGATATATAAAGATGCAGGTACGTTCTGTTGGCCAATTCCATTAACTAAAACTGTAACATTCAAGGTGCTCTCTGGCGGAAACTTCGTATCTTTCCACAGACTGAAGGTTTGGGTTGCTCCTGTATCCCTGAATATAATGATAGGTTTTCCTGCCTCACTTATGGAGTTACTCTCCCCTTTGACAAGAATTCATTATACATTCCGGGTATTTTACTTTTAACCTCTTCACTCCTTTTAGTTTTAGCATCTGGTTTTACAGCTGCCGTTAAAGCTAAAGCCACTTCCAGAGCGTTGTCGCCAATATTGATGGATGGAGCATTTCTGACGTCCTGCCCCATGATGTTCGTTTTCTTGAGGCTGATGGTTAGGCCATATTCATTACAGGCAGCCGCAAACCTGTCGATGAGACTCTGCAGGCACTCTTCAGTGTGAGATGTTAAAGCAGCATCGTCAGCAAAGAGGAGTTCCCAAGATGAGGACTTTCCGTACTTTGGACTTTGCTCTTAGACGGGCAAGGTTTAACAGCCTGCCCCTTGATCTTGTGTGCAGGAAAATTCCTTCTTCAGCAGACTTGAACGCATGTGAGAGCAGCAGGGAGAAGAAGATCCCAAAAAATGTGGGTGCGAGAACACAGCCCTGTTTCACGCCACTCAGGATAGGAAAAGGGGTCTGTTGGGGCACCACAATGCTGAATTGTGCCTTTCATATTGTCATGGAATGAGGTGATGATACTTAGTAGCTTTGGTGGACATCCAATCTTTTTTGGGAGTCTGAAGAGACCACGTCTGCTGACGAGGTCAAAGGCTTTGTTGAGATCAATGAAAGCAATGTACAGGGGCATCTGTTGTTCCCGGCATTTCTCCTGTATCTGACTAAGGGCGAACAGCATGTCAACGGTCTACCTCTCTGCTCGAAAGCCACGCTGTGCCTCAGGGTAGACGCGCTCGGCCAGCTTCTGTATCCTGTTTCGAGCGACCCAAAAAAACACTTTCCCCACTATGCTAAGCAGGGAGATTCCACGGTCGTTGTTGCAGTCACCGCGGTCACCTTTGTTTTTATAGAGGGTGATGATATTGGCATCACGCATGTCCTGAGGTACTGCTCCCTCGTCCCAGCATAGGCATAGCAGTTCATGTCGTGCTGAGAGTATAGCAGTATTGGCATTCTTGATTATTTCAAGGGTAATGTTGTTCTTCCCAGGGGCTTTTACGCTGGCTAGATAATCAATGGCATCATTGAGTTTCGATTTTGTTGGCTTTATGTCCAGTTCATCCATGACTGGTAGAGACTGGCTGCATTGAGGGCAGTCTCAGTGACAGCATTCTCCCTGGAGTACTGTTCTAGGTAGTGCTCAGCACAGCGGTCCATTTGTTTGCGTTGGTCAGTGATTATGTCCCCTGATTTTGATTTGAGCGGGGCAATCTTCTTGATGGTTGGCCCAAAAGCTCTCTTAATTCCATCATACATTCCTCTGATGTTTCCGGTGTCTGAGGTCAGCTGAATTTGACTGCATAGGTGCTGCCAGTAGACGTTTGCGCAGCGCCTGGCTGTTCTTTGTGCAGTGCTTCTGGCTGCTTTAAGTGCTAAGGATGTTAACTCGCTGGGGGCTTTCTTGTAGTTCAACAGTGCAATGCGCTCCGCGGCGATGACAGGTTCCAGCTCTTCATTATGAGATTGAAACCAGTCTGCATTTCTCTTCTCACGAGAGGGAACGAGACGCTGCATCAATCCCTTGATGTACTTACCACGGGAATGTTTTCTGGGACAGTGTTGGGGAAACTTTACTCTGTATCTAACTCCATTCTGTAGCTGTCCTGGGAGTGTTTGAGAGGGACAGTGTGGAGGGAGTTTTACTTTGCATCTTACCCCATGCAGTACCCGTCCTGGGAGTGTTTGATGGGACAGAGTCGAGGAAACTTTATTCTGGATCTAATCCTGTTCTGTACCTGTCCTGGTAGTGTTTGACAGGGACACTGTCGAGGGAGGTTTACTTTGTATCTTACCACATAGAGAGACTTCCCTCGGGATTCCCCTCGCCATCAGATGGCAACGCGGACTGCCAGTGCGTGTCCGGCTAGCTGATGAGGGCTAGAGCTGATGAGTGGAGAGTGTGTAGGAGCAGCCCGCACAGGAAACACCTCCACAGCTATTGGAACGGCACAGAGGGCATTTCCGAGAGGTGGATCGGGTTGAGCAAGACCGGCTCCCGAGGAGGATTTCAGGGCCTGGGCCCAATGAGCAGTTCCGGTCGAGCGGGGGTCAACTCGATAAGGAGCACACTGCTCTCCCTCGCCCCCTCGCCACCCGCAATGCGGGGCATCCCGGGGGCTTTGGCTACTCCTCCGCCATCAGGTCCATCCACGGAGCCGGCCGCCTGGACAGCCGAGACACTCTCCTCAGCTGGCGGTGGAGTGCCCTGACCAGAGGAGACCATGTTCCAGACTCGGAATAGATCCTTGTTAAAGACAGGCAACTGCCTCAGAGAGCTAAGGCTGGGAATCTCCGCCGGGAGCTGCGTGTCATCTAGAAGGCAGTGAAACTGGCGGAAAAAAATACGTCACCAGGGCACACCATCTGGGAGGATACTCGATGTACAGGCAGCTCTGAGTGGTCCGAAGGCGGAGAGTCGCAGCCTAGGTGCGGTTGCACACCAGCAACCGGCCTCCCTCTTCAATCAGGAGACTCAGGACCGCGGCAGAGACCCAGAAGAATTCGACGAGTTTCTTCTGGATTTTGGTGGCGAATGCAGGTGGCGGGGCCAAAGTGACCAACCGATAAAACAGCATCGAGGCCACCAGTTGGTTTATGATCAGCGGTCGGCCCCTGTAGCAAAGCACTCAGGGCAGTCCTTTCCAGCGCCCCAGCCGAGTGGAGACTTTAGCCTCCAACTCCTGCCAATTTGCCAGCCAGCCTTCCTCAGCGGGGCTAAGGTGCACTCCCAGATAGAGGACGTGCGTGGTGCTCCACGCAAAAGGTGTCAACTCCTGTGGCAGGGAGTCCACCAGGCACCGACACACCAGGAGACCAGAACATTTCTCCCAATTGATCCTCACAGAGGACATGGCAGAAAAGGTCTGCTGACTGTCGCACATCCTCCTTAAGTCAACGGGATCTGTGACCGCGAGGAGCACATCATCAGCATAAGTCAAGAGGACGAGCCACATGGCCAGCTCACGCAGAGCCAATCTGGTCAGCCTCCTGCGAAGGAGGCACACAAGAATGGCTCCACGCATAAGGTGTACAATTGGCCCGACATGGGACATCCCTGACGCACTCCTCTCCCAAAGCAAAGGGGCGCCGTCAAGGAGCCGTTATCTTTGACCAGTCACTCTATGGCTGCGTATAAAACTCGGACCAGGGCCACAAAATGAGGCCTGGTTCTGAAAGTGCACAGAGTCCCAAAATGTTATTGGTAATCCACCCTGTCGAACCCCTACTCCTGATCGAGGGAAAGAAAGGTGACCAACTGACCAGTCCTCTGGGAAAGATGGATCTGGGACCGGACCAGGTGGATGTTGTCACCGTGTGGGACACGTCGGGGTGGGTTATGTGGGCCAGCACAGAGCCCAGGTCTGTGGACATAGCCCTGGAAAACAACTTATAATCCGTGCTGAGCAGGGAGACCAGACACCAGATTTTAAGCAGGTGGAGATTGCCCCCCTCCGGCAGCAGAACGATGATTGCTCTGCGCCACGAGAGGGGCCTCTCCCCGGTTCCCAGGCTTTCCCCCAGGACCCGCGCATAATCGCCCCCCAGGACGTCCCAGAACGTCCTGAGGAACTCCACGGTCAACCCATTCAGCCGTGGGGATTTGCCCCTCGAGAGCTGGTGGAGGGCGCTGGTCAGTTCCACCATGGTGAGCAGAGCCTCCAATCCTTAGGCGCCCTCCGGGCTGAGCTGCGGCAGGACCTCGCTGGACATATCCAGAGAGAACCACGCACTGTAATACGTATGGACCAGGAAGCTCATTCCCTCCAGATCCGTGATGGAGGATCCGTCGTTGGCCAACAGGTCAACGAGCTGCTTATGGACAGCCCGCCATTTTTCCAACGAGTAGAAGAAAGGTGAGGTACGGTCCAAATGTTCCAGGTCACCTACGGACGTCAGGACCCTATGTTTTGCAGCTCTCTGAGAGTGTCCTTTTTCTATTTGTACGCCTGCCACAGGGCCGGGTCCGCGACGGCATGACCGAAGAGGGACTCCAAGTCGAGCACCTCCCTTTCTAGGTACCCGATCTCGGCTTCCTGCTGCTTGGTCGACCCCTTTGCGTACTCCTGAGAGAAGACGTGGATGTGAGTCTTGCACATATCGCACAATAGCATCAAAAAAGCCTCCTGCTTCCTTCTCCAGTCGGACAAGAATCGACGGAACAAGTCCTGCAATCGCTCGTCTTCCAACAGCCGGTTGTTAAAGTGCCAGTACGTGCACCCCGCCCGTGTACAGAGCAGAGTGGGCTCCGTCCACACCAGGTGGTGGTCCGAGCATGGCACCAGCTGCATGGAGGCCTCCGAGACGCGGGAGACGTACGCCTGTGAAAAGTAAAGCGGTCGGCTTGGGACCTTCCTCTTCCAGACCTTCACGTAAAACGCTGGAGTCGGGATGGAGATTCCACCAGACGTCCACCAGTTGAGGGAGCTGATCAGTTCCCTTAACTTCTCCACTGACGCTTGGCCGCTCTGGAGACGGAGCGATCCCCCACCTCGGGGGCACAGTTAAAAGCCACCCTCACCCACACCCCCCCACCCCCCGAGGATGATGCACTCGCCGCTATGGATGGAACTCAAGAGAGCGGACATTTCTTCAAAGAAGCACGTTGCAACGTATTGCGTCTGGGTGCGTACACGTTCACAAAATGGAGCGGCACGCTACCCAGGTGAACGGCGAGGTGGAGCAAGCGACCTGGCACTAGCTCCTTGATCCCCAAGATCTCTGGCTGAAAAGTCGGGGCCCACCAGATAGCCACCCCATCAGAAATAGGGGTGAGGTGACTCATGTGGACCCAAGCATGCCACTCCAGGAGCCAGGTGGCCTCGTCTCCCAGAATGGTGTGGGTTTCCTGCAGAAAGCCCACTGCATATCTCCCTTTCCTGAGGACTGAGAGATTGTGAAATCTGTGGTGAGACCCCCTGCTGCCGTTGATGTTGAGGCTGGCTGCGGTTATCTTCATGTCAAAGGTACTTAAAAACCGTCACCAACACCTCACTGTGAGGAAGGAGCAAAAGTGCACATGGCTGTCTACTCCCCCAGCAACCCATTGAGGAACGCTTTAAATCGGCGCCTTTCAACCAGCTTCACGCCCTTGCCCTTCCCCGCTTTCTTAATGTCAGCACGGATGGACTGGATGATCAGCACCAGGTGCGACCAACGGCCGCGGGACAGCTGAACTTTATTGCGGCAACTCCTGCAAGCGTCGAAGAAATCCCGGAATTTGTCTGTGGGGATGAGAGGAGTCTCTTTGAGAGGCAGGAGATGGCAATGGAATCAAGGTCGTCCTCCATGCCCCACACCGAATCCCCATCCTCCTCCGGGTCGTCACCGCCAGTGGCCGGTACACCCAGCACACACTGTGGAGTGGATGGCCTGGCCGTGCCAATTGATCCCACCTCTGTCACGCTCCCACCCCCAGGATCGATGGCAGAGGAGTCCTCTCTGGGTTCTAGGATGTAAATGGAGCCTGTGGATACCAGCGGTTCAGGGTTACACACCCCCCCTCTCCCACCTCCGTGTCAGAACATTGAGCGATCCAGGGGAGATGGAAGTGCCCAACTCCAGAAATCGAGCCGGAGCTGGGAACGGAGAGAGGCGGCCATCTCCTGCTCAGCCAGCACCCACGGACTCAGCAGATGTGATAACATTTTCAATTACAACAGGGTCGGATGTCTCCTGGTTGGTGGTGTGCTCTGGCTGGGAGGCCCGACCATTGGGGCCTCGCCCTCCCCTCCACTCAGGGCACCCGACCAAGTGGCAGAATGGGCAGCGTCCCCAAGCTCCGCCAGCACAAGCAGGGTTCCATTTACCCCTCCAGGAGGGGCCTCATGTTCAGGGGCCTACCCCACACCTTCAACCTGAGGGGTAGGGAGATCCTGCCCAGACTTTGCAGCTTTGATGTTGGTGGTTGCAGTGGGTATCTGACGACCAAGAAGAGGAGACAGCTCCCCTCCAATAGATGGGCCCTGCACCTCAGGGCCCTTTGTTCCCTCTGAGGAGGGATGTCTTCTCCACTGTTTCCCAGTTGGGTGCAGAGGCTCAGAGTCCTCCATGTCATCAGAGGCTTCCAACTCCACACCCTCCTAGGTTTTAGTCACCCTGGGCGTGAGCTCAGCCCTGGGGCAAGTGGGCACCCCGAGATCGAGACTTGGGCTGAGCTCAGGCTCGGGTTCTGTCACTGTGTCCAGGGAACGCGCCTCTTGACTTTAATTTTTCCTCTGCACCTTCCTTCCACCCGAATGGGCTCTACCCTCCCTGCTGGAGGCCGTGATAATCACAGACTCCAGGACTGCCCGAGCGGTGTCTGCAGGGGATTTAGGGGGAGTGGGAGTACGTGCAGTGGCACCACACCGGGCCGCCCAGGTGGTGTTGGCGGGTTGGAGATTGGGGCAGTTCTTTTGAACATGCCCCACCCCCTTGCAGGCATGGCACCGCGCCTCGTCCAAGGTCCAGTCGACGTGGTAGGTCGTCCCCGGAACTCCTCACTGAAGTAGTCCTCCAAGAACTCCTCCCGCACCATCTGCACAAACAGCTGGCGATGGAAGGAGTAGACATGTCGGTGGCTGTACTCCCGAAGGCCCAGCGGGATTGGGGTTGTCTCCGACCTTATTTCACCCAGATGGTGCAAATGGGATGAAAGGGCATGACGTTTGATAGCATTATCCGCTGCTCAGTGGCTCCCAGAGGGTCCACCGGCAGGAAAGTCCCCCCCCACCCTACCCCACATTGATCCTTTACTCAGGGCCAGGGACACAGACCACTTTGTCTTCAAAAATAAGCCTTCCCGTACATCTTTGAGGCTGTAAGAATGGCCGAGGGGCTGACAACCTCGGCCATTGCCTTTACGCAGGTGTCAATAGATATGTTGGAGTGGGAAGAGCTCTTCACCCCCTGGCTGGATGTAATCAATTTAATGGGTGACGGGGCCGCGTGGGCAGCCACGGAGGCTGCAGCTGCATCGGTCGTAACAAACAAACAACAGCTTGGGGGAGAGGCTGAGGGAATAGAGGAAAGAGAAAGACAGGCTGCAAGGGATGACTTGCTTTCTGGAGGTGATGCACACAGCACACTTAAAACAGTCTTTGCCAGCACACTTTGTCTGCCGGTCTTCTGGCTGGGAGAGGCGTCTTCACCTGGGTCAGCTGAAGCTGCCAAGCTGGGCAATTGGGGGTGGGGAGGGAGCTTCCCTGTGTGCTTGTTGCAGCAGCACACATTGCTGCTGATTTGGCAGCCCCACCCCTTGTTGCAGCCACTTGTTCCTTCCCCAACAGTCCAAAGCAAAGCAAATTACTGGTGTTCATCACCCACCTCCAGACAATGCCTTGTTTCCAACAAAATGTCTGTTTCTTTTCTGCAATGGTGATTGTTGTTGAAGCTTTCCGCTGCTCAGTTTGGCTCCTCTCTCCACCTCAGCAACCTTAACTGCCACCAGCACTCTCAGCTGTAAATCGTTGTTGCAATCAGCAGTCAACACTCCAATTCGACAGCAGCCAGCCCCGTTTTTTTTTGAAGAATACAAAGGTTTGCAAATGCAAAACTGGGTTTTATTGTGTAGAATTTAGGCAGTGGGTGAGTTTCATACCAGCTCTTTGAAGGGTTTGTGTGCTATATAAGAACACATGAATAAATCATCAATTCCATAGGAATTTCAGTGACTCTGCATCTGACTAATGATCATGGGAAGCCCCGTGTGATACCTGTCCTGGGAGTGTTTGATGGGGCAGTGCAGAGGAAGCTTTACACTGTATCTAATCCCCGTGCTATTCCTGTCCTGGGAGTGTTTGTTTGGGACAGTGTAGAGGCAGCATTACTCTCTATCTAACTGCGTGCTGTACCTGCCCGATGAGTGTTTGCCAGGGCACTGCAGAGTGAGCTTTCACCTGTATGTAACCTGCAAAGATGGTTACAGACTGGATCGTTACCCAAATACAAGTCGGACAAAAAGTATTGTGAATCGAGTGAGATTTATTAAGTAATAATGCAAAACTTAACAAAGGTGGTGATTGATTAAAAAATCTATAGTTATTTCTTCCTGAGTCATTGTCGCACAGTGGATGTCTTTTTCGGCCTTTTGTTTCTTGTTTCTTGTGTGACTCTTCAACCTGTGCTCCTGATGTCTTCCATTATCCTTCATATATCCTTGTCTTCGACTCCCTTTAATATTGTATTCGGTCATGTTCCAACATCGCCCTGTCTCTTCTTTGATTAGTTTAAACAGCCATGAGATTAGTCAGGTATGATCTCACCTCCTCTACATTGTCTCATTCTTGATTAGTTTAAATAATTGTTATTTCAAGCCCACGCCTGTTTACTCAGTGCATTACATTCTCATTTGCGTGCCGAATACCATGAACATGTAATGCTGACATGATGTAAGCATGGCTAACATTGATGCATTGCGATTTATCCTTCGCAGAAACGGCATCATTGAAAGCATAAAACGATCATTAAAAAAGCAGTAACACTGCAGTACCAACCTCGCAGGCGATGTTCATCAGCATTGATACTTAGCAGAAGCTGTGAATCTATGATAGAATAATTGGTGGTCGACATATATCAATCACCACTTAATTAACTATAGACATGGTTCCTGGGGTTGCATTTCTATTCCATTGGGAAAAAGCAAGCGTTGCCTTAAATTCTCAATGATTTTTCACATACAGCAGATGGATGTGAACAAAACAATCAACACAAATAGCTGAACTACTTCCAGTCCATGTGAAATTATCCTAACCCAAGGAAAGATCTCTCTATTCAGTCCAATGTCCCGCCAATGACTATCATCTCCTGTATCTGGAATTTCTTCCTGAACCTTCGCATTCTGCTGCTGAAGGACATTAAAGTGTCGAGAGCAGGCATTGATTCTTGGTAGGAGTTCTGTCAGGTGTTCAAGCAATGGAGGGTTGTCACAAGCAAATATGGTCATTTATTGAGGGAATTTCTCCTTCAAATCATCCATAACAGTGATGTTTAATTATTGATGGTTGTAGATGTTCAGCAAGATTCGTGCATCTATTCCAATGGGTAACGTGTGTAAAACAGAGGGCTACCTCTTAATTGAACAGGTTAGATTTCTGTAACTATATTATCACGGGATGTTAGTGCTACAATATTCCAGCTGTATGCTGAGTGAACAGGAAACTCTTCTCCTCTAGTTTGCACCATGTTGCAGATAGGTATCTTCCGGTCCCAAGTGAATCCACACAATGGGGAAGCATGCTCGGTTATATCACATGGGAAAAGAAAGGCGTCGCTTCTCTGGGCACATCTAGTTGGACCTGAGGTTACACAAGTGATCCCATCAATTTCGACCACATGTGTCGTCGGTTGGCTGAACTGCAGCATGTGAGCTTGACTCGTTTTATCCCATATTCTCAATTCCAAAGACAGGGTTGGGATTCTCCCTGTCTTTCAGAATAAGATAGTTCAGCACTAGTCCAATTACATTCGTGTCGTTATTTCCCAGTTGCCACTCGTGTCTGACTGGATTTACCTGTAGTTGGCTATAAATCTTACAAACATTGTTGCAGAGCTGGTAGATAGACATGGCCCTAAGGTGTCTGTCTGTCACCGAAGAGGGTAGCTTCCCTCTGTGATCTACTGAAGGTTTTTCCTGGCCTGTTCTAACAACCAAGAACCATACATTCTCATGGGCAACATTCTCTGCTGTCTCCGCTGAAGCATTGTAATCTTATTTTACGATCTCGTTCATCTGGTGGGCATGTTTCTCTGATTCCCCTGCATTGTCATAACTTGATCTTTCATACGCCGTCCGTGCTCGATATCGTTCATTTTATTTATGTCTCTCTTAATTGTTTCCTGACAGTCTTTGTGGACTGGTCTAAGCAGGCGAGGTCTGGACTATGCATGAGCGAGGTTCCTGTATTAAAGATAGTTGCTGCATCGTTAACTAACCTTCTTTGCACCCGTCTACGCTGCCTGAGGTTCTGAATGGCGTCCTGGCACCTTATACTATTGAGTACATTTATCCTCGTCTGGTGTTGTGCTAGTTCTTTCCCATAATTCATGAAGACTTGGTGCAACATTCCGCTCTGCAAGGTTTGGTTCTTATGCTTGCGCCAGGTTGGCAGTCCCAACTTTGTCAGATTCATGACAAAAGACACGACTTCATGATGGATGCCATGGTATAGTATCATGCGAGGAAGGATGAGAACCAGGCCATTGCCTGGTCCTTTGCTATGGCCAGGTCAATTTACACTTCTCATTACCTTTTCAGATTTGCGAATCGGGAGTGCTCTCTTTTCTTTCAGTTTCAGGGTGACATTGGCAATGTTTTGTCCCTCTCCTCGGACGCATGTCTGGGTGGTCCATTGTTTAACCCAGACCTCTTCTGGCTTATAGGAATGGGGTGTGGTAAATCTGAAACAATGATTAGTGACCTGGTTTCCATTTTCCGTTAGTGTGAGAATATCAGGGCCCATTTTTCGGACCTTGTTCCTTTTTGCCTTTCTTCTTACCCCAGAGCCCTCATCACCAATGCCAGAATAGTATTCCTTCCACCATCCGGCCTCCCATAACCAGACTTTTATTCTTTCATTGTGTTGTGTAGTTTGCGAGTCCCATGGATATCTGACTGTTCCCATATATCCCGCTCTGATTTCTGTCTCATAAACCAAACCATCTAACCATAAGATAAGAGCAAAATATTGCTAATGCTAGGGATCTGAAATAAAAACAAAAAATGTTGGAATTACTCAGCAGGTCTGGCAGCCTCGGTGGAGAGTTCTGATGAAAAGTCACTGACCTGAAATGTTAATTCTGCAACTCTCTCCACAGATGCTGCCAGACCTTCTGAGTATTTCCACCATTTTTTGTTATTTTATTTCAAACCAGTATCAGGTCCATTCCCTTTGTACAAGTTGCACGTTTAGCATACCACTTTCCCTTTCATTATTTACCAGACCTGTGGTTTACCCAACATAGTGCAATGGAATCTTCAACACACTGCCTGAAGGGGTGGTAGAGGCAGAAACCTCACAACATTTAAGAAGTATTTAGATGAGGACTTGGAACGCTAGAGCATACAAGGCTACGGGCCAAGTGCTGGAAAATAGGATTAGAATAGATAGGTGCTTGATGGCTGGCACAGACACGCCTGGCCGAAGGGCCTTTTTCTGTACGTATAACGCTATGACTAATTAATACTACAACTACATTTAATTTCAAATGTGAATTTCCAAAATTCCATTTTTCCCTGTATTGCTGGGTATCATCTATGGGTCTGTGGTGTATGTTGGTGCTGCATATCGTTACATATCATGGTGCTGTAGTTACAAGATGCTCATTCCTTTCAACGTGAACAGCTGCCAGAGTCATGTGGAACAGTAGGATCCGCACTCCTGCCCACAATCATCACCGACCTGCAAGACAAGATTATTATTTACTCTTTTACAGCTTTTAATTGGTGGTTGTGATACCATTGTGTCTGATTTCGGTCACTCCTTTTTTTTCAATGGGAATTGAATCAAGCAGACCCCCCCAATTCAGTTTTCCTCCTACATAGAATGGACTTCTCCACTTGGGGTCGAACGAGTGTTTTTTTTCACAACAATTCATCACCGTAAACCTATCTCCCACTTGGTATTCCGAAGGCCAAACCCGTTTGCAAATTGTTTCTTAATATGTTTCGGTGAGACTCCCAAATTCTTTGCAATAAATTTGTTTAGAGTATCATGTACTGTTCCTTTGGCTCCAATAATCTCGCATTGCAGGAATGAAGAGTGAGGGGTGGTCCCCAGTCGGGTTAAATTACTCGGGATTCTCATTAATCCGCCGGACATAGCCTCATGAGGGCATAACCCATACTTTTTTTGTGGCATACAATGGATTGCCATCAAGTATACAGGCAAAAGTAAAAGTTGCAACACAGGCACGAAGTTGGTTGCGTGACAGCAAACAGAGATTCGTGGTTAATGGATGTTTAGAGAGTCATGTTTAATGTTTTTTTTCGGCCTGGAGGTAGAATTACTGTGGAGATGACCAGGGATCAGTGTTGGGATCCCTGCTCTTACTGATAGATATTAGTGACTTAGAGCTGGCTGTACAGGCTACAGTTTCAAAATCTGCGGAAGATAGAAAATTTGGAATCATTGTGAACTGCGAGAAGGATAGCGTAGAACGTCAAACGGACATAGACAAGTTCTTGGAATGGGCAGGCAGGTGGCAGATGAAGTTCAATGCAGAGAAGTGAGAAATCATGAACTTTGGTGGGAAGAACACGGAGAGATAATATAACGTAAATGGTACAATTCTAAATGGAGTGCAGGAGTAGAGGGGCCTGGGTGTATATGAGCATAAGTCATTGAAGGTGAGAAAATAAGTTGAGCGAGCGTTGAATAAAGAATATGGTATTCTGGGGTTTACTAACAGAGGCATCGACTACAAGAACAAAAAGTTTATGATTAAGGAAAATCCCAAGTCTTTTCATACATGTATAAAGAGCAAGAGGGTGCCAGGGAAAAGATTGGCCCACTCAAGGACAGAGAACGGAATCTATGTGTGGAGGGAGGCAGAGGAAATGGGTGAGGTACTAAATGAGTACTTTACCTCATTATTCACCAAGGAGAAGGTCTTGGTGGATGATGAGCGTAGGGAAGGGAGTGTAGATAGTCTCAGTCATCTTATTATCAAAAAGCAAGATGTGTTGGGTGTCTTGCAAAGCATTCGGTAGATAAGTCCCCAAGACCTGATGGGATCTACCCCAGAATACTGAGGGAGGCAAGGGAAGAAATTGCTGGGGCCTAGACAGAAATCTTTGCATCCTCATTGGCTACAGGTGAGGTCCCAGAGGACTGGAGAATAGCCAATATTGTTCCTTTGTTTAAGAAGGGTAGCATTTATGATCCAGGAAATTATAGGTCGGTGAGCCTTACATCAGTGGTAGGGAAATTATTAGACAGGATTCTTCGGCACAGGATTTAATCCCATTTGCAAACAAGTGGACTTATTAGAGAGAGGCAGCATGGTTTTGTGAAGGGGAGGTCGTGTCTCAAGAATTTGATTGAGTTTTTTGAGGAAGTGACGAAGATGATTGATGAAGGAAGGGCAGTGGATGTTATCTATATGGACTTTAGTAAAGGCTTTGAAAAGCTCCATCATGTCAGATTTATACAAAAGGTGAAGTCACATGGTATCAGATGGGAGCTGGCAAGATGGATACAGAACTGGCTCGGTCATAGAAGACAGAGGGTATCAGTGGAACGGTGTTTTTCTGAATGGAGGGGTGTGACTAGTGGTGTTCCGCAGGGATCAGTGCTGGGACCTTTGCTGTTTATAGTTATATATAAATGATTTGGAGGAAAATGTAGCTGGTCTGATTAGTAAGTTTGCGGATGACACAAAGGTAGTTGGAGTTGCGGACAGTGATGAGGATTGTCAGAGGATACAGCAGGATATAGATCGGTTGGAGACTTGGGTGGAGAAATGGCAGATGGAGTTTAATTCGGACAAATGTGAGGTAATGCATTTTGGAAGGTCTAATGCAGGTGGGAGGTATACAGTAAATGGCAGAACCCTTAGGACTATTGACAGGCAGAGAGATCTGGGCGTACAGGTCCACAGGTCACTGAAAGTGGCAGTGCAGGTGGATTATGTAGTCAAGAAGGCATATGGCACGCTTGCCTTCATCGGTCGGGGCATAGAGTATAAAAACAGGCAAGTCATGTTGCAGCTGGACAGAACCTTAGTCAGGCCATACTTAGAATATTGCGTGCAATTCTGGTCGCCACACTTCCAGAAGGACGTGGATGCTCTGGAGAGGGTACAGAGGAGGTTTACCAGGATGTTGCCTGGTCTGAAGGAGAGGTTGGAAAGACTCAGATTGTTTTCACTGGAACGACGGAGGTGGAGGGGCGACATGATAGAGGTTTACAAAGTTATGGGCGGCATGGACAGAGTGGATAGTCAGAAGCTTTTTCCCAGGGTGGAAGAGTCAGTTACTAGGGGACATAGGTTTAAGGTGAGAGGGGCAAAGTTTAGAGGGGCTGTGTGAGGCAAGTTTGTTACACAGAGGGTGGTGAGTGCCTGGAACTTGCTGCCAGGGGAGGTGGTGGAAGCAGATACGATAGCGACGTTTATGAGAGATCTTGACAAATATATGAATAGGCAGTGAATAGAGGGATATGGGCCCCGAAGTGCAGAAGGTGTTCGTTTAGGCAGGCATCAAGATCGGCGCATTCTTGGAGGGCCCAATGGCCTGTTCCTGTGCTGTACTGTTCTTTGTTCTGTGTTCTTTATTGCTTTCTGTTGGCCCCCAGGTAGCAAAGATAGAACTACTGGTCGCCCATGAGAATCACGGTTGAACCCCACTTCGGATTAGGAGGGGGCCTGACACCTCAAGGTTGACCCCACCATGGAGCCCCTGATGTAGTCTGTCAGTTGCGTGAACATCTGCCACTGGTTGTCCCGTCTGATGAATGGAAATAAAGGAATGCATGACAGTGGACGACCGAAGCAGACTTCAGTCTGTTCCGATAAGTTTTGTGTAATGGGGTGTGTGCTCCACAACTTCAGCCTCTATTTGGGGCTCCGGCAGGTTGTTGGCCCTGTGGATGCCTTGGCTGTCTGTATTCTTTTTGCGGTATGGCCGTTCTGTCTGCAATTGTGATAGACTCCTGTAAATTTAGAGGGGGAGGGAGGTGCTTAAGGAAAAGTACTTGCACCTTCAACAGCATTGACTGTTTTTTTAGATTGGACCTGTTGTTTACCAAATGTCCAAGCTTGCACTGTTGAGTAGACAAATTCAGTCCAGCCTATCCCATGACAGAGAGAGAGAGGACATGTCGTTAGGCAGACAAAATACTGATTAAGAATTATTTTTGTTTTAAAGTGAACCTCATCTCTACCATTGTCATCCACAACATTGGGTCTACCCGGCAATATTTTGTGCATTGTGTCAAGCTTTTGACTATGTTAGGTCAGTGACTCCGTTACGCCCAGAACTGTCTGTTGTAATTTCTTAACCTTTTCTATAGAATCAATGTACAATTGCTCCTGCAAATTTTGATCATATTAGCTGTGGCAGTGTGTCTGTCATGTACAGTAAAGGGAAGATCACTTTTGATCTTTGAGTCAAGGGCAGCAAGAAGGACACGCTGCACAGCTGCTTCCTCAAATTTAGTGTGACATGGTCTCCAATATTCGTAATGCATCGTGAAGTCAATGGGATAGTCATGAGGCTGAAAAGGTCCTAATGCGTTAACACAGGCCCGGAGTTTGACAGGGGCAAAGACAATTGTCTGCATTGAGATTGTGTCATATTCCCTTGGCGATCTATGAATCGGGACTCGATCACAACATTATCATAAAAGCAAAATACTGCAGATGCTGGAAATCTGAAATAATAACAGAAAATGCTGGAAATACTCAGCAGGTCTGGCAGCATCTGTAGAGAAATAAGCAGAGCAAAAGTTTCAGGTCGGTGACCTTTCATCTGATGAGAGCAGAGCCGAAAGCTTGTGGTCAGTTTAAAAGGCCTTGAAGTTCCTAAATGTAAAGTTGATAATCACTCTGATCCGCCTCACAAGTCATTTCCATTTTTTCGTGAAACAACCAAAGTACTGTTTTTTCCTGATTTCTAACTCCTGACAGTAACAATATGAAGGCTCCTACATGTAAACCACAGGCTGGCAGATCAAAGATCGATGCCACACTTTACTGGCTTTCCCGCCCCCTGGTACACAGGTTGAACAGGCAAATCGACCCAAGGTCTCCAAAAAATTCAAAGCCTGTTGTCTGTTCTACTCCAGCCATTGCCCCATTTGGGTGCCAATTTGTAAAGATGCTTATAGACTGGACAGTGACCCAAACACAGGTAAGACAACAAACACAATGGATCAGATAATAATTCAGTATTTAACAGCGGCGGAGATGAACAATAATCTTCGGTTCTGGCTTGTCGTGCAGGTGATGTATATATTGTCCCCGTGTTCTTGCTTCTTCTCTGTTTCTTCAAATTATGCTCCCAATGTCTCTCAGCGTCCTCCTTTAATCCAGCTTTTCGAGTCTTTTTCATACCGTATTTGGTCATGTTTCAACATTACCTTGTCTCTTCTTTGATTAATTTAAGCTATCATTAGATTGGCCAGGTGTGACCTCACCAACCACATGTTGTCTCATTCTTGATCAGTTTAACAATTGCTATTTCAAAGCCAACTTCTGATTGCTTTGCGAATTCCAATCCTCTTCGCGTGCTGAATACCATGAATATTTACTTTTCATATGATTTGAGGCACGTTACCGGTGGTACTTTGCAAACTAGCCTTAGCATAAAAGATCACCATAATCATAAAACAAAATCATAACGAAAAAAAAAACTAGCAAAACCCACAGAGGGATCCTGCACAGCGGATATCTGAGATCACTTATAAACCACTCCTTCCCCCTCCGATCAGGAGCAGAGGGATCCTACACTGGGGGTATATGTGATCACTTGTAAAGCACCCCTTCTCCCTTTAATCAGGGGCAGAGGGATTGTTGCAAAAGACACTTTAGGGATGAATGACCATAACATGATAGAATTTTACATTATGTTTGAAAGTGAGGTCGTTCAATCGAAAGACAGAATGTTAAATTTAAGCAGAAGAAATTATGAAGGCATGAGAGGCAAATTAGCTGAGGTAGACTGGGAAAATGTATTGAAAGGTACAACAGCACATAGGTAATGGCTATTATTTAAGGAAGCATCACATCGTTCACAGCAACTATAAATTACTTCAAGGCAGAGAAACATAAAATTAAAATTAAAGGCAGTCAACCGTGGATAACAAAGAATTTTATAAGATTAAAAGAAAACGGTCTATGAAGTTGCCAGGAATAGTAGGAAACTTGAAGACTGGGAGGATATTAGAATCAAATGTGGATATAAGCTAGAAAAAATAACATAACACCGACTGTATAAGCTTCTATTGGTACGCAAAAAGGAAACATTTGGCTAAGACAAACGTGGATTCATTACAGGCAGAGTCTGGATAATTTATAGTAGTGAATCGAGAAATGACAGTGAAGCTAAATGATTACGTTGTCTCCGTTTTCACTGAGGAAGATACAGCAAATCTCCCAGAATTCGAGATCCAAGGGATTTGGGGAATGAAGAATTGAGAAAATTAGTATTAGTAAGAAGGTTGTAATGGAGAAATTAATGGGCTGGAGGTTAATAATTCCCCAGGGCCTGATATTCTACATCGCAGAGTGTTGAAATAGGTAGCGATGGAGACAGTGGGTGCATCGATGATCATCTTCCAAAATTCTATCGACTGTGGGACGGTTCCTGCAGATTGGAAGGTCGCAAATGTGACCCCACGATTTGGGCATAGTCAAATGGATTTATGAATGTGAAATCATGTTTCACGAAACTGTTGGAGCTTTTTGAGGATGTCACTACAGAATTGATAAAGGGGAGTCGGTGGACGCGGTATATTTGGATTTTCAGAATGCTTTTGATAAAGTCCCCCACAGGAGGTTGGCCTGCAAAATTCAAGCACGTGGGATAGGAGATAATATACTAGCATGGATTAAGAATTGGGTAATAGGCAAAAAACAGAGAGCAGGAATAAACGGGTCATTCTTCTGGTGACAGGCTGTGATTAGTTGGGTACCGCAGGGATCAGAGTTCGGCGTCCAGCTGTTTGCAATATATTTCGATGATTTGGATGTGGGATTCAAATGTGGTATTCTCAAGTTCGCAGATAAAGGTGGGAATGTGTGTTGTGAGAAAGATTCAAAGTGGCTCCAAAGGGATTTGGACAGACTAAGTGAGTGGGTAAGAACGTGGCAGTTGAAATATAATGTGGAAAAATGTGAGATTATCCACTTTGGTTGGTGGAATAGATGTGCAGAATATTTCTTAAATGGTAAGAGATTAGAAAGTGTAGATGTACAAAGGGAGCCGGGTGAGTTGTTCAATAAGTCAGAATGGTAACATGCAGGTATGTTAGCCTTTATCACAAGAGGATTTGCGTGCCAGAGTAGTGAAGACTTGCTTTGATTGTTTCGATCCTTGGTGAGACCGCAGCTGGAGTACTGTATGCAGTTCTGGTCACCTTACTTTCGGAAGCATATTATTGTCATCGAGGGAGTGCAATGAAGATTTACCAGACTTGTTTCCGGGATGGCGGGACTGTCCTATGAAGAGAGACTGGGGAAACTGGGCCTGTATTCTCTGGAGTTTTGTAGATGACAGGTGGCGTCAGTCAAGCCAACAAAATAGTTAAAGGGAGGGAGAGGAGAGATACAATTAAATTGCTTTCCCTGGTTCGGGAGTCTAGAACCAGAATCACAGAATTGTTACAGTGCAGAAGGAGGCCATTCGGCCCATCGTGTTCGCACTGGCTGTCTGAAAGAGACATTCCCTCAGTCCCATTTCCCTGCTGTATGCCCAGCGGGCACAATAACAAAATAAGGGGGAAGCCACTGAGTACAGATATGAGGAGAAATTCAGAGGGTTGTGCATTTTTGAAGTTCTCGACCCCAGAGGGCTGTGGAAGCTTAGTCATTAAGTATGATTCAGATAGTCACAGAATTGTCACAGTGCAGAAGGAAGCCATTCGTGTCTCCACTGGCTCTCTGGAAGAGAAATTCCACCAAACTTATCCCCCTGCCCTCTTCCCATATCCATGCAGATGCTTCCTTTTCATGGAACTGTCTAGTTCACTTTTGAATGTTTCAGGTGAACCTGCCCCCCACCACACGCTCAGGCAGAACATTCCATGTTTAAAGCAGAGTTTGACAGATTTCTAAATACCAATGAAATAAAGGGGTGTGAGGAAAGCGTGTGAAAAAAGGCATTGAAGTGGATGATCAGCCATGATCGTATTGGGCTGAATGGCCTCCTCCTGTTCCAATGTTTCTATGTTCCTATGTTCCTTTGTTCCTCAGCCTTTTATCACCTTTCAGTGAAGATGTTAATTGCTCAATATGAACATATTGCTCAAAGAAATTACTGGCTCGATAAAGTCTGTCCTTGGTTAAGTGATGTGCATGGCAACCATTTTAAAATGAGAGCTATCCACGTGGTTATTTTATTTGATATCAGTCTTTGGCAGTTATTTTAACTGACATGCAGTGCAACTATTTTAAGTGATTGCACACTGCGACCATTTTAAGTGATGTGGACTGCGGACATTTTAAGTGATTATATATGGAAAGCATTTTAAGTGTTATGCACTGCGGTCATTGAAAGTGATTTGCTGTGCGACCATTTTAAGTGACAGGCAGTGTGATAATTTTAGGTGATATGCAGTGCAGCCATTTTAAGTGATATGCAATGTGACCATTTTAAGTGATATACTGCGCAGCCATTGAAACTGCATGGCACTGTGTCGATTTTAAGTGATATGCAGTGCTACAATTTTAAGTGATATTTCAAGTGTAATAAAGCTAGTTTTTTTTGAAGACTTCATAGTCAAACTGAAGAAACGTTGGACCAGTTTTATTCATTCAAAAGGGAACTTAAATAACTGGTTTGGCAACAATGTTTACTGGTTGTAACACGACTCAAGTTAAAAATAGAACAGAAACCCTTACAACACGGGAAGCTGTGGGCAGAGAAGTGACAGGCACCTCTTGATAGGACAAGCCTGGAGCAGCAGCGGGCGCCTGAAAGGACAGAAAAACTCACAACTTTTCGTTGTCGAGTCAGTGCGGTTTACCTTCTGGAATGAGAAAAAGTTAGCCTGTCGCTTAAGAAGTGTCAATGAAGGAGAGAAGATGACAACCCTGCTTGTTTTCTAGCAACTCTCTAAAAGACACGGAGAAGTCCACTGTGGCAATTCATGTCATCTCCGATCTTTGAAAAAAGCCTGCCGACCTACTTCTCAATGCCACCTGAGAAGAACTGTTCTAAACGATCCCAGCGACTCATCTATGTGTACTCAGAAGTTAGTCTGTATGTCAGTATTCGAACACAATACAGCTATCTCATCTACTGTTTTCATAAGAAATGAGCAAATATTCAATCCAAATGCTTTTGTCTGTAACAGAGATATGAATCGCAAAAAAAATACTTTTTTATTTTTGTGGTTAACCAGTTTATGGATGTATGTGCCTGTATGAGTGTGAGGGGCTAAGGTTAAAAAGTGGCTTTCAAATTTCAATTTGTGTGATTATGCTTTACTTCATTACTGGTTAAGACTTATTTTTTAATAAACTGATAATTTTGTTGAAAGTTAAAGAAAACTGACCAGAGTGTTCTATTCTGAGGAAAATAGAGTATTAGATTGACAAAGTGGGAACATTTAAAATATATGCAGTGACCTGTGGAGAAGTGGGACTAGAATAAACAGTTCAGTCCTCCCGCCTTTATTATAACACAGGTCAGAGGCTGATAACTCTGTGGCGAGTCAATCACCTCCTGTCACCCCAATGTCTGTCCACCATCTACAAGGCACAAGTCAGGAGTGTGATGGAATACTCTCCACTTGCCTGGATGGGTGCATCTCCAACAACACTCAAGAAGCTCGACACCATCCAGGACAAAGCAGCCCGCTTGATTGGCACCCCATCCAGAGAAATTCACTCCCGCCACCACCGATGCACAGAGGCAGCAGTGTGTTCCATCTACAAGATGAACTGCAGTAATTCACCAAGGCTCCTTAGACAGCACCTTCCAAACCCGCAAGGACAACCATCTGGAAGGACAAGGACACAAGATGCATGGACATACCACAACCAGCAAGTTCCCCTCGAAGCCACTAAGCATCCTGACTTGGAACTATATCGCTGTTCCTTCACTGTGGTTGCGTCAAAACCCGGGAACGCCATTCAAAAGAATACGGTGTCTGGACCTGCCCCACGTGGAAAGCAGCTTCTAACAGCACTGTTATATTAGCTACACCACATGGACTGCAGCAGTCACGTTGAAAGCTCACCACCACCTTGTCAAAGGAAATTAGGGATGGGCAATAAATACCGCCCTGCTCTGTCACCAAAGCGACAGGCCTCGCCCGTGGTCTGCCACCATAGCAACAGGCCGCCCCATCGTACTGTCACCACAGTGACAGGCCCTGCTCCCTGTACTGTCACCATAACGACAAGACACCTCTCCTGGCTGCTGGAAATAATTATTTAGTGATTTAGTTTCTCTCATGCGTTTTTCGAGAAGGTGAGCAAACAGGTGGATGAGGGTAAAGCCGTGGATGTGGTGTATAGGGATTTTAGTAAGGCGTTTGATAAGGTTACCCACGGTAGGCTATTGCAGAAAATACGGAAGTAAGGGGTTGAAGGTGATTTAGAGCTTTGGATCAGAAATTGGCTTGCTGAAAGAAGACAGAGTGTGGTGGTTGATGGCAAATGTTCATCCTGGAGTTTAGTTACTAGTGGTGTACCGCAAGGATCTGTTTTGGGGCCACTGCTGTTTGTCATTTTTATAAACGACCTGGAAGAGGGTGTAGAAGGGTGGGTTAGTAAATTTGCGGATGAGACTAAGGTCGGTGGAGTTGTGGATAGTGCCGAAGGATGTTGTAGGGTACAGAGGGACATAGATAGGCTGCAGAGCTGGGCTGAGAGATGGCAAATGGAGTTTAATGCGGAAAAGTGTGAGGTGATTCACTTTGGAAGGAGTAACAGGAATGCAGAGCACTGGGCTAATGGAAGATTCTTGGTAGTGCAGATGAACAGAGAGATCTTGGTGTCCAGGTACATAAATCCCTGAAAGTTGCTACCCAGGTTAATAGGGCTGTTAAGAAGGCATATGGTGTGTTAGCTTTTATTAGTAGGGGGATCGAGTTTCGGAGCCACGAGGTCATGCTGCAGCTGTACCAAACTCTGGTGAGGCTGCACCTGGAGCATTGCGTGCAGTTCTGCTCACCGCATTATAGAAAGGATGTGGAAGCTTTGGAAAGGGTGCAGAGGAGATTTACTAGGATGTTGCCAGGTATGGAGGGAAGGTCTTACGAGGAAAGGCTAAGGGACTTGAGGTTGTTTTCGTTGGAGAGAAGGAGGAGGAGAGGTGACTTAATAGAGACATATAAGATAATCAGAGGGTTAGATAGGGTGGATAGTGAGAGTCTTTTTCCTCGGATGGTGATGGCAAACACGAGGGGTCATAGCTTTAAATTGAGGGGTGATAGATATAGGAAAGATGTTAGAGGTAGTTTCTTTACTCAGAGAGTAGTAGGGGCGTGGAACGCCCTGCCTGCAACAGTAGTAAACTCGCCAACATTAAGGGCATTTAAGTGGTCATTGGATAGGCATATGGATGAAAATGGAATAGTGTAGGTCAGATGGTTTCACAGGTCGGCGCAACATCGAGGGCCGAAGGGCCTGTACTGCGCTGTAATGTTCTAATGTTCTAATGTTCATCAATGAATTAATTCAACAACTGGGTAAAGGGATATTTCAGCGCATTCTTCAACTGCTGTCTGAACTGAGTCTGGGTCACGGCATAAATCGCAGTGTTGGTGCAGCAACTCAGGAGCTGCAGCATGAAGCCCAATTCTTGCAGAAAACGAGGTGGACGTGCAGACACAGACACCGACGTCAAATTCCACATCCGTGTCCAAATGGAAAGCACCATTAACGCTGTCCACAACAGAATGAAATTGGCCGAGATAACGAGCAGTAAAATGATGGATTTCCTTCGGCTCTCCATCTGTGCATCTCGGCTAGTCTCCCCAGTGCTGTGAGCCCGGAGTCTCTTGCGTCCTCTACTGCTCACTAAAATGTTTCTGATAGTGAGAGCATTGAGCAGCAGAATCACCACAAATGGGAGCACCGGGGTTAGAATGTGATGGAGGAATTCGATTGTTACCCAGACACGAGACATCTGAACATCCATTGTTACAGAACAAAACCAGGGGAGGTTCTCCAGCCAATACCAATCTGATAACATAAAATACCAGAAGATGTTCTTTAAACTGCTCAGCACAGTCACTGTTCCCAGAGCCACAGCAGCCGTTTTCTCGCTGCAATATTTACATTTCAGCTTCTGGCAACAAATAGCTACAAATCGATCAAAGGTGAAAGTGACGGTGAACCAGACAGAACAGTCTGTGGCTGTGTAAAGCAGGACGGCGTGGATATTACACACGGGGATGGACCGCAGGAACTGAAATTGTTTCAGATAAGCAATGGGAATGTGTCTCAATATCAGGTCCAGGATAATGACCAGTAGATCCGCCGCTGACATGGCAACCAGGTAGCGAGTGACACATTTGGAGAGACCACACTTCCTCTGGGTCAGGATCCCAATCGTCAGCAAGTTAACTGTGAGGAAGGTAAATAACGAGAGAAATTATACATCAGACTGGAGCAAAGTTTCCAGTTTGATTGAGGACTTATTGAGATTTACAAATTTGTCACTGCATCCAATGATATGCTGAAATGATTGGACCTGAAATAACAAACGGGAAGGTCTGCAATACGATGGAAGACAGGAGAGATGAAATGACTAAAGGGTGATATTGAAATTATTAAACTCAATGTTAATCTTAATCCTCCCCTCCCTCATTTCCTTTTATGGTTTAAAAACTGTTCCGCCTCTAATCTCTCCCAGGTCTGATCTGAAACATTAACTCTGTTTCTCTCTCCTCAGATGCTGCCTGACCTGCTGAATATGTCCGACATTTTCTGTTTTTAATTCAAATTTTCAGCATCTGCAGCACTTTGCTCCTGTATTGAAAGTTAAATGTTGAACAGACTGAGAGATTCCCTCACCTCTGACAAGCAGCACAGAATTCAATGCAATTATTTTAAAACAATGAAAGGGAATGAGACCACAAAAAATATCAATGAAACAAATAATCTCAATCGTCACTAAATTAACAATAAATAAGAGAAATTACCAGAAAATTATAGATCAGGTTGGAAGTAAAATACAACAGGTTGAAGGAGTTTGGATAGACATTTATACATGTGTCACCATATTCGGTGTGTCTCTAATTATTGGCGAGTGACACGGATTTCAGCTGGAGATAGGCAGCTTAATTTAATACAGCCAGTGGGGTTCCTGACGGCGGGCCGAAAATATGAGGGGAACCATGTCTTGGCAATTCAGTACCAAGAAACAGCGCATTTCAGTGGCGTTGGGACAGTTAACTGCCTGGGCCATCGCTCACATCCCTGCTGAACAATCAGATGACCAGCAGCTCTGTAGCATTGGCAAAGCCACCGGGAGTAATGGAACTAGAAATACTACATCAGGCCTGGGTGCAGGACCATCGCTGGAGCTTTAAAACCAATGTGAGTGTGGCAAGGACACCCAGGGCCTGTCAGCTAGTAGGGGCAACTACCGTTCATGCAGCAGGCTTGGGGCCAGGACCATGACAAGAGACCTGGAACCCTGGTAAGTGTACCGAGGAGACTGAGGCAGCTGGGGAGTCGGGCCACTGTCAGTACTATACCAGACCTGGTGCTAGGAAACTTCCTGGAAAGCCTAGACCTCAGGTGTGTGTACGGGGCTGCTGGGGCCAGTCGTAGAGTCTGCACATTTCCATTAATGCACCAGGACCATTACTGGAGACCCTGGATCTCTGATAGGTGTTATTGCAGGGGCCAATAAGCCAGTGGGGGTCACTGCACCTAATATGCCAATCCTGCAAGGAAGTTCATCGCTGGAGCCCAGGACACCAGTTAACTGTATCGAAGACACTGTGCCAGTCAGCTAGTGGTGTTCACCGCCAGTAATACATCAGGCCTGGGATCAGGACCATCGCTGAAGTCCCCAACACGGATTAAGCGTGACGTTGTTGCCGTGTAAAGTTAGAGAATGGGCGGCAGTGGCAGTGCTACACGAAGCCGGAGACAGGGATCATCACTCGAGCACTGGGCCCCAGTAAGTGCGGTGAGAACTCCTGGACCAGTTGAACAGCGTCGGGGCCACTGCCAGTGATACACAGCGCTGGGTACAGGGCAATTGCTGGAGTCCCAATCTCCAGGTGATTGTTTTGAGGTATCGAGATCCACTCAGGGAGTGGATACCACTGCTGGATCGACTGCAGTTCTGGGACCTGGAAGATCGCTGGAGTCCTGGACACCAAATAAGTGTGGGGCTGTATGGGGACCAGTCAGGGAGTGTGCGACACTGCTGGTACTACACCAGATCTTGGACCAGGCTCAACGCAGGTGCCCTGGACCTCAGATAAGTGTGGCAGAACATCCAGGGCCAGGTAGGTAGCGGATGCATTGCTGTCTCTGCACCAGGTCTGGATACACGCCCACTGCTGGAGAGTCTGTACATCAGGTAAGTGGTTTGGGGTCACTGGGATTGTTCAGGGAGCGGGTACCATTGCAATCATGGGCCCTGGACCATTGCTGGAGTCCCAGACTCCAGATAAGTGTAGGAGATTCACGTGGGCCATTCAGAGCGTGTGACCCACTACCAGTACTATAACAGGCCTGGAGCCACATGCATTGCTGGAGCCAAATGTGCATGGTAAGCGTGAAGAGGTTTTAGGACCAAGAGAAGCAGTTTGAGAGGCCTCATGGCTTTTTCAGGAAAGCCGGCTTCCCTATAGTGTAGCTGGCTCTGCCAGGCCACCATGTCAATGGGGAGAGGTACAGGAAATGAAAGAAATCTCAGCCCTACAGTTGGGAGGTGAGCATGCCCAGTACAACATGTTGTTGAATGAGACCTTCATTCAGAAACAGCCAGCCGTTCCCAAAGTTTTGGCCTCCATGGAGAACCAGAATGTGGCCGCTCGGAGACAAAGGGAAGTCACCGCTAGACACAGCTAATGTTTCTACACCCTCAAGCAACCTCGCACTGCCAACCAACATCACACAATTAGCATGTGTATAACGTGAGTAATGGCGTCACCAGGAACATGGTGGAACAGACCATCGGTGTGATGAAGCAATGCTTCCAATGCCTGAACCGCTCGAACAGAGCCCTCCAGTACACAATAGAGCAGGTGTCCAAGTTCATGGTGTTCTGCTACACCCTTCATATCATCACCATCATGAGGACACAGGCATTGGCACCAGGAATCCGGAGGCCACCTCAGGAGAGGGAGGAGGCAGGGAGGATATTTCCTGGATCATTTAAACCTGGCGAGGCTGTCAGACAGTCCCTGATAAGACTCCAGTTCCCACAGGACAACTTCCCTTTCCCACCATGGATCCCCCATTCTCTACCATTACACCCATCTGAGACGCCCAATCACAGTTCCCCTTGGTCACCATCATGCAATAAAGAGCACCAATAAAAAACATTTCATTAACATCTTTATCCAACAACACATCAAATTATACAAACTTTTAACCCTTGTGTATTCCCTGAGTGCATGTCTTGCGGTTTCCCTCGACGTGCCCAGTGCTCCTACACAGTGTTTCCCCAGTTACTGCTGCATGGAAGGCTGCTGACTTTCACTGGGGGAGAATGAAGATGGCCTTGCAGGAAGCCTCGAGCAGGTCTAGGCGTACAGGGATCGGATTCGAACAGCACCACCTCCACATAGGCAGCAGCAGCCTGGGCTGGCTGATGGGTAACAGCAAGGATACTGGTGGAGTGACAGTGAAGGGAGAACAAATACTGTCATCCTGAGAGAGGAGAGCAGGACCAGGCTCCACGGAGACACTGTCACTCCCACGGGGCGACACCTCAGCAATCCTAGTCATCTACTGGATCACAGAATGCGATACTGCTGTGAGAGCCTGCAAAGCCCTTTAAACACTAAGATCCACAGCCATGGTGGCAGCAGTCTGATCCTGCAAGGCACCAAGCATGGATCTGATGAACTCAATCTGAGATTTCACTGCTGCACTGAGACTTTGGATGTTGGCCACCTGTGCTGCAGAAACAATGGTCACCAGACGCTTTCTCACGACTGGGTCCACGAGTGCTTTCATGGAGTTAGTCACCACCTCCAGAAGTGAAAGATTGGGCATCAAGCTCTGTGAAGTGTCCTGTGCTACATTGGAGTCGGAGCCCTCCATGTTCCTGGACAGTGACAACAGACTGTCTGACAGGCCTGTCAATGGATAAAGTATCTTCGTGTGCATGTTCATCAGCATTTACCTGTCTGCTGTTCCAGTAATGTTCTCATCTGAGTCCTGTGTATTATAACTCATTTGTGACCTTGCCCTCCAGTGAATATACACATGAACTATCCTTTCCCCCTGCCCTGGCTGTCCTCTCACCAGAAGCAGCAGCGGCGGTGGTGAGATGAGCCGGGGTATAAAAGGAGCAGAGAGCGAGGCTCGACACCAGAAGCAGCGGCGGCGGTGAGAGCGCTTTGTTCTGTTCAGTGCAACTGCTTGACCAGAAAAAAATAAAATTGAAGTGTGACGTCAGAGGAGGGCTGGTAAGTGATTGATGGGTATTTCTTACGTGCCTTGTGTTGTTTAGTTCTTGTTTCTTTTTTTGGTTTTGGCCAAGTGATTTAAATCAGGCGATGTCATTATAGGTTAAGAGTACACTTAAATAGTTTATTTTTCTTAAATACTGTGATCCAAATTATGTAATTCAATAGCAGAGCGATGTCTGGGCAGACGATGTGTTTCGGCTGTAGCATGTGGAAGCTGGTGGACCCTGGTGTGATCCACAGTGACCACATCTGCAGCAAGTGTTGGCTGTTCGAGGTACTACAGCTCAGAATTGATGAACGTGAGTCTGAGCTGCATACAGTGTGACACATCAGGGAGTGGGAAAGTTATCTGGACATGGTGTTTCTGGAGACAATCATTAATTACATCCAATCTAGACTCTGGTCAGGGACAGGAGGGTATGACTGCGAGTGAGGCAGATATGGGGATCCATAATTTAGCTTTGGAGGAGTCTCAGCCAGTGCCCATATCCAATAGGTACGCAGTCTTGCTCCCAGTGAGGATGAGGGCATAGGCTGCAGGGAGGATGAATAAACTGACCACAGCACCGTGGTTCAGAGCGCCATTCAAGTGGGGGGAGAAAAGTGAAATATAGTTGTAGTCGGGGCTGGCATAGTTCGGGGAATAGATACTGTTCTCTGCAGCAAAATAGAGAGTCCCGAAGACTGTGTTGTCTAACTGGTGCCAAGGTTAAGGACATCTCTTTAGGGCTGGAGACGAACTTGGAGTGGGAGGGAAAAGATCCAGTTGTTGTTGTCCACGGAGGTACCAACGACAGAGCTCGGACTGGGGAAGAGGATCAACTGAAGGGAAGTTTAAAAAGTCGAAGAGTAACGAGAGAGCAGAGATGCAGGATAGTGAATGAACATACATTAATCAGAGAGTGACAGGAAGGGACAGAGAATAAAAGCATAAGAGTGCAGCAGAAATTAAAACCAGAGTCGGTAAAAATGGTAAAACGTCAAAGCTTAAGGCCCTTATCTGAATGCACGTAGCATTTGTAACATGATAGATGAGATGACAGCACAGATGGAATTAAATTAATATGATTTGATAGCTATCACTGAGACGTTTGTTGCAGGATGACCAGGACTGGAATCTCAATGTTCAAGGATATTCAATGTTCTGGAAGAATAGGCAGAAAGGAAAAGAAAGTGGGGGAGCTTTGCTATTAAAGGAAGGGATCAGTGCAGTTGTGAGTAATGATATAGGTGTAATAGATCGTGATGCAGAATCAGTTTGGTTAGAAATAAGGCATTGCAAGAGAAAGATGTTGTCGTGGTCCAAAGGCCCCCAAAGAGTTACCTCTCTGTAGAACAAGATATTAATTAGGACAAAACGGAGGCGTGTAAGAAGGGCACTGCAATTATCATGGGTGATTTTAATCTGCATCGGGACTGTGCAAAGTAAATTGGCAAGGGTAGCATGTGAGACGAATCTGCAGAGTGCCTTACGGATTGTTACTTAGAATAATATGTTGCAGAACCTACCAGGGAACAGGTTATTTTAGATTTAGTATTGTGTAATGAGGTAGGATTAATAGGAGATCTCGCAGTCAAGGATCCTTTATGGGGAAACAATCATAACATGGTAGAATTTCAAATTCAGTTTGACAGTGACCAACTCGGGTCTCAAATCAGTGTCTTCAACTTAAACTAGGGCAATTACAGAGGTATGATGGAAGAGTTGTCTAAAGCGGGCTGGGAAGGTAAACTACAGGGAAAGTCAGTAGATGAGCAGTGGCAGATTTTTAGGCAGATATTTCATAACACTCAACAAACATGTAAAACAGTCAGAAGGAAGGACTCAAAGAGAACGATGAACGACCTGTGGATAACAGGAAGTTCAGGAGAGTATCAAATCAAAGGCAAAGGCGTACAATGTGACGAAAACAAGTTGTAGGCGAGAGGATTGGGAAGCTTTTCAAAACAGCAAAGGATGACTAAAAAATTAATAAAGAGGGAGAACATTGATTGTGAGAGTAAATTGGCAAGAAACATAAAAACAAACAGTAACAACTCCTGCGGGTATATTAAAAGGAAGAGAGTAGCAATAGTAAGTATGGGACAAAGAACAAAGAACAAAGAACAGTACAGCACAGGAACAGGCCATTTGGCCCTCCAAGCTTGTACCTATCTTGATGCCTGCCTAAACTAACACCTTCTGCACTTCCGGTGTCCATATCCCTCTGTTCCCTTCCTGTTCATGTATTTGTCAAGATGTCTCTTAAACGTCGCTATCGTATCTGCTTCCACCAACTCCCCTGGCAGCAAGTTCCAGGCACTCACCACTCTCTGTGTAAACAACTTGCCTCGCACATTGCCTCCAAATTTAGCCCCTCGCACCTTAACCCTATGTCCCCGAGTAACTGACTCTTCATCCCTGGGTAAAAGCTTCTGACTATCCACTCTGTCCATGCCGCTCATAACTTTGCAAACCTCTATCATGTCGCCCCTCCACCTCCGTCGTTCCAGTGAAAACAATCCGAGTTTTTCCAACCTCTCCTCATAGCTAACGCTCTCCAGACCAAGCAACATCGTGGTAAACCTCCTCTGTACCCTCTCCAAAGCCTCCACGTCCTTCTGGTAGTGTGGCGACCAGAATTACACGCAATATTCTAAGTGTGGCCTAACTAAGGTTCTGCACAGCTGCAACATGACTTGCCAATTTGTATACTCTATGCCCCGACCGATGAAGGCAAGCATGCTGTATGCCTTCTTGAATACCTTATCTACCTGCGTTGCCACTTCCAGTGACCTGTGGACTTGTACGCCCAGTCTGCCATGCGGGAGCTTGTCAAAGGCTTTACTAAAGTCCATATAGATAACATCCACTGCCCTTCCTTCATCAATCATCTTCGTCACTTCCTCATAAAACTCAATCAAATCAGTAGGACACGACCTCTCCTTCACAATACCATGCTAAACGATCCTTAGAAGAGGAGGATGGGGAGTTAATAACATGGAACAGGGAAATGGCAGATAATTTAAACCAATATTTTGCATCAGTCTTCACGGCAGAGGACACTATAAACAATCCAACAATAATAGATGAGCAAGGTGTAAATGGGAGCGCGAAACTTGTAACAATCTCTATCACGAGGGAAAAAGTGCTGGACAAACTGATGGGACTAAAGGCAGACACGTCACCAGGACCTGACAGCCTGGACCCAAGGGTTTTAAAAGAAGTGGCTGCAGAGATAGTGGAGGCATTGGTCATAATATATCAAAACTCATTAGATTCCGGTAGGATACCAGTGGATTGGAAAATCGCTGATGTGACACCCCTATTCAAGAAAGGAGGAGACAGAAAGCAGAAAACTATAGACCAGTTAGCTTCACATCAGTCATTGGGAAAATGGGAGAGTCCATTTTTAAGGAAGAAGTAGCAGGACATTTAGTAGAGCATAATGCAATCAAAAAGAGTCAACATGGTTTTATGAAAGTGAAATCATGTTTGACAAATTTGCTAGAGTTCTTTGAGGAGATAACAAGCAGAGTGGATGAAGTGGAACTGGTAGATGCAGTGTATTTGGATTTCCAGAAGGCGTTTGATAAGGTGCCACATAAAAGGTTATTGCACAAAATAGGAGCTTAGGGTATTGGGGGTAATGTGTTGGCATGGATTGAGAATTGGCGAACACACAGAAGGCAGAGAGTCGGCATCAATGGGCATTTTTCAGGTTGGAAAGCTGTAACTAGTGGGGTGCCACAAGGATCGGTCCGAGTGCTTCAGCTATTTACTATCGACATTAATGACGAGGAGGAAGGGACAGTGTGAAGTGTATCCAAATTTTCTGACAATACTAAAATAGCGGGGAAGGCATGTGGTGATGAGGACACAAAGAATCTGCAAAAGGATATAGATAGGTTAAGTGAGTGGGCAAAAAATTGACAGATCGTGTTCTGTGTGGCAAAGTGCGAGATCATCCACTTTGGTAGGAAGAATAAAAAGGCAGATTATTATTTAGATGGAGAGAGACCACAAAATACTGCAGTACAGAGGGATCTGGGTGTTCTTGTGCATGAAACACAAAAGGTTAACATACAGGTGCAGCAAGTATTAGGAAGGCAAATGGAATTTGTTGTTTATTGTTAGCGGTTAGAGTTTTAATATAGGGAAGTCCTGTTCCAACTGTACAGGGTGTTGGTAAGGCCACACCTGGAGTACTGCGCACAGTTTTGGTCCCGATATTTAAGAAAGGATATACTAGCATTGGAGTCAATTCAGAAAAGGTTCACTGGGCTGATTCCTGGGATGAAGGGTATTTCTTATCAAGAGTGGCTAAACAGGTTAGGCATTTATTCATTGGAGCTAAGCAGAATGAGAGGTGATCTTACAGAAACATATAAGATTTTAAGGGGACTTGACAGGGTAAATGTTGAGAAGATGTTTCCACTAGTGGAGGATTCTCGAACCAGGGGACATCGTTACCAAATAAGAGGGCACACATTTAAAACTGAGATGTGAAGGAATTTCTTATCTCAGAGGATGGTGAATCTCTGGAATACTCTGCCTCAGAGAGTTGTGGAGGCTAGATCACTAAACGTATTTAAGGAGGCGATATATCGATTTTTGAAATCTCGGGGAGTCGAGGGTTCATCATAGGTGGCCCGAAAGAGGAGTTGAGTTCTGGGACAGATCAGCCATGATCTTACTGAATGGCGGGGCTAGCTTGAGGGGTTGAATGGCCTACTCCTGCTCCTATTTCTTATGTTCTTACGTCTGCAGCTCATTAGTGCTCGGCTGCTCACCACGTGCAGATTCCGCCTCTATACCAGCTTCTCAGGTCCACGCAGTGTAAGTATTTGATCTCGTGACTGTGAGTAACGGACCAAGTGATGGGGTTTCACCATCAGTGCTGTGCTGCAGTTCTCTCTGTCTCCTGGAGCTGCTGTGACTGGGAAGCTGTTAGTTTTGGGTTATCATTGGCAAGCATAAAATCAGAAGGGGAGGGTCGTGGTGAGGGATAAGGGGTGGGATGGAAAGCAGGAGGTCCATGGTCCCACCATCTGCAGCTTGTACATCATCCCAGGCAGCAGGATGAGGGGAAGGTGGGACTTAAGAAGATACATAAGGCAGGAACATAGCATCATCCTGAATGCTCTCGGCGATGCCAGATGCTACGGGCTCTGTCACAGCCGGTCCCATAATCTGGTGAAATATCTCCTTCCTCAGGCTCAGGGGATGAAGCCTGGCCCCCGCCGGTTCACTGCTGCTCCCTGTGGTTATGGGGCACTTTGTCCTGTAAGAGAGAGGGCAGAATGTCAGTGATTGTGTTGCACTGTGTTTGGATGATGTGCCTGCCATAGCTGAATAGCTGGGCGTATGTGGAGGCAGTGAGAGGTGGGTATGAGGCTGGTACCAGTGGAAGGTTTGTGAGGATGAGGTGGAGTATGTGAATGTTAGGTGTGTGTCCTGAGTGTTAGTGACTGCTGAAGGGTGAGTGATGGGCGTGTGGTACATTGAACTGTGTGAGAGGTTGGTGGCAGCCTCCTGTGACTCAGTGCAGATTCCCTTTAAGAGGAACAGGCTGCCTTTAAGAGCTGAATTCTGGCTGAAGGTCGTGCCAGCCTCATACACAGTTCGGCCCCTGTTAAGCGTGCAGACAGACATCAGCGTGGGTCAACAAGGGCTGCACGTAGAATTCATGGAAATGAGGAGTCAGCATGACGTTTGTGTGTCACCTCCCTCAACAGCAACGGAAGCGGGCAGATCATCACCCCTCTGCCCAAAACGCGATGCAAAACTGATTTTCTCTCCTTTCTCTTTTCCTTTCTCTCTCCAACGCTTTCTCACTCCCTATGCATCACTCTCTCTCTCTCTTTCTCACTCTTCACGCTCTGTCGATAGCTAATCGATCATAGATTTCAGCAGCAGAGAAGCAGGCTATTCGGCCCATTGTGTCAGTTTTACCTCTAGGAATGCGGTATGTAAGACGTTCCACTCCCCCGCCCCCCTTTTTACCAGACTCCTGCATTTGTTTTGTTTTTCCAAGTATTTGTAATGCTCACTTTTGTAAATTATTATTGAATATACATCCATCATGTTTTCAGGCAGTGAATTCCAGATCCCAACAATTCGCTGAGTAAAAAAAATATATTATTTATATATATATTCCTCATTTTACCTCTGGCTCTTTGCCAATTACCTTCAATCTGTGCCTTCTTACTACTGAACTTTCTGACACTGGAAACAGTTTCACATTAATTATCCCATCAAAACCCTTCATGATTCTGAATTCTATATTAAATATCCCCTTACCCTTCACTGCTCGAAGGAGAACAATACCAGCTTTTCCAATCTCTTCACGTAAATGAATACCCAAATCCCTGGTACCATTCTAGTATACCTGGCCTGCCATAATCCCACCCGGTATGGTACTGACCCACACAGTGAGCTGGAAAGGCCCAATTCTATCCCCGGCCTATGTTAATCCCGCCCGGTGTGGTACTGACCCACACAAGAGCATGAAAGGCCCAGTTCTATGCGCAGCCTGTTTCAATCCCTTCCCGTGTGGTACCGACCCACACAGAGATCAGGAAAGGCTCGATTCTATCCCTGGCTTGTGTTAATCCCAACTGGTGTAGTACTGACCCACACAGCGAGCAGGAAAGACCCAATTCTGCCACTAGCCTGTATTAATCACACCCCGTGTGGTATTGACCACCACACATCGAGTAGTCACGACCCAATTCTATCCCTGGCCTGTGCTAACCATACCTGATGTGCGACTGACTGCCAGACACAGATAAGTCGAGATGCATTTCTATTCCCGGTGTGTTAATCTCCTCCAGCGTGGTTCTGAGTTCCATGTACAATGAACGTCAGAACGCTGAAGTCTGTATATTGCCCATGTTGTACCTGCCTTGGGAGTGCCGAATTGAACAGTGCAGAAGGTGTTTTACTCTGTATTTAACTAGATTTTTTTTGTCTTTACACACCAGCTCCCTTTTATATATAATATGTCGAGGAAGCCTTTATTTCTCAGGGCACCCTGAAATACATTTTATAAAATGATCTTATTAAAATCGAATAAATAAGACAAACACTCAAATTAAAATTGAATTGTCTGCATCAATGATATATTCCAGTCCCTGTAGTGCTCACCGGTCACGGAACGCCTCAAGCAAACCTGCAGACGCCACATGCTCTTTCTCCAGGGACACCCAGGTGCGAATGTAACCTCGGAAGAGTATCAGGCAATCAAGTCCGACGGACCCACCCCCCCCTTCGATGGCCCGCATCCTACACCTGATAATTGCCACCTTGGCCAGGCCCGGAGCAGACCAATGAGGAGGTTTCTCTCCTGGTCCATGCCCCTCCATATCAGGTGCCCAAAGATCAGGAGCGTGGGGATGAAGTCCAACCAAAGCTTGGGGAGCAGCTCCCATAACTACTCAAAGAGAGGGTGCAACCTCGCACACTCCATGTATACATTGAACATGGACTTATTCAGGCCGCAGAAATTACAGGCAATCTGAGAGTCCATGAACCTTCTTAAAACTCTATTGCACGGGACAACCCTGTGCAGCACCCTCCACCCTAGGCCAAAAATTAAAGGGGAAGGACTCCTGCATAGATGGACCTCCACTGGGTATCCCCTTGCTGCCAGATGGCAACACAGACAGCCACGGTGTGTCTGTCTGACACACGAGGGTGAGGAAGTGCAGAGTGTGCAGGAGCAGCTTGTACAGGAAACTCCTGCATGTGAAATGCCACGGAGGGCATTTCTGATTGGTGGCTCAGGTTTTGAGGGACCAGCTCGTGAGGAGGGTTTTGGAGTCTTGTTCCGACACGCAGTTCCATCTGGGCGGGAGTCAGCTCGGCCGGGAGCACTCCACACTCGCGATCCCCTTCGTCACCCGCAGTGAGGGTCATTCCGGTGACTTCAGCTCCTTCTCTGCAATTTGGTCCACCCCCAGAGCCGGCCACCCTGGCAGCCAAACCACTCTCCTCCACTGGCGGTGGATCGCCCTGACTGGAGGTGACCATGTTCCAGACTCTGAATAGATCCCAGCAAAAGGCAGGCAACTCCTTCAGAGAGGCGCAGCTAAAATGCACTGCTGGGAGCAAGGTGGCGTCTTGAACGCAGTTCCCCTGGTGGAAAAAAAATACATCGCCAGTGAACGCCATCTTGGAGGACAATCGACGTTCAGGTATCTCTGCAAGGTCTGAAGGTGAAGAGTAGCAGCCTGGGAGTGGACGCACACCAGCAACTATCCACCCTCTTCTATAAGGAGACTCAGGACTGCGGCAGAGACCCAGTGTTTCCTCCTGTCCCAGAAGAAATTGATGAGCTTCTTCTGGACCTTGGTGGCTAACGCAGGGGTGGGGGCCAAAGTGAGCAACCAGTATCACAGCCTCGAGGCCACCAGTTGGTTTATGACCAGCATTCTGCCCCAGTGGGAAAGCTCTCGGAGAAGACCGATCAAGTGGCCGAGGCGAGTGGTAACATTCGCCTCCAACCCCTGCGAGTATGATGGTCAGGCATCCCCACCGTGGTTAAGGCAGGTTCCTTTGTAGAGAAGATGTGTGGTGCTCCACACAAATGGTGTTAACTGCTCCGGCAGGGACTCGACCCGCCACTGACACACCAGGAGCCCAGAACATTTCCCCCTATTGATTCTCGCAGAGGATGAGGCAGAAAAGATCTACTGGCACTTGCACATCCATTGCAAGTCAATGGGATCTGTGACCATGACGTCATTGGCATAAGCCAAGAAGACGACCCACATGCCCGGACTGTGCAAAGCCAAACCCACCAGACTCCTGTGAAAAAGGCACAGCAATGGTTCCACGCAGATGGTATCGAATTGGTTTGTCATTGGGCATCCCTGACGGACCCCTCTCAAAAAGCAAAGGGGCGCCATCAAGGAACAATTAACTTTGTCCAGACACTCTGCGGAGGCATATACAGGTGGGATCTGGGACACAAAATGTAGCCCCAGTCCAAACCTGTGCAGAGTCCCAAAAATATGTTGATGATCCACCCTGTTGAGTGCCTTCTCCTGTTCGAGGGAGAGAAAGACAGAGAAGTCTTCTGGGAAAGATGGATCAGGTCCCATACAAGGCTGATGTTGTCCTAGATTGACTGGTCCGTGACCGTGCAGGACTGGTGGGGGTGGATTATGTGTTACAGGACGGAGCCCAGGCGGGTAGACATAGCCCGGGAAAAGATCTTACAATCCGTGCTGAAAACAGAGGAAGGACGCCATTTTTTAAGCAAACGGAGATCACCCCTCTTCAGCAGCAGGACGATGACTGCCGTGCACCACAAGAAGAGCATCTCACCAGTTGCCAGGTTTTCTCCCAGGACTCGAGCATGAAATCTCCCCGCCATCACCACCACCCTCCCCCTCCCCACACCCCCATGCCCCCGACAAGACTTCCAAGAACGCCCTGAGGAACTTCACAGTCAGCCCATCCAGCCCTGGGGATTTGCGCCTTACGAGCTGTTGGAAGGCATAGGTTAGCTCCACCAATGTGAGCTGAGTCAACAATCATTCAATGCCCTCTGGGCGGACCTTCGACCGGTCCTCCCACAAAACTCTACGTGCATCCTCACTGGATGGTTCCAGACAGAACAATGCACTGCAACCATTCACAACCACTGATGTCGAGGGGGATGCCACCAGCACAACCCCACATAGGTCCCTTACCCCCGTTGAGGACAGGATTCTAAAGCAGGAACTGGGAACGGTAGATATGAGCAGCAGGTTCTCCATCTCATACCAAGTGGAAAATAATCCTGAATTATAAGGAACGACCTTAAGCTGTTTCTGCTGGCTGCCTGTTCCCTTGAGTTAAAACAAGAGATAGTTCAGGTCATTCTGATCGAGGACGCTTTAGAGGATATGGAGACTGGCCTGTGGAGGGCACTGGGGACAGGGAACATTGATGGCCACCATGTCCTGGCCAATGCCAAGCAGTACCCGACCGAGAGTCCGAGTGCCTTCCATGAAATTTTGAAGCACGTGAGTGAGGAAGGGGTAAACCATGTTAATTCCCTCGGTTTTCAACGCTGTTTCTGAATGGCCGCCAACCATTAGTCCGGATAGCTCTGGCATTTGCAGTCGTGAAAACAGATCCCGTGACCAAACTCACACCCATTCCTGAAGTCTTCGGAGCAGACTTGAACCAATCTTCCCCGAGCACTCACTAACGTTAAGGTAGTAGCTCTCCACAGGCCAGAAGACAGTCAGAGATCAGGTCATCTACAACTCCTAAGCAGGAAAAGTGTGACCCCATGTGCTGTTTTAATTGTTAGTGCCTGGGGCACTCTGCTCACGACTGCTGCAATAGGGACATTGGTGAGATTGGCAATAACAGTGATTCCCGTTATCCTCCAGTCTCGGCCACTGTTCCAGTGACTGCAGCAATAGGGACATTGGTGAGACTGACAATAACACTGATTCCCGTTATCCTCCAGTCTCGGCCACTGCTCCAGTGACTGCTGCAATAGGGACATTGGTGAGACTGACAATAACAGTGACTCCCGTTATCCTTCAGTCTCGGCCACTGCTCCAGTGACTGCTGCAATAGGCACATTGGTGAGACTGACAATAACAGTGATTCCCGCTATCCTACAGTCTCGGCCATTGTTCCAGTGACTGCTGCAATAAGCATCAATCTGGGGTATCAATCATTTCACTGACATCACGGGGTTCAACAGGGTGATACTGCCCAGTCCATTATAAACTTTCCCAGTATAGGAAAGCAGTAGTAATAGTATTCACCTTTCAGAGAGTCGCAGAGTCATAGAGTCAATAACCGTGTCTTCTTGACATTCTGCATTGCAGTTGATGCTTGTTTCGCCTATCTTCGAATGTCACGTTCTACTTTTCTACCTCCTGCTACCAGCTTTACTTCCTCCCAATTTGATCCTTCCTTCCAATTTCAAAAGGAAATTGGATGGGTGCTTGACGGAAGTGAACTTGCAGGGCTAAGGGGGTTGAATGGGGGAGTAAGACTGACTGAATTGCTCCACAGAGAACCATTAGGGTCTCGATGGGACGAATGGACTCCTTCTGTGTGGTTAGTGACTTTGACTCTATCACTGTCTATGACTGAATGTGGGATATGTCTCCTGCTCCTGCCTGGAACAATCCAGATCCATGAAATTTCAATGAAACTGTGATGTTGACAGCCACTGATATCTCCGTCCTCACCCTGGTCTGAGGCTCCATCTCGTGTTGCAGGAGGAGACATAGTTCTGTGACCAGCTCCTTATTGAATCAGTGTCACCTCACACCCTGCTCCTGGGTTAGGTGTAGGTAAGAAAAGTCCTCATAGGAAACCCGGGGTCGGTAGGGCAGACGCCTCTCCTCCTCCCTCTTGATAGAGCTTCCCCTCTATGCAGCCTCTGATCCATTTGTTGGTCATGTTACAGAGCCAGAGACATTGTAACTACAGACCCCATACCTCGTCCAGAGTTGGGTCAACACACCTCTGTCCTCCCTGAATGTCTGCAGCAGCTCACAACAAAACCTCCAGAAAACCATCCACTCCACTAACCTTACAATAGCAGAAGTAAGTCAAAAGCCCCTCACCTGTAAATTGGATGCCTGGTACTTTTAAATAATACTAGAGCGAGTTCCTGGTGCTGCTGAATTTATGTTCAGCTGAGAGTGACTAACACAGGCAGTCAGTAGACATGCACAGATCAAGTTTCAAAGACGTGCATCAAAGCTGCTGGAATAGCAGTTTGACATGACATTCCACAATGGCTTGACAGATAATAGCTGGAGGTAGAGATTTACCAGGAAAATCAACAGCAAGAGGGGCAGAGTAAATTACAGGAGCAGTAATGCAATTAAACATGCTTTATAGAATTAATAGCTGTGTCGAGAGACTTACCAGGGACACCAACAATAGCCAGGAATGGATAGTAATTATATTGAATTATCGCAAGTGCATACAGGATCCCATCGTCTAATGAGTACCAATCATTACATGTATAAAGATAGTAAAAATCCGAGGATAAACTCCTGTCCATTGTTGTAACATTCCAATCTATTGTTCGCAGATTCTGATCTATCCTCTCCCTCTCTCTGGAGCTGTTGATCACTATTAGTGCCGGGGCTGTTGCTCCCTCTGACACTATGTGATAACACTTTGAACGGAGTCCCTTATTAATAGCAAAGGGAAACTTTCCTGTGACACAATTCGGGTCCATGGAGTGCAGCTCATACCATTTTATAGATCCAAACTTCCTCAGCACCAGTGGAGCTGGAGAGAGGAAATGTGTGATCGTGGAGAGAAACAGAGGGAAATATATTCCCTTTAGAAAGAGAATTAGAAAGAAAATTTAAGATGAGCAAGTTTCAGGGAATATTGGAAATGGACAGGGGATTGAGATAATCAAGGCGGTGAGACCTAGGAGGGATTTGAAGACACGAGTGATAACATTAAAATTGAGGTGTTGCTGGAATAGGAACATGGGACTCAGGAGCAGGAGTAGGCCATTCAGCCAATTGAGCCTGCTCCACCATTCGGTAAAATCATGCCTTAACATGGCTGAACTCTTATTTTTATACTGCATTCCATAGTTCCAATCTCCTGCACAAGAGGAAATATCTTCCCGGTATCGGCTCTATCAAGTCCACTCAGGATAGAACATAGAACATAGAACATTACAGCACAGTACAGGCCCTTCAGCCCTCGATGTTGCGCCGACCTGTGAAACCATCTGACCTACACTATTCCATTTTCATCCATATGTCTATCCAATGACCACTTAAATGCCCTTAAAGTTGGCGAGTCTACTACTGTTGCAGGCAGGGCGTTCCACGCCCCTACTACTCTCTGTGTAAAGAACCTGCCTCTGATATCTGTCCTATATCTATCACCCCTCAACTTAAGGCTATGTCCCCTCGTGTTTACCATCACCATCCGAGGAAAAAGACTCTCACTACCCATCCTGTCCAACCCTCTGATTATCTTATATGTCTCTATTAAGTCACCTCTTCTCCTCATTCTCTCCAACGAAAACAACCTCAAGTCCCTCAGACTTTCCTCGTAAGACCTTCCCTCCATACCAGGCAACATCCTAGTAAATCTCCTCTGCACCTTTTCCAAAGCTTCCACATCCTTCCTGTAATGCGGTGACCAGAACTGCACGCAATACTCCAGGTGCGGCCGCACAAGAGTTCTGTACAGCTGCAGCATGACCTCGTGGCTCCTAAACTCGATCCTCCTACTAATAAAAGCTAACACACCATATGCCTTCTAAGCAGCTCTATTAACCTGGGTGGCAACTTTCAGGGATTTATGTACCTGGACACCAAGATATCTCTGCTCATCTACACTACCAAGAATCTTCCCATTAGCCCAGTAATCTGCAATCCTGTTACTCCTTCTGAAGTGAATCACCTCACATTTTTCCGCATTAAACTCCATTTGCCATCTCTCAGCCCAGCTCTGCAGCCTACATATGTCCCTCTGTAACCTACAGCATCCTTCGGCACTATCCACAACTCCACAGACCTTCGTGTCATCCGCAAATTTACTAACCCACCCTTCTGCACCCTCATCCAGGTCATTTATAAAAATGACAAACAGCAGTGGCCCCAAAACAGATCCTTGTGGTACACCACTAGAAAGTATACTCCAGGATGAACATTTACCATCAACCACCACCCTCTGTCTTCTTTCAGCTAGCCAATTTCTGATCCAAAGCACTAATTCACCTTCAATCCCATACTTTTGTATTTTCTGCAATAGCCTACCGTGGGGAACTTTATCAAACGCCTTACTGAAATCCATATAGACCAGATCCACGCCTTTACCCTCATCAACCTGTTTGGTCACCTTGTCAAAAAACTCAATAAAGTTTGTGAGGCATGACCTACCCTTCACAAAACCGTGCTGACTATCTCTAATGAACTTATTCTTTTCAAGATGATTATAAATCCTAGGATCTTACATGTTTCACTCAGATCACCTCTTTTTCTTCCATCATCCAATGGGTATAACACAACCTTTTCAATTTTTTTTCATAAAATAAGCCCTCCATTCGCTGAATGGATCAAGTGAACTTAGTCTTGCCTGCTTCTAATGCAATTATATCAGTTTTTTTTCAAATAAGAAGAACAAAACTGTCCACAGTGCACCTGATGAGTTCTCACCAAAGCCCTGCACAGCTGCAGTAAAACCTCCCCACTTTTGTACACAATTCCCTTTGCAATAAACACTGACATTCCATTTGCCTTCCTAATCACTTGCTGTCCAGGTAGACTAACTCTTATGATTCCTGTACCACGACACTCAGATCTATACTCAGATTTATACTCAGAGCATAAAAATTGGCTAGTCATGCTGCAGCTGTACATAACTTCAGTTAGGCCACACTTAGAATATTGCATGAGATTCTGGTCGCCACACTACCAGAAGGACGTGGAGTCTTTGGAGAGGGTACAGAAGAGGTTTACCCGGATGTTGTCAGGTCTGGAGGGCATTAGTTATGAGGAGAGGTTGGAAAAACTCGGATTGTTTTCACTGGAACGACGGAGGTGGATGGGCGACGTGATAGAGGTTTACAAAGTTATGAGTGGCATGGACAGAGTGGATGGTCAGAAACTTTTTACCAGGGTGAAAGAGTCAGTTAGTAGGGGACATAGGTTTAAGGTGAGAGGGGCAAAGATTAGAGGGGATGTGTGAGGCAAGTTTTTTACACAGAGGGTGGTGAGTGCCTGGAACTTGCTGCCACTAGAGGTGGTGGAAGCAGGTCCGATAGCGACGTTTTAGAGGCATCTTGACAAATACATGAATAGGATGGGAGTGGAGGGAATAACGTCCCCAGAAGTACAGAAGGGTTTAGTTTAGATAGGCATTAAGATGGGTGCAGGCTTGGAGGGCTGAATAGCCTGTTCCTCTGCTGTACAATTCTTTGTTCTTTGTTATTTACCCCTCTGTACCACCGAGGTCTTCATTCTCTCTACATTTAAATAGTATATTGCTTTTCTATTCTTCCTGCCAAAGTAGACAAGGTCAAATTTTTCACATTATACTCCATCTGCCAAATTTGTGCCAATCTCACGTAACCTATTTTTTTGCCTTTGTTAACTCTTTCCCTCCTCTTGACGACTGATTGTCCTTCCCATCTTGCTGTCATCGGGACATTTAACTACCACACATCCTGTCCCTTCATCCAAGTCATTGATATGGATTGTAAATAGTTGAAGCCCCAGCACTGATCCCTGTAGTTACTGTTTTCCAACGCAAAAGACCCATTTATCCCTCGCATCTGCTTCCTGTTTGCTAACCGATCCTTTATCCATGCCAATATGTTACCTCTACGTCATGCATTTGGAAATACAAGTACACCACATCTAGAGGTGCCCCTTTATCCACCTTGCTTGTCACTTCCGCAAAGAGCTCTAATAAATTAGTTACATATGATTTCCCTTTCACAAAACCTTGTTGATTCTATTTGGTCCCATGATGATTTTCTAGGTATGCTGCTATAACCTCCATATTAATGGATTCTAGCAATTTCTCTATGACAGATTTCAGGCTAACTGGCCAATAGTTTCCTGTTTTCCGTCTCCCTCCTTTCTTGAATAAATGTGTTACATTTTCTATTGTCGAATCCGCTGGGACCTTTCCAGAATCTAAGGAATTTTGTAAGTTTTTAATCAATGCCTCCAATATCTCTGCAGCCACAGACTTTAAGGCTCTAGGATGCAGGCCTCTATCCTCGGGACTTGACATACGAACATACAAACATACGAATTAGGAGTAGGAGTAGGCCACTTGGCCCTTCGAGCCTGCTCCGCCGTTCAATAAAATCACAGGTGATCTGATTGTAACCTCAATCCACATTTTCGCCTATCCCCAATAACCTCTCACCCACTTGCTTGTTAAAATTCTATCTACCTCTGCTTTAAAAATATTCAAAGACTCTGCTTCCACAGTCTTTTGAGGAAACGAGTTTCAAAGACTCACGACTCTCAAAGAAAAAATTCTCCTCATCTCTGTCTTAAATGGGCGACCCCTTATTTTTCAACAGTGACCCTTAATTCTCGATTCTCCCACAAGGGGAAACATCCTTTCCACATCCACCCTGTCAAGAACCCTCAGTGTCATATATGTTTCGAACAAGTCGCCTCTTGCTCTTCTAAACTCCAGTGGATACATGTCTAGCCTTTCCGACCTTTTCTCATAAGACAACCGGCCCATTCAAGGTATTGGTCTGGTCAACCTTCTCTGAATGCTTCCAATACATGTACATCCTTCCTTAAATAAGGAGACCAATGCTGTACACAGTACTCCAGATATGGTTTCACCAATTTCCTGTGTAACTGTAGCAAAACCTCTCCACTTTTGTATTCAATTCCCATTCCAATAAATGATATCATTCTATTAGCTTTCCTAATTACTTGCTGAACCTGCATACTAACCTTTTGTTATTCATGCACAAGGACACCCAGATCGGTCTGCATCTTAGTGCTGTGCAATCTCTCACCATAGAAATATGCTTCTTTTCTATTCTACCTGCCAAAATTGACAATTTCGCATTTTCTCACATTGTACTCCATTTGTCAGATCTTTTCCCACTTACTTAACATATCTATATCCCTCTGCAGCCTCCTTATGTCCTCTTCACAAGTTACTTTCCTAACTATCGATGTGTCATCAGCAAATTTAGCAACCATGCCTTCAGTCCCTTCATCCAAGTCATTTACATCAATTGTAAAAAGTTGAGACCCCAGCACAGATTTCTGTGGCAACCCACTCGTCACATCTTGCCAAGCAGAAAATGGCCCATTTATGCCTACTCCCGGTGAAGAAGGCATGAACGAGGTTTCAGCAGCGGATGGGCTGAGACAGGGGTGAGCTCGGACGATGTTATGGAGGCGGAAAACTATCCACAGCACCTCCACTGACTTTACAATAGCAGAAGTAAGTCAAAAGCCCCTCACCTGTAAGTTGGATGCCTGGTCCTTTTAAATAACACTATAGAGGGTTCCTGGTGCTGCTGAATGTATGTTCAGCTGAGAGTGACTAATACAAAAGGTCAGTGGACATGCACAGGCCAAGTTTCAAAGACGTACATCAAAGCTGCTGGAATGGCTGATTGACACCATATTCAGACCCCTCTTCACAGTACAGACACACACACGTTACCCCCACGTTATCAACCCGGCCAGCCTGGGTGTCCTGTACAATGTGCTGGATGTGACCGGCAGTGCAGCTCACACCATTTTATGGATCCAAACTTCCACATCACCAGTGGAGCTGGAGAGATGAAACATGTGGTCAGGGAGAGAGAAAGAGGGAAATAAACTCAATTAGAAAAAGACTTTAAGATAATCCACTTTCAGGAATATTGGAAATTGACAGGGGATTGGGATAATCAGAGGGGTGAGGACATGGAGGGATTTGATCACATGACTGAGAATATTAAAATTGAGGTGTTACTGGACCATGAGCCAATGTAGGTCAGTGAGCACAGGGATGTTGGGTGAATAGAATTTGGTGTTAATTAGAAGATGGCAGCAGAGTTTTGGATTACCACAAGGTTACAGAGAGTGGAATGTGGGAGACCAGCCAGGAGTATGTTAGAATAGTCAAGTCTCGAGTTAACAAAGGCATGGATGAGGGTTTCAGCAGCAGATGAGCTGATCTGACCCCTCCTTCCCTCTCTCTCTTTTTCTTTCTCTCTCGTTTCCCTCACTTGCTGTGTCCTACACTCAGAATCCGATATGCCTCAATCAAGTCTCCTCTTACTCTTCTAATCTCCAGCTGATATAAGACTAGCCTGTCCAACCTTTGCTCAAAATGCAACGCACCCATTCCAGTTATTAGTTGAGTAAACCTTCTCTGAACTGCTTCCAACGCATTTAAATCCTTCCATATATTATGTGACCAGGACTGTGCACATTACTCCAGATGTCATCGCATCAATGCCATGAACAACTGAAACATAACCTCTCTGCTTTTTGAGTCAATTCCTCCTGCAATAAATGATACCATTCGATTAGTTTTCCTAATGATTTGTTGTACCTGCATACTCGCCTTATGTAATTCATGCACTAAGACACCCAGTTCCCCCTGCGTCTCAACTCTGCAACCTCTCACCATTCAGATAATGCACTTCATTTTTATTCTTCCTGCCAAAATGGACAATTGCACCTTTTCCCACGTTATACTCCATTTTCCAGATTTTTTTCCCACTCACTGAATCTATCTATCCCGTTATGACCCACTTCTGTCCTCTTCACAACTCACTTTCTGACGTCTTTGTGTCATCAGCAAATTCAGCAACTGCACCTTCGGTCCCTTCATCCAAGTCATTTGTATAAATTGTAAAAAGTTGAGGACCCAGCACTGATCACTGTGGCACATACTTGTCACAGCTTGCCAAACAGATAATGCCCCATTTATGCCTCCTCTCGCCTGCCTGTTCGGTCGCCAATCTTCTATCCATGCCAAAATGCTACCTTGTACAGCATCAGCTTTTATTTTCTGCAATGACCTTTGTTGTGGCACCTTATCAATGGGCTTCTGGATACCTAAGTACAATACATGCACCGGTTCTCCTTTATCCACAGCACGTGTTACTTCTTTAGAGAACTCCAGCAAATTGGTTAAACATGATTTCCATTTCACAAAACCATGTTGACTCTGCGTGATCACCTTGATTTTTTCTATGTGCCCTGCTATAACGTCTTGAATAATAGCTTCTAAAATCTGATCCATAGCCAGAAAGTCTTTTTCACCTTTCACAGGTCGGATGTCTATCATGTCTATTCTGATTTGGTGCTGTATTTGAACTGTCACTCCTCAATAAACTGCTGGTTACCCTTCGACCTCCTTTTAGTTAATCTGTGACCCGAGATCAGATCTCACAGTGGTGTAGGAGAGGGAACAGAGTTCATGTCAAAGTGCTGCCTCCCTTTGATATGATCCTGCATAATGGACAGGCACTACTGGGCAGTAATATGCTCAAAGATTATCAGCCGTAATTCATTATCACTGTATTTGTATATTGTAGATCTTAAAACAAACCAGTACTCTAGTGTCCAGTGTAACCTCAATATTCATGATTAAAATATCAGAAGAGTGTGAACCATACACCTCTGATGACCCTGAGGTTCAGGCGATTCTCGAGTCAGTGCTGAGTGTATTCACAACCCATAAAGATGACTGTGGAAACTTGAGCAGATCCGAAAAAAAATTAACTGACCAATGTGTGCTCCTCAATTTGACCGGTTAGAAAACCGGATGGCAGCTGTTGACTGACTATTGACCCCCCCCCCCCAAACTCAAATTAGTCACCCCTGTGTGAACCCGATTGTCTGAGAGACTCCCACCCTACTCTCCAGGATTCCCAGCAGCAGGGCTGTCTTCACCACCCTGGATATCTCTAATGGTTATTGGAGTATCCCAGTAAAACTGGAGAAGCAATTTAAATTCACATTCAGTTATGAGGACCAGAGATGCCCCTGGACATGTCTGTCACAAGGGGATCCACAGTAACCCCACTATTTTCCACAAACGTATGGCCAGGGCCTTTATGAGCTTTTCACACACTTTCCTGCTTGCTGCAATATGTCGATGATCTCCTCCTCATTACCACAGACCGTGTCCTCACATTTAACCCTTTTGCAGGAATACTGCAGTTACTTTGGGAGCTGGACTAAAAGACTATCCACATAAGGCCCAGCTGGTGTAAGAACGTGTCACCTTTCTAGGTGTCCAGACTGGATCACCCAGCATCAGCCTAGAGCAACATCAGGTCGAAACCATCCAGTGCCAACCCCTGTCCACCTCAAAGACTGCCCCGCGTCCTATCCTCAGGCTGGTGGAGTATCAGTGGACGCTTATCCAGCATCTACACCTGTCCACCTCAAAGACTGCACTGTGTCCTATCCTCAGGCTTGTGGGGTATCAGCGGACCCTCATCCAGTATCTACCCCTGTCCACCTCAAAGATTGTCCTGCATCCTGTCCCCAGGTTGGTGGGGTATCAGTGGAACCTCATCCCACGATTAGCAGAGACTGTGATTCCTCTTTATGAACTACCTAATGGTGATGATGGCCAGGTTTAACTCAGTTGGATTGAGGAGAGCACGGAAGCAGAAACACAATTGAAGAATACTGTCGCCTGGGTAACGTTTCTTATCTCACCTAACCCTGATAAGGCTTTCCACATGGAGGTGGAGGACACAGTGAGAAGCCTGACTGTTGTCCTATGTAGAGAAAACCATGAGAAACTACTCCACATTGTGAATGACTCCAGAATTGTGAGTGGGTATGAACTGATTTACTCTGTTTGTGAAGGACGTTTGTTAACCACGTTCTGGGGCATCAAACATTTCACTTACATCACGGGGATCAACAGGGTGATACTGTCCAGTACATCCTAAACTTCCCCAGTGCAGGATAGCAGTAATAATAGTATTCCCTGTCAGAGAGTCGTAGAGTCATAGTCAGTTCAGCAAAGAATGAGAACATTCGGCCCAACGAGTCCATGCCAATTCTTTGTAGATTAGCCCAGTCAGTCTCTTACTCCAGCTGTCTCTCCATATTCCTGCAAGTTTATTTCCCTCAAGTGTGCATCCAATATATTTTTGAAATCAATCACCATCTCTGCTTGCACTACTCTCGGATGCAGTGATTTCCAGGCCATTCCCACTCGCTGTGTAAAAAATTTGTTGCTCACATCCCCCTTTATCTGTTGCCCACAACCTTAACTCTATTCATTGCACCATTAACTAATGGGAATATCTTTTCTTTGTCTACCGCATACACACTGTTTATCATTTTGTATACCTCTATCAATTGACCCCTCAATCTCCTTGACTCCAAGGAAAGCAATCCCAGCTTTTCCAGACTAACATTGTAACTACAATCCTCCATCCCTGGAACCATTCTGGTAAATCTCCTGTACGCCCTGTCAAGGGCCCTCACATCCTTCGTAATGTGTGGTGAACAGAACTGGATGCAGTACTCCAGTTGGGGCCTAACCAGAGCTTTATAAAGGTTCAGCATAACTTTCCTTCTTCAGTACTCAGTGCCTCTATTTATGAAGCCCAAGTTCCCATATGCTTTACTAAGGACTCTCTCAATATGTCCTTTCACCTTCAATTATCGTTGTACATGAACCCCATGTCCCTCTGTCCATGCACACTGTTTAGAACGGTACCATTAAGTGTATATTGGCTCTTCATGTTACTTCTGATAAAATTCGTCTCGTCATATTTGTCTGTATTAAATTCCATCTGCCTCCTGGCTGCCCATTCTGAACAAAGAACAAAGAACAGGACAGCACAGGAACAGGCCATTCGGCCCTCCAAGCCTGCGCCGATCTTGATGCCTGCCTAAACTAAAACCTACTGCACTTCTGGGGATGGTATCGATATATTCCCTTCCTATTCATGTATTTGTCAAGATGCCTCTTAAACGTCGCTATCGTATCTGCTTTCACCACCTCCCCCGGCACAAAGTTCCAGGCATTCACCACCCACTGTGTAAAGAACCTGCCTCGCACATCCCCTGTAAACTTTGTCCCTTTCACCTTAAACCTATGTCCCCTAGTAAGTGACTCTTACAGCCTGGGAAAAAGTTTCTGACCATCTACTCTGTCCATGCCGCTCATAACTTTGTAAACCTCTATCATGTCGCCTTTTCACCACCGTCGTTCCAGTGAAAACTATCCGAGTTTATCCAACATCTCCTCATAGCTAATGCCCTCCAGACCAGGCCGCATCCTGGTTAACCTCTTCTGTGCCCTCTCAAAAGCCTCCACGTACTTCTGGAAGTGTGGCGACCAGAATTGCATGCATTATTCTAAGTGTGGCCTAACTAAAGTTCTGTACAGCTGGAGCATGACTTGCCAATTTTTATAATCTATGCCCCGACCGATGAAGGCAACCATGCCGTATGCCTTCTTGACTACCTTATCCAACTGCGTTGCGATTTTCAGTGACCTGTGGACCTGTACACCCAGATCTCTCTGCCTTTCAATACTCCTAAGCATTCTGTCATTTACGGAATACCTCCCACTTGCATGAGACCTTCCAAAATGCATTACCTCACATTTGTCTGGATTAAACTCCTTCTGCCTTTTCTCCGCCCAAGTCTCCAACTGCTGTATCATCTGACAATCCTCATCACGATCCGCAACTCCTCCAACCTTTGCGTCGTCCACAAACTTACTACTCAGACCAGCTACATTTTCCTCCAAATCATTTATATATGCTACAAACAGCAAAGGTCCCAGCACTGATCCCTGTGGAACACCACTAGTCACATCCCTCCATTCAGAAAAACACCCATCCACTGATACCCTCTGTCTTCTGTGGCTGAGCTACTTCTGTATCCATCTTGCCAGCTCACCTCTGTACCCGTGTGACTTCATCTTTTGTACCAATCTGCCATGAGGGACCTTCTGGAAGGCTTTACTGCAGTCCACACAGAAACATCATCGTGGCGCAGTGGTTAGCACCGCAGCCTCACAGCTCCAGCGACCCAGGTTCGATTCTGGGTACTGCCTGTGTGTAGATTGCAAGTTCTCCCTTGACTGCGTGGGTTTGCGTCGGGTACTCCAGTTTCCTCCCAGGTTGATCGGTAAATTGGCCATTATAAATTGCCCCTCGTGTAGGTAGGTGGTGGGGAATATGGGATTGCTGTACGGTTAGTATAAATGGGCGGTTGTTAGTCGACACTGACTCGATGGGCTGAAGAGTCTGTATCCCTAAATAAAATAAATAAACATCAACTGCTCTTCCTTCATAAATCATCTTTCTGTGCTGCATCAATCTCTGATACTATGAGCAATAGATTTAGAGAGTCGAGAGAGATTGTGTGAATGAAAGATAGGGAAATGATAAGAGCGAGAAGATCAGCTTTTAATAGTTTTTGGGCAGAGGGATCATGATCTGCCCCTTTCCTTTCCTGTTGAGGCAGGTAACACACAAACTTCCTGCTCCCTCATCATTTCCATGAATTCGACGTGCCGCTCGGGGTGATCCGTGCTGCTGTCTGTCTGCCCGCTTAACAGGGACCTAACTGTGTGTGAGGCTGGCATGCGTTTCAGCCAGGATTCAGCTCTTAAAGGCAGTCTGTCACTTAAAAGGAGGCTTCACCGAAGCATCGGAGGCTGCTGCTGCAAATGGATACAAGGCAAATGGAATATTAGGCAAAGAGAAGGCTCTGCGGATCACGGATATTGTGCTGAAGCCTTAGTCATGAGGTTGACGGGGAAGATGCGCCAAGTTACTGTGGGGTGGGGTGGAGACCTTCAAGGATCGCCCTCTGAAGGGAATGGGAGCAGGTGGCCAGGGAGGTGAATGCAAGATGTCTGGCCCTGAGGACCTGGCAGCAGATCCAGAAGAAGTTAATGAGCTCCCACGGGTGATCAATATCAGTAAATTCATCGGCACGTGGCATCTCCTACATCCAACACCACCTCTCACACTGCTCAATGTACCACACTCCCATCACTCACCCATCAGCAGTCCCTCACACTCAGGACTCACACCTAATTTTCACATACTCCACCTCACCCTCACACACCTTCCAATGATACCAGCCTCATACCCACCTCTCACTGCCTCCATATACCTCCAGCTATTCAGCTATGGCAGGTACATCACCCAAACACAGTGCAACACAATCAGTGACATTCTGCCCTCTCACTTGCAGGACAATGTGGCCCATAATCACAGGGAGCAGCAGTGAACCGGCGGGGACCAGACATACCTTCATCCCCTGAGCCTGAGGGAGGAGATAGGTCTTCACATCATGGAACTGACTGTAACAGAGCCCGTCGCATCCGGCATCACCGAGAGCATTCAGGATGTTGCTATATTTCTGCCTTATGTCCCTTCTTAACTCCCATCTCGCCCTCATCCTGCCGTCTGGGATGATGTACAAGCTGCAGATGGTGGGACCATGGACCTCCTGCTTTACATCCCATCCCCAATCCCTGACCCCAACTCTCCCATTCCGATTTTATACTTTCCAATGATAACCCGAAAATGACAGCTTCCCAATCACAGCAGCTGCAGGAGAATGAGAGACAGAGAGCAGCATCACAGCATTGAAAGTGAAGCCCCATCATTTGGTCTGAAACTCATAGTCACCAGATCAAATACTTACACTGTGTGTACTTTAGAGGCTGGTATAGAGTCGGAATCTGCACGTGGTGAGTCACCGAGCACAAGTGAGCTGTAGACAGGCCAGGAGGAAAGGATAGTTCATGTGTCAGCTCACCAGAAGGCAAGGTCACAAACGAGTTATAATACAGAGGACTCAGATACGAACATTGCTGGAACAGCATAAGGAGAATGCTGACGGACATGTACAATGCGATACTTTGTCCACTGACAGGCCTATCAGACAGTCTGTTGTCACTGTCAAGGAATGTGGAGGAGTCTGGGAGCTCCAGCATGGCACAGGACATTGCACAGAGCTTGAAGACCATTCTTTCCCCTGTGGAAGTGGTCACTAACTCCATGACAGCACTAGCGGACCCAGCCGTGATACAGTGTCTGGTGACCATTGTTTCAGCTTCCACTGCAGCACAGACGGCAGACACCCAACGTCTCAGTGCTGCAGTGGAAGCTCAGTCTGAGGTTATGAGATCCATGCTTGCAGCCATGCAGGATCAGATGCTGCAATCACGACTGTGGACATCAGTGTTCAAAGTGGTTTGCAGGCTCTCACAGCAGTCCAGCAATCTGTGATCCAGTAGATTACTAGGATTGATGAGGTGTCACCCCGTGGGAGTGACAGTGTCTCCGTGGAGCAGGAACCTGCTGTCCTCTCTCAGGATGGCAGTATTTGTTCTCCCTTCACTGTCACTCCACCAGTGTCCTTGCTGTTACCCATCAGCCAGCCCAGGCTGTTGCTGTCCATGTCGAGGTGGTGCAGTCTGAATCCGATACCACAAAGCCTGGAGCTGCTCGAGGACATCCTGCAAGGCCATCTGCAGTCTCCCCCAGTGAAGGTCAGCAGCCTTCCACCAGCCATGCTGCAGTCACTGGGGAAACACTGTGTAGGAGCACTAGGCAAGTTGAGCGAATACATGAGACAGGTACTAATGGAATACACAAGGGTGAATAGTCCAGTTTTGTTTGTATAATTGGATGTGTTGTTGGATAAAGATGTTAATGAAAATTATTTTGCTGTTGCTTTTTATTGCAGGATTTTCTCCAAGGGGACACTGTGATGGGGCGTCTCAGATGGGTGTAATGGTGGAGAATGGGGGGATCCATGGGAGGAAAGGGAAGTTGCGACAGGGCATAGATAGTGAGTAGAATGGGCAGACAAGTAGCAAGTGGCAGTTGGAAGTGTGAGACAAGTGTGCGGTGAGGCATTTTGACAGAAAGGTAAAGAAGGCAATATAGACTTTATCGCACAGTTGTAAACAGTGTGAAGGAACAGCGAGACCTGTGGGTGCATGCGCATCCATCTTTAAAGGTGCCAGGACATACTGAGAGAGTGGTTAGTAAATGACATATAATCTTACATTTCATAAATCGAAGTATTGAGTGCAAAAGCAGAGAAGTTATGATGAACGTCTACAAATCTCTGGTCAGTTCTCAGCTGACGTATTGTTTCCAGTTCTGGTCATCACATTTCAGGAAGATTGTGAAAGGCCTTGAAATGGTGCACAGGAGATTTAACAGAATGGTTCCAGGGATGGAAGATTTTAGTTACAAGGTTAGGTTACAAGATTATGATAGGGTTAGATAATTTAGACAATGAAAAACTGTTCCCATACACTGAAGGAACAAGGAATAGCGAACACAGATTGAAGGTTTTGGTGCAAGAAATGCAGAGTGAATATGAGGAACAACTTTTTTGCACAGCGGGTGATAATGACCTGGAACTCACTGCCCATCGGGGTGTTGGAAGCAGAGACAACCAATGACGTCAAATGAAAACTGGTGAGCACTTGAAGGATATGGATTTGCTAAAGGAATTGAGCGAGGGAATGGGACTGACTGGATTGCTCCATGGTGCGCCAGCATGGACATGATGGGATGAATGGCCACCTTCAGTGCCAAAAATGACTCTATTACTCTCGATGACTCTATGTGGATACAGCGCCTGTTCCTGCTTGGAAAGATCCAGATACATAGAAGTTCAATGAAACTGTGACCTGAACGGTCACTGACAGCTTCGTCCTCACCCTGGTGTGTGGCCCAGATCGCGTTACAGGAGGTGACACAGCTCTGTGACCACCTCCTTATTGAATCAGAGTCACCTCACACACTGCTCCTGGTTTAGGTGTAGGTAGGAAAAATGCTATTGGAAAACCCGGGCTGGGTAGGGCAGAGGCCCTACCTCCTCCCTCTTTCCAGATCTTCTCCTCTCTGCAGCTCTGCGCCATTTGTTGGACATGTGACAGACACAGAGACACTGTTACTACAGTCCCCATACCGCGTCCAGAGTTGCGTCACCAAATTCTCTGTCTCGCTGAATGTCTGCAGCAGCTCACAACACAACCTCCAGAAAACCATCCACAGCACCTCCACTAACTGTACAACAGCAGAAGTAAGTCAAATGCCTGGCCCATTTAAATAACACTCGAGGGGGTTCTTCGTGCTGCTGAATGTATGTTCAGCTGACAGTGATGAACACAGGTGGTCAGTGGACAGGTTCAGACCAAGTTGCAAAGACCGACATCAAAGCTGCTGGAATGGCTGATTGATGTCAATTCAGACTCCTGCTCACACGCATAGCACATGTTCGGTACACACAGGCTCGTTCCTTGTCCAGCCTGGAGCACTGTGCAGGCCACAACTATGACCAGTTGTGCAGTTCACATCATTTTATGGATTCAGGTTGCATAGTGTTTGTACCAGTGGCAGCAGAGAGCCGAAAATCACAGCCACGGAAGATGTCGAGTGAAATCAACTCACTTTAAAAATGGATTTGGGAAAAATACGTGAATGGGACTAATTGGAAGGGTGAGGTCATGTAGAGATTCAAACACAAGAATGAGAATATTAAAATTAAGGTGCAGCCAGACCGGGAGCCAATGTAGATCAGTCAGCACAGGGGTGATGGGCGATCGGGACTTGGTGCGAGTTAGGATGCAGGTAGCAGAGTTCTGGATGGCCTGCGGTTTATGGAGGTTTATAAATGGGAGGATGACCAGGATAGAATTGGAATAGTCAAGTGTGAATTTAACAAAGGCACACATGAGGGTTTATGTGGCAAATGTGCTGAGGCTGAGGTGAAGACGGGTGATATTACAAAGGTGGTAGTAGGCAGGGTTGATGATGGAGAGAATATGGAGATGAACTCAGCTCTTGTTTAAATAGAACACAGAGGTTGCATATAGTCTGTTTCAGCCTCAGACATTGGGCAGGGAGGGAATTGCAGACAGTGAAAATGGAATTTTGCTTCTGACAGAGACTGAGGACAATGAGTGAAGTTAATCCCAAGATTTACATGACAAGAACGCAATATCTGTGAAATATGGTTAATAGGTATAATAGTCTGATACAGAGACTTACCAGGAACACCAACAATCGCAAGGATGGGATAGTAAATCGTTTGAATCAACTTCATTGCATAATAGATCCGATCATTTAATGTTATCCAATAATAATCTGCAGTAACAAGGCCAAACCAAGAGGAGAAAGTCCTGCCCATTGTTGTCACATTCCCATCTATTGTTCTCAGATTCTGACCCATTGTTGTTACATTCCAATCTATTGTTCTCAGATTCTGATCTATCCTCTCCATCTCTCTGCAGCCACGGACCCCTGTTAGTGCCGGTGTTGATGCTCCCACCGACACTATGTGATAACACATTGAAAGGAGTCGTTTATTAATAGAAGAGGGAAACCCTCCAGTGACACAATTAGGGCCTATGGTGACTGACATTAATTACAGTCACTGAACAAACAGGCTCAGTTAACCCCTTCCAATCCTTCACTTTTTTGTCCCACAATAAATTGGACCCGGTCGACATGGGATATATGAGGCTTGTTGAGGGAAGGAGTGGTGGAACTAGCAGAGGTACTGGCCAGAAGCTTCCAATCCTCCTTGGATATGAGAGTGTTATCAGAGGACTGGAGGGTTGTAAATGTTACACCCTGTTTGCAAAAGGAGACATTACATCAACCCAGTAACTTCTGACCAGTCCATCTAAAGTCGATGGTTGGAAATTTCAGGAGGCCGTAACCCAGTACAAAAATACATCTTTCTTGGATAACATGGGATTATAAATGACAAACAGCACAGATAGGTTAATGGAAAATCGTGTGTAAAAATCTTGATCAAGTTCGTTGACATAACTGTGAATATTGATGAGGCTAGTGTGTTTCGTGTTATGTATACAGACATTCAAAAGGCATGTGAGCAAATGACATTTCATAGACTTGTTATGCAAAATGGAACACATGGATTAATGTGACAGTGATAGTGTGGATATGACACTGACTCAGGGACAGAAATTAGAGGGAAGTGGTGAACGGACATTGTTCATAACGGGGGAGGGGTACTATACTTTGCTGTTTCTCAGAGTTCGATATTAGAACCAGTGCTCTTCCTGACATATGGATAGATATATAAATGACAGAGACCTTAATGTAACAAAAAATGATTTCAACTCTTGCAAATGACATGAAACTCATAACGAAGTGCAGCAAAAATGCAAACCTCAGAATTATCCAACCTCACAGAACTTTTATTGTTTTTTATTGGTTCTAGTCTCTAATCCAACACAAATTTATTTGTGACTCTGTAATTCATGTGTGTGTGATTCCTGTGTGAGTGCATGCATGAATGTGTAGCATATATTTTTTTTATTATTTTATTGAGTTCAGATTGTTAATTATAATAAACTCACCTCTGTTCGAACTAAAGAAAACCTGTCTGATTGGTTATTTCACGATCACAATAAATGTAACAGGTAATATATGCACTGAAGTGGCCAGCACGTCCACTACTAAAAAGGAATTAACCCTGTTGTGATCAAATAAAATATAGGGCAAGAAGAGAGCCTGGGACCCCTCCTCACCTGGCTATATCAGAAATGTGGAGGCTCGAGGGATTGCAACGCAATAACAAACGAGAAATTAGTCGTGGGGAAAACAATTGATCCTGAGAATAAAAATTTAAAATTTAAATTCAGATTTTATTATGGTTTTCATTGCTAGAACACAAAAATGTCCTCATTCGAAGACAGTATTTTCAGAATCCAGAGTATACGAATACATGAACATACGAATTAGGAGCAGGAGTAGGACACTCGGCCATTCAATAAGATCATGACCAATCTGATTGCAACCTCGACTACCTACCTACCCCCGATAACCATTCACCCCATTTCTTATAAAGGATCGCTCTAGCTCTGCTTTACAAATATTTAAAGACTTTACTGTCACTGCCTTTTGAGGAAGAGAATTCCAAAGACTCACGACCCTCAGAGAAAAAATATTCTCCTCAACTCTGTTTTAAATGGGCGACCCCTTATTTCTAGATACTCCCAGAGCGGGAAACGTCCTTTCCACATCCACCCTGTCAAGACCCCTCAGGATCATACATGTTTCCATCAATTCGCCTCTGACTCTTGTAAATTTCTGTGAACATAAGTCTCAAATGGCTGTAACAGAAATGTGGAGGTTCTAGAGATCGGAACCCAACGAGAAACGAGAAATTGGAAGTGTCAGAGTCACCGAGTTAAACAGCACAGGAACAGTCCATTTGTCCCACTGTGTCTGTGTCGGCTATCAAGCCTATCCATTCCAATGCCATTTTCCAGCACTTCGCCCATAACCTTGTACACTATGGCGTTTCAAGTGCTCATCTAAATACTTCTTCAACGTTGTGAGTGTTCCTGCATCTACCACCGCTTCCGACAGTCTATTCCAGATTCCAAACACCCTCTGGGTGTTTTCCTTTTCCTCAAATCCCCTCTAAACGTCGTGCCCCTTACCTTAAATCAACTCTCCGGGTTACTGACACCACCGCTATGGGAAAGACCTTTCTTCCTATCTACCCTATCAATGCCCCTCATAATTTTGTATAAATCAATCATGTCCCCCCTCAGCCTTCTCTGCTCTAAGGAAAACAACCCTAGCCTATCTAGTCTCTCTTCATAGCTGAAATGCTCCAGCCCATGCAACATTCTGGTGAATCTCCTATGCACCCTCTCTAGTGCAATCACATCCTTCTTATAGTGTGGTGACCAGAACTGTACACAGTACTGCAGCTGTGGCCTAACTAGCGTTTTATACAGCTCCATCATAACCTCCCCACTCTTATATTCTATGCCTCAGCTAATAAAGGAAAGCATCTCATATGCCTTCCAAACCACCTGTGCTGCTGCCTTCGGTGAACTATGGACAAGTCCACCATTATCCCTCTGACCTTCTGTACTTCCCAGCGTGCGACCATCCATTGTATATTCCCTTGCCTTGGTAGTCCTCCTAAAATGTATCACGTCACATTTCTCAGGATTAAATTCCATTTGCAGCTGCTCTGCACATCTTACCAGCCCATCTGTATGGTCCTGTAATCTAAGGCTTTCCTCCTCACTATTTATGACACCACCAATTTTTGTGTCATCTGTGAACTTAGTGATCATACCTTCTACATTCACGTCTAAATTATAGATGTACACTACAAAGAGAAATGGTCCCAGCACCGATCCCTGTGGTACACCACTGGTCACAGGCTTCCATGCTAGTCAGCCAATTTTGGATCCAATTTGCCAAACTGGGCTGGATCCCATGGGCTCCTACCTTAGAAACATAGAAAAAAGGAGCAGGAACAGGTGATTCGGCACTTCAAGCCTGCTCCGCCATTCATTATGACCATGGCTGATCATCCAACTCAGTAACCTGTTCCCGCTTCCCACCCCCCCGATATCCTTTGATTCTTTTCAACCCAAAAGCTATATCTGACTCCTTCTTGAAAACATACAATGTCTTGGCCTCAACCGCTTTCTGTTGTAGCGAATTCCACTGGCTCATCACTCTCTGGGTGATGAAATTTCTCCTCATCTCAGTCCTGAAAGGTTTACCCCTTATCCTTAGTCTATGACCCCTGGTTCTGGACTCCCCCACCATCGGGAGCATCCGTCCTGCATCTACCCTGTCAAGTCCTTCTGGAATTTTATATGTTTCCATGAGATTCCACCTCCCTCTTCTGAACTCTTGTTAAATCCTAACCGACTCAATCTCTTCTCATACGTCAGTCCCACCATCGCAGGGATCAGTCTGGTAAACCTCCGCTGCACTCCGTCGAGAGCAAGAACATCCTTCCTCAGACAAGGAGAACAAAATTTCACACAATATTCCAGGTGTGGCCTCACCGAGGCCTTGTACAATTGCAGCAAGACATCCCTGCTTCTGTACTCGAATCCTCTCGATATGAAGACCAACATACCATTTGCCTTTTTTACCGCCTGTTGCACCTGTATGCTTACCTTCAGCGACTGATGTACGAGAACACCCAGGTCTCGTTCCATATTCCCCTCTCTCAGTTTACAGCCGTTCCATATTCCCCTCTCTCAGTTGAGAGCCGTTCAGATTATAATCTGCCTTCCTGTTTTTGTTACCGAAGTGGATAACCTCTCATTTATCCATATTATACTGCATCGCCATGCATTTGCCCACTCACTCAACTTTTCCAACTCACCCTGAAGCCACGCTGCATCCCCATCTCAACTCACCCTCCCACTCAGTTGTGTGTCATCTGCAAATTTGTACATATTACATTTAGTTCCCTCATCTAAATCATCAATATATATTGTGAATAGCTGGAGACCCAGCACCAATTCCCGCGGTACCCAACTAGTCACTGCCTGTCATTCAGAAAAATACCCGTTTATTCCTACTCTTTGTTTCCTGTCTGACAACCAATTGTCTTTCCATCGCAATACACTACCTCCAATCCTATATGCTTTAATTTTACACGCTGCATTCTGATGTGGGACTTTGTCGGAAGCCTTCTGAACGTCCAAATAAGCCACATCCACTGGCTCCCTCTCATCAACTCTACTAGTTACATCCTCGAAGAATTCTAGTAAATATGTCAAGCATGATTTCCCTTTCGTAAATCTGTGCTGCCTCTGTCCGATTCTACCACTGTTCTCAAAGTGCTCTACTATAAAATCTTTGAGAATGGACTGTAGAATGTTCCCCACGACCAACGTCAGGCTGCCTGGTATATAATTCCATATTTTCTCTCTACCTCCCTTTTTAAAATAGTGGTGTTACATTATCTATCCTCCAATCAGCAGGAACTGCTTCAGAGTCTATAGAATCTTGAAAGATGACCACCAATGCATCCAATATTTCTAGGGCCACTTCCTTAAGTACTCTGGGACTTCTTAAGCACTTCTTAACCCATCTCCCATGCTGGACCTTGTCAGAAATCCTCATCTACACATCTAGTCACCTCCTTGAAAGATTCAGTCAACTTTTGAGATATGATCTCCCTCTCACAAAGCCTGACTATCCCTGATTAATCCCTGCCTTTTCATGTGTAGATTAATCCTGTCTGTCAGGCTTTTTCTCCAATGGTTTCCCTGCCAATGATATTAGACTCACTGGCCTGTAATTACATGATTTAGCCCTGCTTCTTGAATAATGGTAACACATTCACTAATCGCCAGTCCTCTGGCACCTCTCCTGTGGCCAGAGAATTGACAATTGACTCTGAGAAAAAGAAATCATTTCATTGCAGATTTTATTGTGGTTTTCACTGCTAGAACACTAAAATGTCCACATTCGAAGCCAAAACCTTCTGAAGACAGAGCATACGAACAAATGAACATACGAATTAAGAGCAGGAGTAGGCCATTCGGCTCCTCGAGCCCACTCTGTCATTCAATGAGATCAGGGCTAATCTGACTGCAAACTCGACTCCACATTCCCACCTACACCCGATATCCTTTCACCCCCTTTCTTATCAAGAATCTATCTACCACTGCCTTAAAAAATATTGAAAGACCCTGCTTCCACCTCCTTTTGAGGAAGAGAGTTCCAAAGACCCACGACCCTCTGAGAGAAAGCAATTATCCTCTTTCCTGCTTTAAAAGGGTGACCCCTTATTATTAAATAGTGACCCTGAATTCTAGATTCTCTCACAAGAGGTAACATCCTTTCCACATCCACCCTGTCAAGATCCCTCAGGATCATATATGTTTCAATCAAGTCGCCTCATACACTTCTATACTCCAGCGGATTCAAGCCTAGCCTGCCCATTCTTTCTTTATCAGACAATCCACCCATTTCAGGTATTAGTCGAGTAAACCTTTCGTGAACTGATTCAAATACATTTGCATCCTTCCTTACATAAGGTGACCAATATGGTACACAGTCCTCCAAACGTGATCTCACCAATCCCCTGTATAGCTGAAGCATAATCTCCCTACTTTTGTATTCAGTTCCCCTCACATTCAACAACATTCCATTTGCTTTCCGAAGGAATTGCTGTACCTGCATACTAGCCTTGTGCGATTCGAGCACTAGGACATCCAGATCCCTCTGCATCTCAGAGCTCTGCAATCTCTCACCATTTAGATAATATGATTCTTTTTTTACTCTTCCTGCCAAAATGGACAATTTGACACTTTCCCACATTATACTCCATTTGCCAGGTCTTTGCCCACCCACTTAACCTATCTATATTCCTTTATAGCCTCCTTATGTCCTCTTCACAACTTACTTCCCTATCTATCTTTGTGTCATCAGCAAATGTAGCAACCATACCTTCGCTCCCTTCATCCAAGTCATTTATATAAATTGTAAAAAGTTTAGGCCCCAGCAGAGATCCCTGTGGCACACCATTGGTTACATCTTGCCAACCACAAAATGACCCATTTTTGCCTACTTTCTCTCCTGTTAGCTATCCAATCCTCTATCTATGCCAGTATGTTACCCCCGACACTACAAGCTTTTATTTTCCACAATAATCTTTGATCTGGCACCTTATCAAATGCTTTCTGGAAATCTAAGTACAGTACATCCACCAGTTCCCCTTTCCCCACAGCACCTGTTACTTCTTCAAAGGACTCCAACAAATTGATTAAACATGATTTCCCTTTCAGAAGACCACGCTGACTCTGCCTGATTACTTTGCTTTTTTCTAAACGTCTGCTATTACGTCTTTAATAATAACGTCTCACATTTTCCGCAAGAGAGATGTGAAGCTAACTGGCCTGTAGTTTCTGTCCCCCTCCCTTTTTGAATAAACGAGTTACATTGGCAATAAAGGAGTTACATACAGAGTGAAGTAACTCGGGACAGGTTAAAACCCCTCTCTGTTGAAAAGTTGAGTAATGTAGCTGGACAGTTAGGGATTACTCTCTGTCCAAAAGCTAGGAAACCCGAAATCCTAAGACTTGTGGCCAACCATTTTTCACTTGAAACTTAAGTCTCAAACAGGGTTAGAATCACTAACAGATTGAGTAATGTTAGCTAAGGTAAAACTAGAACAGAAGAGACAAGAATTAGAATTCCAGAGAGCGCCAGAAAGAGCAGAGTGAGTGTCAAGAAAGGGAAAAAATAAGAGTGTTCCATAAGGAGAGGGAGGAAAGTGAGTTAAGGCGGCTCAAACAACTAGAGAAAGACCCAGTACACCCAGTGGAGGTACAGCTAGTGAGGGATCTACTCCTAGCTCAGGACCATGCGCTGAACTCTTAACGTTCACCCAGTTCATTCTAAAGTTCAATGAAGAGGATGTGGCAGAATTTTTCATCACTTTTGAAAAGCTTGCAAAGCAGCTGAAATGGCCAGCAGAGAACTGGCTACTGTTTTTACAAAGCAAAATAACAGGAAAAGCTCATGAGGTTTATTCACCGTTGCCCAATGAAAATTCATCAGATTATGAGATAACTAAAAATTCTATCCTGGGCGCATATGAGATAGTACTGGAGGTGTACTAACAAAAATTCCAAACCCTCTGAAAGCAGCATTACTAAACTGCCTCGAGTCTGTATGAGTTAAGCAGCTTAGGAGCATAGGAGCAGATGTAGGCCATTCAGCCCATCAAGCCTGCTCTTCCATTCAATATGATAGTGGTTGATCATCCACTTCAATGCCTTTTTCCCACATTATCCCCATATCCCTTTCTGTCAGTGGTACTTATAAATCTGTCAATCTCTACTTTAAGCAGACCCAATCACTGAGCTTTCACAACTCCCTGGAGCAGAGAATTCCGAAGGTTCACAATCCTCTGAGGAAAGAAATGTCTCCTCAGCTCAGTCCTAAGTGGCTTCCCTCTTATTTTGAATGTTTGACTGCTGATTCTAGTCACCCCAGCCTTGGGAAACATATTAGCTGCATCTACCCTGTCTATCCCTTTTAATATTTTGTAGGTTTCAAAGAGATCACCTCTCATTTTTCGAAACTCCAGAGACTACAAGACCAGTTTGCCCAATCTCTCTTCATGGGGCAGTCCTTCCATCCCAGGAACATGTCTGGTGAAACTTCCTTGCATTCCCTATATGGCAATAATATCCTTCCTATGGTAAAGGAACCAAAACTGCACACAGTACACCAGGTTCGGTCTAACCAAGGTTCTGTACAATTGAAGTAAGCCTTCATTACTCCTGCACACAAATATGCTTGCAATAAAGGCGGACATACCATTAGCCTTCTTATTGCTTGCTGAACCTGCTTGTTTGTCTTTAGTGACGTATTGACGACGACAGTGCATACCCAGTAAAAGCACATAAGAACATAGTTGGGACACAGGTCTAATCAGGCAACAATACACAGTGTTTTCAAACTTAGGGGGGCTTGGTGAAAGGAGAAAGAGCACACATGTGGCACAGAAAATTTCAAACAGTCCAGAAAAACAGACTGAAACAGAATGAGATGCTTCCAGACAGTGTCTTGCACATATCAGATAAAGGAATTGCTTTGAACACGAGATATGATTGGACTTACAGTAGACGATGGGAGAGTGTGAGAAATGAAAGTGCTGACCAGGCTATTACAGAACCCAATATGGAATTGTCATTACATCATCATACCAGACCCCTATGAGTAATTAAGGGGGGAGGGCCTTGGAAACAAGATTTAACCCCTGACTGAAACTGGGTACGACACCAGAACCCCGGGAAAGAACACTCGAGAAGAGACCCTGAGTGTAGGACTCAGGGAACAGAAGGGCAACCGCAAGTCTGAGACTGGTCACCTTGTGTCTTGATGGGTAATATGACATGCAAGTAGGGAGAGCTTGTACTTTGATGACCGACTGTGTGACTAAAACATTTATATGCATTTGCCAGTCCGCTTTTGTGAATTCTTTAAGCATAAGTGCAGATTCGGCACAACATGATTGGCGATCCTAGATGGGACTTGGTTGCAATGCTATTTATGGCTCTTTTAAATAGTCTCGCCAAGTTCGAACTAATTTAAGAATTCAATGGATTGGTGAACGGTTGAGTAATTATGGTCAAGCCAGATTGGGAGTTGGGATTCCGAAAATAATTGAAGGGCAAGTGGCCCTCGTGGATAGGGTTTGCAGTTAAACAGTGCACGGGCCCAGAGGTCTGTCTTAAGCCAATTCCAGACTCCAGCTGACAAGGTTGAATATAGTCTCGGTCAGACTGAGAGGGAAGTGGAGAGAGTGAAGGAACAGCTCAAAAGAGTGGAACAGAAATGCTCTGACTTTCAGACCACATTGACGGTTCTGCTCTGTTCACAGAAGGAGCGGGTGGACCAGTCAGCGGATCATGCCAAATATCAGCAGGAGATAAGTAAATAACAGTCTCAACTCTCAGCACAACGAGATATAATATGCCCGTTTGCAGCATGGGAGGATGATGACAATGGCGATTTCAATCAGGCTGACTTGCCAGATAAGGCCACTAAGTACCATGATGATGGCTACAGTCGTTGGTATGGACATCCCCCGAACCCCCAATCGAGCCTAAGGCACCCACCCTGGCCTTCTGTATGAGCCATTATTAACCGGGGGAGGGGGAGGGGGGGGGTGGTGGCGTTGTCAGAGGGCTCCATGACTAAGTTTATCACAGAGTGACATAAAAATACAATGATTTAGTGAAATTTCAAATGAGTAAAATCAAGTTACTGCGGCTTTTCATTCAAATGCGTGAATGTTGGAAGCTTCCACGAATGAAATATTATAACTTTATTAGGCAGGAACTGAAGAATTTAGATTGGAGGTGGCTGTTCGAGGGTTAATCAACATCTAACATGTGGGAGTCTTTCAAACGTCAGTTGATTAGAATGCAAGACCAGCATGTTCATGTGAGGAAGCAGGACACATTTGGCAAGTTTAGGGAACTTTGGATAATGAAGGATAGTGTGAGCCTAGTCAAAAAAGAAAAGGGAAGCATTTGCAAGGGCTATAAGACTGGGAACGGCCGAAGCCCTTGAGGAATAGAATGAAAGTAGGAAGGAACTTAAGCAAAGATTCAGGAGGGCTAAAAGGGGTCATGGAAAGTCATTGGCAAACAGGATTAAGGAGAATACCAAGGCTTTTTATACGTATATAAAGAGCAAGTGGATAACTAGGGAAAGGGTTGGGCCACTCAAGGACTTGCAGGGAATCTATATATGTAGCCAGAGGAAATGGGTGAGGTTTAGTTTAGTTTAGTTTAGAGATACAGCACAGAAACAGGCCCTTCGGACCACCGAGTCTGTGCCAACCATCAACCACCCATTTATACTAATGCTACACGAATCCCATATTCCTACCACATCCCCACCTGTCCCTATATTTCCCTACCACCTAGCTACACTAGGGGAAATTGCTAATGGCCAATTTACCTATCAACCTGCAAGTCTTTGGCATGTGGGAGGAAACCGGAGCACCCGGAGGAAACCCACGCAAACACAGGGAGAAATTGCAAACTCCACACAGGCAGTACCCAGAATTGAACCCGGGTCACTGGAGTACTAAATGAGTACTTTGCATCAGTATTCACCAAACAGAAGGACTTGGTGGATGACGAGTCTGGAGAAGGGAGTGAAGATAGTCTCGGTCATGTCATTATCAAAATGGAGGATGTGTCGGGCGTCTTGCAAAGCATTAAGGTAGATACATCTCCAGGGCCTGATTGGATCTAATGCAGAATACTGAGGCAGGCAAGGGAAGAATTTGCTGGGGCCTTGACAGAAATCTTTGCATCCTCATTGGCTATAGGTGAGGTCCCAGAGGACTGGAGAATAGCAACTGTTCTTCCTTTGTTTAAAAAGGGTAGCAAGGATAATCCCGAAAATTATGGACCGGTGAGCCTTACGTCAGTGGTGGGGAAATTATTAGAGAGGATTCTTCGAGACAGGATTTCCCCCCTTTGGAAACAAATTAACTTATTAGCGAGAGGAAGCATGGTTTTGTGAAAGGGAGGTCGTGTCTCAGTAACTTGATTGGGTTTTATGAGGAAGTGATGAAGATGATTGATGAAGGAAGGGCAGTGGTTGTTATCTATATGGACTTCCGTAAAGCCTTTGACAAGGTCCCTCATGGCAGACAGATACAAAAGGTGAAGCCACACGGGATCAGAGGTGAGCTGGCAAGATGGATACAGAACTGGCTCGGTCACAGAAGGCAGTGGGTAGCAGTGGAAGGGTGCTTTTCTGAATGGAGGGATGTGACTAGTGGTGTTCCTCACGGGTCAGTGGTGGGACCTTTGCTGTTTGCAGTATACATAAATGATTTGGAGGAAAATGTAGCTGGTCTCATTATTAAGTTTGCGGACAGCACAATGGTTGTTGGAGTTGCTGATAGTGACAAGGATTGTCAGAGGATACAGCAGGATATAGATCGGGTGGAGACTTGGGTGGAGAAATGGTAGATGGAGTTTGATCAGGACAAATGTGATGTGAGGTAATGCATTTTGGAAGGTCTAATGTAGGTGGGAAGTATACAATAAATGGCAGAACCATTAGGAGCATTGACAGGCAGCGGGATCTGGGCATACAGGTTCACAGGTCACTGAAAGTGGCAATGCAGGGGGATAAGGTAGTCAAGAAGGCATACGGCATGCTTGCCTTCATCGGTCGGGGCATAGAATATAAAAATTGGCAAGTAATGCTGCAGCTGTACAGGACCTTAGTTAGGCCACACTTCGAATATTGCATGCAATTCTGGTCATCACACTACCAGAAGGACGCGGAGGCTTTGGAGAGGGTACAGAAGAGATAACCAGGATGTTGCCTGGTATGGAGGGCATTAGCTATGAGGTGAGGCTAGATAAACTCGGATTGTTTTCACTGGAACGACGGAGGTGGAGGGCGACATGATGGAGGTTGACAAAGTTATGAGTGGCATGGACAGAGTGGATTGTCAGAAGCTTTTTCCCAGGGTGGAAGAGTCAGTTACTCGGGGCATAGGTTTAATGTGCGAGGGACAATGTACAGGGGATGTGCGAGGCACGTTCTTTACACAGAGGATTTTGAGTGCCGGGGACATGCTGCTGGGGGAGTTGGTGGAAGCAGGTACGATAGAGACGCTGAAGAGGCATCTTGACAAATACATGAATAGGATGGTAATAGAGGAAGACGGTCCCCAGAACTGCAGAAGGTTTTAGTTTAGACAGGCATCAAGATCGGCGCAGACTTGGAGGACCGAATGGCCTTGTTCCTGTGCTGTACTGCTCTTTGTTCTTTGTTCTTTGAAATGAATGTCCTTGGAATGTGAAGCCTGCGTTCTGCCGAACGGACCGTAATTAGCACTTTGCTGTCTGGACTTAATGTTGAAAGCCTGAGTCTGGTAATTGCTCTATTTTTACACGTGTATATTTTGTGGGAACTTGAGTCATGTTTTGGTTGTGAACCAGTTGAACCTGTGTGTGTTCATTGGCATCGAGACAGTGAAGTTGACACAGATTGTGTTACTTTGAAATGATAACCCATTACAGGAATCAATTTCTATGTTTGGAATTGAATCGGTGTGAAAAGTGATCGTTGGGTGTAATCATTTCCATTTAAGATTGTGCACACAGGAGTGGGGTATAAAACTAAATTATACTTTAAGTTAAAGTTTTATTTTTATTTTAAAAATTGATTTTGCAACTGCGAAAAGGCAATGAACAATTTTCTAAGAGATAAGTTTCAGCCTTGAAGGTCTGAAGCTGCCTGGCAGGAATCCAATATGAAGTGTAAAACATTGCTTTAACTGGAGTTCCAGTTTAAAATCTGCTCTTGTTTTTTTTTACAGTTTAAATTAAAAACATGTTTTCAAGACTGTTTAAGTATCAAATGTCAGGAATTGGATGTTGGTTTAATGGAGAAAAGGGTAAAAAAAGAAGTTATGGGAAAGGTTCTGTCCGTTTAAAGTTTGTGTAAGGAGCTGGTGTTAAAGCTTTTGTTGTAAGAATGTTAAATAGCATTTTCTTCCACTTTAGGTTTTATTACAGTAACTTGAAAAGGCGAGGGAAGAAAGAGCAAGAACAAGTTTAGTTTTTAATTTAGTTTAGAGATACAGCACGGAAACAGACCCTTCGACCCACTGAGTCTGTGCCGACCATCAACCTCCCATTTATACTAATACTACACTAATCCCATATTCCTACAACATCCCCACCTGTCCCTATATTTCCCTACCACCTACCTATACTAGGGCCAATTGCTAATGGCCAATTCACCTATCAACCTGCAAGTCTTTGGCATGTGGGAGGAAACCAGAGCACCCGGTTACAACGATGTTGTAATTTACCGATCTTAAAAAACACAGGTGCTATTCTGCTCTGTGTGCAGTTAGTGAGCATTATGAGTTAATAAGTCTGAATTAAGTTTGTACTATTAAGGTTAACTGACCTGTCAAGTTGGAATATCATTTGTGGCCACAGTGAACTTTCAAGTTTATTGTGTCAGGTTTTGAGGGAGACTTTATTTCCGGACATAGGACTTGCTCATACAACATTGACAGTTTTGATTTTTAAAAGTTTATTGCCGTGATTTGGAGTTTGCAATCATATTTGTTATATAATACAAAAATCCTTGGATTAGAAACCTCTTACAGAAGATGCTAAAAACTTGGAAACAATTGCAGTTTAATCTAAAATGCTGCCTTTCCTGATGGGGAAGCTTTCCTTTGAAGTTGATAATGTTACGAACGATTCTGTTGTTTCCAACCCCGAAGGAACGAAAAGAATTGATAAAAACAGTTTAAATGGAGTGTAGCTCTTTTCGATCAGAAAAAAGGTTATGTAAAGTGACGCAGCAGAGAATGTTTTGCCCGCCCCTTTGGAGACGAGGAAAAAAAATAACCTTGCTGCAGCTGATGTTTATTCCATTTAATCTGCCACACCATTGTTGCATTATTGAGAGTAAAATGTATATATTTTGGACATTATTAAATTTTAAATTACTAAATTAGCAGATAAAATTGGACACATTCACCCATTGGGCTCCTGGGCAGAGCCACAATGGATTTTTTCTGTTTTTTTAAGCAGATGACGGTTGGTTCCAAGGCCATATGAGAACTGATGCTGCAACAGGATATTTATCAATGATCAAAGTGCTTGAGAAGGAGAGACAGCTGCAAACACTTCTATCTTTAATGTAAAAAAAAGCAATATCACCAAGCCTGGGCATAGGAAATTGGAATCGATAAACACAATTTAATTGATATGAGCGTTTATTTAAAGCATTCAAAGGGAAATTTATCTGACATTTCAGAGGACAATCAAAGTTTTAGATAACAAAAAAAAAAAGTAGTAGTCTAAGTCGTTTAGTGTGTTGGACATTAACAATGGGTTCTGGTCCATACCCTTGGAACATGAGTGTCAAGCTAAATTTGTGTTTACATTCCCGGACAACTGTACACCTGGGTGTGTCTCTCCCAGGGATTTCATAATAGTCCGTCAACATTCCACCTGTGGTTGGCACAAGGGACAAGCACAGTCCTTTCTCCCGATCTGAATGTTTGATACAATATGTGGATGAGCTACTGCTCCAAGTGGAGAGTAAGGAGCCGCAGCAGGAGCTACTGGAGGAGATCTTTCGACTCCTCTGGGTGGTCGGCGTGAAAGTTAACCCTAAAAAGGCACAGATAATGAAAGAAAGATTTCCTATTTGGGAATAGTGATAACACAGAGAAAGCATGAGATAGAGCAAATACGAGTACAGACAATCCTTAAACTCCACCTACCGCATGATATTAAGTGTCTGAGATCAATTTTGAGCTTCGTTGGGATTGCAGGAACCATATTGATTCCTGGTGTCAGCGTAAGTCAGCGGTTACTGAATTAAAGCAGGTGCTGGCCATAGCTCCGGTGCTACAGGTGCCGGACCCACCCGTACCCTTTGCCCTCGAGGTCGCTACCACAGGTACCACCTTAGCAGCGGTATTGCATCAGGACAAACATGGCCGATTCTGCCTAATGGCGTCCACATCTCACTTGTGAACGTCAGTAGAAAGGGACTTCACAGTGTGTGAAAAAACGTTTGCTGACCGTCTTCTGGCTGATTCAAAATTTTACTGATATTGTCAGCCTCAGACCCGTTACCCTCCTAACTGAACGCACGCCCTTTCAGTTGTTACTGGATGGACGACTGAAAGACGGTAATGTTACTCAGAATCGTATTACTCAGTGGACATTGCTCTTGCAAGATGGAGACATTTCAGTAAAAAAGGAAAAGACTTCTACGTGCCTAGCAGACAATTTAACCTATCAGGCTGAACCCCATGAGTGTCAGGTTTTGACAGTAAAGGCCCTCAAGGGACCTTTTGTGTCAAAGCCATTGGGGGTGCTGTGGGGGGGGGGGGGGGGCGGTTGAACAAAGGAAGGAATCAGCAATCAAACCAGCACGCAAAATGTGTGTTGACGCTTCTCTACAGTAGAGGACGGGATTAGGCAGGCAGAGTGTGGATTACATGCACAGGATCATAATGGAAAACCTATTAAAGCCTGACAGTTACTGGCGTTTTTAAGTGCGCAGGGTGCAGAACTAGATGCAGTCGCTTTGTGGTGACACAACCATACATGTTTCCCCCACGAGTTGAAATTCATTCTGACAGTATGTAACAGTCTGACCGATTACCTACCTCTGTGGGAATAGAGAGGTTTTGTGTTGGCAGATGCCAAACATTTTCCATCAGCCCTATTACTGCAGAGGATGGTAGATGCAGCGAAGAAAGGGGAAAGAAATATATAAAATACTATGATATATTGCCCTATGTTGTGAAAATTGGAAAGGAGATAGTTGGGACAACATTGTCTAAGTGTGTAGTCTGATAAACCAGGTGGTTATATGTCCTTGCCCTATATATATATATATAAAGCAACAGAGTCAAAATGTGGATTCAATGCCACTGTAAATTTCACCATGGAGACTAGGAAAGCATTGTCATGGCTAACCCATGTGGCCTATATGGGAAAGGGGAGATATTGCTAAACCACCATGGCGAAAGAAAACCAGTTTGGACATAACTGGACTTGTTCGGTGAGCAACAGTACGTTTTGTTTCAATCCACAAATACCATCCAGAGTAGGGAAGATGAAGTTGGTAGACATACATTAAAGAAAGACAGGAAGGATAACTGTAATAGAAAGTAGTAAGGAGAACTTGACAAATTACCTCCGGGAATATGAATAAGCTATTCAGCCATTGCCATACGCTTGGGTAAAGAGAGGCAGCAAATAGAAGCCATTGCTGTAGTGTGCTACAATCTGGAACAACAGTGGAAGATGATACAAGATGAGATTGACGTGATAAACGATTCTACCTGGTGGGAGGACTTATGGAACTGGGGGTCAAACGTGCAGCTACACCCCCGGTTTAGAATTAACTCCCATGTCCTGATAGTTGTTTCAGGCACCATGGTGATATATGTGACATACTTAATTTGAAACTTAAGAAATTGATTAAAGAATGAGAGGATGTATGAACACAGGTTGGACAGCTATCTGAAAGGCAATCAATATTCGAACTTGCTCTATAAAAAGATAAACAATTAATTAAGTAACACGAGGGTAATTGTACATACTATTGGTAGATACTCAAAATTAAATAATGAATGACAAATGTATTCCAAAAATTAAATTGCGACTGCATTATGTTCACACAAATGATCAATTCTGTAACAATGATGTTTAAATTGTGCTAACATTAACATTACACTGCTTACGCTCTGGCTTTAAAAATGAAATTGTAATTGCACAAGTGGACTACCTAAGAGACGTGAGAGTATTTAAGATAAATTAAATAAACTAGAACTGTTCCCAATGTTTGAGGGACCTCGAATGCGAGGAAAAAGAAGCAGAAGTGACACGAGGATTTTTTTATGCAAAGGGTGTTTCGGATTTGCAATGTATTGTCTGATAGGCTGAAGGAAACAGATTCAATAGTAGATACCAAAAGGGACTTGGATAGATATTTTAAGGAGAAAAAATGGAAGGATCTGGGAAACAGCCAGGGTTTGGGACTAACTGGAAGCTCTTCAATAGGGCCAGCACCTACCTGATGGACCAAATGGCCTCCTTTAATGCAATTCAATTCTATGTTTATATGATTGCTCCTGCCTGTACTTACACAACATTCCTATCCTTTCAAAAGACATTTGATAAAGTAGCACATAACAGCCGTGTTACCAAGTCAGAAACACATGAGATTTAAGGATTAAAGGATTATAAAATTCTCATTAACTGTGAAATTAGATGTCACAATTAAGGGCGGCACAGTGGTGCAGTGGTTAGCACCACAGCCTCACAGCTCCAGCGACCCGGGTTCAATTCTGGGTACTGCCTGCGTGGAGTTTGCAAGTTCTCTCTGTGTCTGCGTGGGTTTCCTCCAGGTGCTCTGGTTTCCTCCCACATCCAAAAGACATGCAGGTTGATAGGTAAATTGGCCATTATAAATTGCCCCTAGTATAGGTAGGTGGTCGGGGATTATAGGGACATGTGAGGATGTGGTAAGAATATGGGATTAGAGTAGGATTAGTATATATGGGTGGTTAATGGTCGGCACAGACTCGATGGGCTGAAGGGCCTGTTTGAGTGCTGTATCTCTAATATAATACAATCTCCCTCTGACAAATCCCTGATTAATCCCTGCCTCTTCATAAATCTAAATCTAAAGGCTGAAATTGCGGTGCAGTACTGAGGAAGTGTTGCACTGTCGGAGGTGCTGTCTTACAAATGAAAAGTCTGTCCTCTCAGGTGGATGTTTAAGATCTCAGGGGATTACTTGGGAGCAGAGCAGGGAAATTATTCCCCAGTGTCCTGGTCAACATTTATCCCTCAATCAACATCACAAAACAGATTTGATCATTACCACATTGCGACTTGTGGGAGCTTACTGCGTGGAAGTTGTGTTTCCTACATTACAAGGGGGACCAGGCTTTAAAAAGTGCTCATTGGTAAATCGCTTTGGAACACGCAGTGGGCATGAAAGGCGCTACATACATGGAAATCTCTTTTTTTTCCATGCCAGCATGCAGAACATTGGCCAAGTGACAGAAAGCAGGGAATCGTGGAGAATAGTTATTGTTCAGTCTGGAGGGAAGTACACAATGGGGTTCCCCAGGGTCACTGTTGGGATCACTGTTGCTGTAAGTTATTGCAATGGGCTTGTGTACAGAGGGGATAATGTCAAAGTTTTCAGATGGAAGGGAACTCAGAAATGTTAATAAACAGTGAGAAGGATAGTAACAGACTTCAGGAGGACAGAGACTGACTGGTGAATTGGGCAGGAACATGACAGATGTAATTTAACACAGTGAAGTGTGAAGTGAGACATTGGGTAGGAAGTATGTGGAGAAACAATATAAACTAAATGGTACCATTATAAAGTGAGTGCAATATTAGATAGACCTGGCGTGTACACACACATATCTTTGAAAGTAACATGCAGTGTACTTGGTGTTTGAGAGAGAGAGGCACAGAGTAATAAAACTCAGGAGGAAATGCTGACTTTATCATCATTGGTTAGGTCCCAGCTGGCGAATTGTGTCCAATTCTTATCACCACACTTTGGTAAGGATGTCAAGGACTTAGTGAAGATACAGAGGCAATTTACTAGAATGGTACCAGGAATCTGGGATTTCAGTTACGTGGAGAGATTGGAAAAGCTGGGATTGTTGTCTTTAGAGCAGTGACGGGTAAGAGGATATTTAATATAACATTCAAAATCATGAAGGGCTTTGATAGGGTAATTAATGTGAAACTGTTTCCTGTGTCAGAAAGTTCAGTATTAAGAAGACACAGATTGAAGGCAATTGACAATGAACCAGAGGTGAAATGAGGAGAATTTTCTGACACAGCGAGTTGTTGGGATCTGGAATTCACTGCCTGAAAACATGGTGGAAGCAGGTTCAATAATATCTTTCAAAAGGGAATGTAACAAATGCTTGAATTGGAAAAATAATCAGGAGTCCAGGGAACGAGGAGGGGAGAGGAACTAGTTAGATAGCTCTTTCAAAGAGACATCACTGACACAATGGGTCGAATAGCCTCCATCTGTGCGGCGCCAATCTCTGATTCTATGCGGAAGAGACAGAGTGAAGTGAGTGAAAGAGGGAAAGGTCAATAGGAAGTGTGAAAAAATCGTGTTTGCATCACTTTTTGGGCAGAGGGGTCATGATCTGCCCATCCACGTTCCTGTTGAGACAGGTGACACACACACTTCTTGCTGCCTCCACATTTCCATGCATTCTCCGTACATTCCAAAGCGACCCGCGCTGCTGTCTGTCTGCAAGCTGAACAGGGGCCTAACTGTGTGAGGCTGGCTCGTGTTTCAGCCAGGCTTCAGCTCTTCAAGGCAGTCTGTCCCTCTTAACGGGAAGTTGCACTGAATCACAGGAGGCTGCTGTTACTGGCTGTGAATGCTCAATTGGAGACATGGTCAATGGAATCTAGTACAGAGAGAGGGCTTTCTGTGGGATGGGGTGGAGACTGTCAACGAACGTCCTCCAAAGGGAATGGGAGCAGGTGGCCACGGAGATCAATGCAAGAATTCTGGCACCGAGGACCTGACAGCAGAGCCAGAAGATGTCTAATGAGCTCACACGGGTGGTCAATATCAGTGAATTCATTTCCACAGGGCATCTCCTACCCCCAACATCACCAGCCTCTCACACTGCTCAATGTACCACACCCCCATCACTCACACATCAGCAGTCCCCAACACTCAGGACTCACACCTAACATTCACTTGCGCCCTCACCCTCACACACATTGCACTGATACCAGCCTCACACCCAACTCTCACTGCCTCCACATTCCTGCAGCTACTCAGCTATGGCAGGTACATCACCCAAACACATTGCAACACAATCACTGACATTCTACCCTCTCTCTTACAGGACAAGGTGGCCCAGAATCACAGGGAGCAGCAGTGAACCGGCGGGACCAGGCATACCTTCATCCCCTGAGCCTGAGGGAGGAGATGGTTCTCCACATAATGGGACCGGCTGTGACAGAGCCCGTAGCATCCGGCATCACCGAGAGCATTTAGGATGATGCTATGTTTCCACCTTATGTCCCTTCTTAACTCCCACCTCCCCCTCATCCTGCTGTCTGGGATGACGTACAAGCTGCAGATGGTGGGACCATGGACCTCCTGCTTTTAATATCACCCCAATCCCTCACCACAACCCTTCCCTTCTGATTTTATACTTTCCAATGATAACAATGATGTCATCACTTATACACTAGGTTTAATATTCTGACTAATCGTTAAATTAAAAATCAGCACTAATACAGAAGTGTAACATTCTGGTTAATTGTTAATTAGATGTCAAAACTAATACACAGGGTATGATGTTACTGTTAATTGTTAAATTTGATGTCATCTCTAATACTCAGTGTATACTATGATGGTTAATTATTAACTTAGATGTCATCAGTAAAACACAGGGTTTAATATTGTGGTTAATTGTTAAATTAGGTGTCATCACTAATACATTAGGTATAATATTCCAATTGATTGTTAAATTACATATCATCACTGATACACTGTGTATAATATCCGTTTTTTGTTAAATTAGATTTAAAACTAATATACAGGGTATAATGTTCATGTTAATTGTTACATTAGACGTCATCGCTAATACTCAGTTATAATATGATGGTTAATTGTTAAGTCAGATTCATTTCTAATGTACAGGGTATAACATTCTGGTTAATTGTTAAATCAGTTGTCTTCGCTAATACACAGGGGATAGTATTTTGGTTAATTGTTAAATTAGATGTCATCACTAATATGTAGTGTATATTATTCCGGTAAATTTCTAAATTAGATTTCATCACGAATACATGCGGTATAATTTTCTAGTTGACTGTTAAATTAAATGTCATCACTGATACACAGTGTATAATCCGGATTCTTGTTAAATTAGATGTCAAAACTAATACATCCGGTATAATATTCCTGTTAATTGTTAAATTAAATGTCATTGCTAATACTCAGTATATAATATTCAGGTGAATCGTTAAATTAGATGTCATTACTAGCACACAGGGGATAATATTCTGGTTAATTGTTAAATTAGATGTCCTCACTAAAACGAAGGGTATATATTCCAACTGATTGTTACCTGAGATGTCATCACTAATACACACCGTATTATACTCTTGTTGATTGTTAAATTAGATGTTATCAATGTTACACTGTGCATAATATTCCGGTTCTTTGTTAAATTAGATGTTATACCTCTTCTTTGGCCTCCTTGTCTCGAGAGACAATGGGTAAGCACCTGGAGGTGGTCAGTGGTGTCAGTCGCTGCGAGGCAACTATGAAGTGACCTCTCCATGGCGCATGCCTGGGCGAATGTATGGAGGTTGAGAGTTGCCCAAGCGTCAAAACCCCCCTCTTGGCCTTTCTGGTGGGGTCCAAAGGAGTGCAGAGCACGACGTTTGGCACCAGTATGGCTGCAGGAACTGCCGGAAACATGCCAAAGGTGACACATGACCGCCTACGGGGTTCCGCTCCGGATTTTCTGTTAGGGTTTACTCCCTTAGCCTTGCCTTCCTGAAAAATGGTACATTTACTGTCCTCCAGTTCTCTGGCACCTCTCCTGTGAAAAGAGAGGATTTGAAAATTTGTGTTAGAGCCCCTGCAATCTCCTCCCTTGCCTCACATAGCAGCCTAGGATACATTTCATCTCTGGATGTTGCTTTGCAATAACATTATACCATGTTAGGTTATACCTAACACACAGGGTATAATGTTCCTGTTAATTGTTAAATTAGACGTAATCACTAATACATGTGGTATAATATACTAGTTGATTGGAAAATTAGAAGTCATCACAGATACGCTGTGCACAATCCGGTTTTTTGTTAAATTAGATGTCAAAACAAATACACAGGGTGTAATATTCCTGTTGATGTTTTACACAAATGTCATCGCTAATACACAAGGTATAATATTCTGGTTAATCGTTAAATCAGATGTCATTACTAATGCACTTGGGATAACACTGTGGTTAATTGTTAAATTAGATGTCATCACGAACACACTGGTTATAACTTTGCAATTAATTGTTGAATTAGATGTCATCACTAATACACAGGGTATTATATTCCGGTTAATTGTTAAATCAATATCATCACTAATACACTTGTTTTAACTTTCTGGCTAATTGTTAAATTAGGTGTCATGACTAATGCAAAGTGTGGAAAATTCCGGATTGTTGTCAAATTACACGTCATCACTAATACACTGGGTAAACAATTCTAGTTAACTGTTAAATTAGATGTCATCACTAATACAGCGGGTGTAATATTCAGGTTAATTCTTAAATTAGATGTCATCACCAAACACAGGTTATAATATTCTGGTTAATTGTTTAATTAGATGCGGTCACTAATACGGAGGATATAATATACCGTTTAATTGTTAAATTGGATGTCATTTTCGCGTGCAATTTGCATAATGCTCTGGTTAATTTTCAAATTAGATGTCATCACTAATACAGTGGTTTACATATTCCTGTTAATTGTTAAATTAGGTGTCATCACGATTACACAGATTAACATTTTCTGGTTAGTTGTTAAATTCGATTTCATCACTAATACACAGTATATAATATTATGGTTATCTGTTAAATTAGATGTCCTCACGAATACACAGGGTATAAAATTCTCATTAACTGTGAAATTAGATGTCACAATTAAGGGTGGCACAGCCTCACTGCTCCAGCGACCCGCGTTCAATTCCGGGTACTGCCTGTGTGGAGTTTGCAAGTTCTCCCTGTGTCTGCGTGGGTTTTCTCCGGGTGCTCCGGTTTCCTCCCACATGCCAAAGACTTGCAGGTTGATAGGTTAATTGGCCATTATAAATTGTAGGGAAATATCGGGACAGGGATTGGTGTCGGATTGGTATAAATGGGTGGTTGATGATCGGCACAGACTCGGTGGGCCGAAGGGCCTGTTGCTTATAAACTAAAATCTCTAAGACTATCTCTAAAACTAAAAAACTAAACTAAAAAATACACAGGGTGCAATATTCTGGTTAATTCAGAAGTTAGATGTTATCACCAAATGCACAGGTTATATCATTCTGGTTATTTGTTAAATTAGATGTAATCACAAATACACACGGTGTAATGTTCCCGTTAATTCTCAAAAGAGATGTCAACACTAATATGCAGGGTATAATATTCTGGTTAATTGTTAAATTATTTGGCATCACCAATACACAGGGTAGAGTAATCTGGTAATATGTTAAATTAGATGTCATCACTAATACATTAGGTATAATATTCTAATTGATTGTTAAATTAGATGTGATAACAGATACACAGGGTATAATGTTCATGATAATTGTTAATGTAGATGCCATCACTAATACTCAGTGTATAATATGATGGTTAATTGTTAAATTAGATGTCATCACTAATACACAGGTAATAATATTCCGGTTAATTGTTAAATTAGATGTCATCCCCAATACACAGTATATAGTATTTTAGTTATCTGTTAAATTAGATGTCATCACTAATATACAGGGTGTAATATTCTGGTTAATTGATAAATTTGGTGTCATCAATAATACACAGGGGATAATATTCCTAATATTTTTTAAATTAGATGTCATTACTAATACACAGAATATAATAATCCGTTCAATTGTCAAGTTAGATGTCATCCCCAATACACAGGGCTTAATATTCCGTTTAATTGTTAAGTTAGATCTCTTTATATATACACCGGGGATAATATTCCAGTTAAATGTTGAAATCGATGTCATCAATAATGCAGTGTATAATATTCTGGTTAATTGTTACATTAGAAGGCATCACATAGACACAGGGTATAACCTGTTTCATTGATAAATTAGATGCCATCACAATTAAACAGGGTATAATATAATTGTTTTTTGTTACATTTGATGCCATCACACAGAGACAAGGTATAACCTGTTTAATTGTTAAATTGGATGCCATCACTAATACACAGTGTATAATATTGTGGTTAATTGTTACATTAGTGGCCATCACACATACACTGGGTATAACCTGTTTTATTGTAAAATTAGGTGCCATCAAACTGCAGTGTGTGATATTCTGGTTATCTGTTCAGTTAGATGTCATCACTAATACACAGAGTACAATATTCTGGTTAATTGTTTACTTAAATTTCATCACTAATCCACAGTGTACAATATTCCGGTAAATTGTTAAACTAGATGTCATCACGAAAGCTCAGGGTATAATATTCTGGTTGACTGTCACATTGAATGTCATCACTAATACACATGGTATAATATTCTGGTTAATTGTTAAATTCGACGTCATCACTTAGACACGGAGGATAATCTGTTTAATTGCTAAATTAGATGTCAACACTAATACACAGGGGTAATATGCTGGTTAATAGTTAAATTAGATGTCATCACGAATACACAGGGGATAATATTCCAGTTTATTGTTGAATTAGATGTCATCAATAATACAGTGTATAATATTCTGGTTAATTGATACATTAGAAGCCATCACACAGACACAGGGTATAACCTGTTTCATTGATAAATTAGATGCCATCACAACTAAACAGGGTATAATATAATTGTTTTTTGTTACATCTGATGCCATCACACAGAGACAAGGTATAACCTGTTTAATTGTTAAATTGGATGCCATCACGAATACACAGTGTATAATATTGCGGTTAATTGTTACATTAGTGGGCATCACACAGACACTGGCTATAAACTGTTTAGTTGTAAAATTAGATGCCATCAAACTGCAGTGTGTGATATACTGGTTATCTCTTCAGTTAGATGTCATCACGAATACACAGGGGATAATATTCTGCTTAATTGTTAAATTAGATGTCATCACGAATGCACAGGCAATAGTATTGTGGTTAAATCTTAAATTAGATGTCATCACTAATACACAGGGGATAATATTCTAGTTAATTTTTAAATATCATGTCTTCACTAATACACAGGGGATAATATTCTGGTTAATTGTCAAATTAGATGTCAACACTGATACACAGTGTATAGTATTCCGCTTAATTCTTCAATTAGATGTCATCACTAATACGTAGGGGTTAAAATTCCAGTTAATTGTTAAATTAGATGTCATCACGAATACACAGGGGATAATATTCCAGTGAATTGTTAAATTAGATGTCATCACTATTACACAGGGGATAATCTGGTTAATTGTTAAATTAGATGTCATCACTAATACAGAGGGGATAATATTCCGATTATGTTTTAAATTAGATGTCATTCCCAATACACAGGATATAATATTCCGTTTAATTGTCAAGTTAGACGTCATCACTAAAACACAGGGCATAATATTCCGTTTAATTGTTAATTTAGATCTCTTCACTTATACACAGTGGATACTATTCCAGTTAATTGTTAAATTAGATGCCATCACTAACACACAGGGGATAATATTCCGGTCAATTGTTAAATTAGATGTCATCACTAATACACAGGTGATAATATTCCTGTTAATTGTTAAATTAGATGACATCACTCATACACAGTGTATAATATACTAGTTAATTGTTAAATTAGATGTCATCACTAATACAGTGTATGATATTCTGGTTAATTGTCAAATTAGATGACAACACGAATACACAGTGGATAATATTCCAATTAATTGTTAAATTAGTGTCATCACTTATACACAGGGGATAATATTCCAGTTAATTGTTAAATTAGATGTCATCACTAATACACAGGGGACAATATTCCGATTATTTTTGAAATTAGATGTCATTACTAATACAGAGAATATAATAATCCGTCCAATTGTCAAGTTAGATGTCAACACTAATACACAGACCTTAATATTCCGTTTAATTGTTAATTTAGACCTCTTTACATATACCCAGGTGATAATATTTAAGTTAATTGTTGAATTAGATGAAATCACCAATACACAGCGTGTAGTATTCTGGATAAATGATAAATTAGATGTCATCACTGATACACAGGCGATACTATTCTGATTAGTTTTGAATTAGATGTCATTACTAATACAGAGAATATAATAATCCGTTCAATTGTCAAGTTAGATGTCATCAGCAGGACACAGGGCATAATATTCCGTTTAATTGTTAATTGAGATCTCTTCACTTCTACACAGAGGATAATATTCCAGTTAATTGTTAAATTAGATGTCATCACTAATACACAGGCGATAATATTCTGGTTAATTGTTCAATTAAATTTCATCACTGATACAGAGGGGATAATAATGTAGTTAATGAAAAAGATGTCATCACTGATACACAGTGTGCAATCTGGATAATTGTTTTGTTAGTTGTCATCTCTAATACGCAGTGCATAATATTCCGATTAATTGTTAAATTAGATGCCATCAATAATACACAGGGGCAATATTCTGTTTAATTGTTACATTAGATATGATCACAAATACACAGGGTATAATATTCTGGTTAATTGGTAAACTAGATGTCATCACTAATACACAGCGTATAATATTCTGGTTAATTGGTAAATTAGATGTCATCACTAATACACAGGGTATAATATTCTGGTTCATCGTGAAATTAGATGTCATCACTAATACACAGTGTATAATATTCTGGTTAATTGGTAAATTAGATGTCATCACTAATACACAGTGTTTAATATTCTGGTTAATTGGTAAATTAGATGTCATCACTAATACACAGGGTATAATATTCTGGTTCATCGTGAAATTAGATGTCATCACTAATACACAGTGTATAATATTCTGGTTAATTGGCAAATTAGATGACATCACTAATACACAGTGTTTAATATTCTGGTTAATTGGTAAATTAGATTTCATCACTAATACACAGTGTATAATATTCTTGTTAATTGGTAAATTAGATATCATCAATAATACGCAGTGCATAATATTCTGGTTAATTGTTAAATTAAATGCCATCAATAATACACAGAGGCAATATTCTGGTTAATTGTTACCTTCGGTATGATCACTAATACACAGTGTATAATATTCAGGTTAATTGGTAAATTAGATATCATCACTAATGCGCAGTGCATAATATTCTGGTTAATTGTTAAATTAGATGCCATCAATAATACACAGGGGCAATATTCTGGTTAATTGTTACATTAGATATGATCACAAATACACAGGGTATAATATTCTGGTTAATTGGTAAATTAGATGTCATCACTAATACACAGGGGACAATATTCCGATTATTTTTGAAATTAGATGTCATTACTAATACAGAGAATATAATAATCCGTCCAATTGTCAAGTTAGATGTCAACACTAATACACAGATCTTAATATTCCGTTTAATTGTTAATTTAGACCTCTTTACATATACCCAGGTGATAATATTTAAGTTAATTGTTAAATTAGATGAAATCACCAATACACAGCGTGTAGTATTCTGGATAAATGATAAATTAGATGTCATCACTGATACACAGGCGATACTATTCTGATTAGTTTTGAATTAGATGTCATTACTAATACAGCGAATATAATCATCCGTTCAATTGTCAAGTTAGATGTCATCACCAGGACACAGGGCATAATATTCCGTTTAATTGTTAATTGAGATCTCTTCACTTATACACAGAGGATAATATTCCAGTTAATTGTTAAATTAGATGTCATCACTAATACACAGGCGATAATATTCTGGTTAATTGTTCAATTAAATTTCATCACAGATACAGAGGGGATAATAATGTAGTTAATGAATAAGATGTCAACACTGATACACAGTGTACAATCTGGATAATTGTTTTGTTAGTTGTCATCTCTAATACGCAGTGCATAATATTCTGGTTAATTGTTAAATTAGATGCCATCAATAATACACAGGGGCAATATTCTGGTTAATTGTTACATTAGATATGATCACAAATACACAGGGCATAATATTCTGGTTAATTGGTAAATTAGATGTCATCACGAATACACAGCGTATAATATTCTGGTTAATTGGTAAATTAAATGTCATCACTAATACACAGGGGATAATATTCTGGTTCATCGTGAAATTAGATGTCATCACTAATACACAGTATATAATATTCTGGTTAATTGGTAAATTAGATGACATCACGAATACACAGTGTTTAATATTCTGGTTAATTGGTAAATTTGATGACATCACTAATACACAGTGTTTAATATTCCAGTTAATTGTTAAATTAGATGTCATCACTAATACACAGGGGCAATATTCTGGTTAATTGTTACCTTCGGTATGATCACTAATACACAGTGTATAATATTCAGGTTAATTGGTAAATTAGATGTGACCACTAATACACAGGGTATAATATTCTGGTTAATTGTTAAATTAGATGCCATCAATAATACACAGGGGCAATATTCTGGTTAATTGTTACATTAGATATGATCACAAATACACAGGGTATAATATTCAGGTTAATTGGTAAATTAGATGTCATCACGAATACACAGCGTATAATATTCTGGTTAATTGGTAAATTAAATGTCATCACTAATGCACAGGGTATAATACTCTGGTTCATCGTGAAATTAGATGTCATCACGAATACACAGTATATAATATTCTGGTTAATTGGTAAATTAGATGACATCACTAATACACAGTGTTTAATATTCTGGTAATTGGTAAATTAGATTTCATCAATAATACGCAGTGCATAATATTCCGGTTAATTGTTAAATTAGATGTCATCACTAATACACAGGGGCAATATTCTGGTTAATTGTTACCTTCGGTATGATCACTAATACACAGTGTATAATATTCAGGTTAATTGGTAAATTAGATGTGACCACTAATACACAGGGTATAATATTCTGGTTAATTGTTAAATTCGATGCCATCAATAATACACTGGGGCAATATTCTGGTTAATTGTTACATTAGATATCATCACTAACACGCAGTGCATAATATTCAGGTTAATTGTTAAATTAGATGTCACCACTAATACACAGGGTATAATATTCCGGTTATTTGTTAAATTGGATGTCATCACGAATACACAGCGGATAATATTCCAGTTAATTGTTAAATAAGATGTCATCACTAATACACAGGAGATAATATTCCAGTTAATTGTTTAATTAGATGTCTTCACGAATACAAAGGGTATAGCATTCGGGTTATTTATTATATTAGATGTCATCACTGATACACAGTGAATAATATTCTGGTTAATTTTTAAATTAGATGTCATCACTAATACACAGTGTATAATATTCTGGTTAATTGTTAAATCAGATGTCATCACTAATACACGGAATAATATTCTGGTTAATTGTTACTTTAGATATGATCACTCATACACGGTTTTTACTATTCTGGTTTATGGCTAAATTAGATTTCTTCACGAATACACAGTGTATAATCAGGTTAATTGTTAAATTAGATGTCATCACTAATAGACAGTGCATAATATTCTGGTTAATTTTTATATTACATGTCATCACTAAGACAGTGTATAATATTCTTGTTAATTGTTTAATTAAATGTCATCACTAATATACAGTGCATAATACTCCGGGTAATTGTTACATTAGATGTCATCACTAATACACAGGGGATAATATTCTGGTTAATTGTTAAATTAGATGTCATCACTAATACACAGGAGATAATATTCTGGTTAATTGTTAAATTAGATCTCATCACTAATACACAGGGGGTAATATTCCAGTTAATTATTAAATTAGATGTCATCACTAATACACAGTGAATAATATTATGGTTAATTGTTAAATTAGATGTCATCACTAATACACAGTGTATAATATTCTGGTTAATTGTTAAATTAGAGGTCATCACTAATACACATTGTATAATATTCCAGTTAATTGTTAAATTAAATGTCATCACTAATACACGGAATAATAATCTGGTTAATTGTTACTTTAGATATGATCACTAATACACGGTTTTTAATATTCTGGTTGATGGTTAAATTAGATTTCTTCACTAATTCACAGTGTATAATCTAGTTAATTGTTAAATTAACTGTGCCACTGTGCCGAACAGGGAGTAATATTCCAGTTAATTGTTAAATGAATGATACATTAAATGTCTTCACTAATACACAGGAGAGAATATTCTGGTTAAATGTTAAATTAGATTTCATCACTAATACACAGTGTATAATATTCTGGTTAATTGTTACATAAGATTCCATCACACATACACAAGGTATAATCTGTTTAATTGTTAAATTAGATGCCATCACTTATCCTGTGTGTGAAGTTCTGGTTATCTGTTAAATTAGATGTCATCACTAATACATAGGGGGACAGTACTCTGGTTAAACCTTAAATTATATGCAATCACTGAAACACAGTGTATAATATTCCGGTTAATTATTAAATTAGATGTCATCACTAATACACAGTGTTGAATATAATGGTTAATTGTTAAATTAGACGTCATCACTAATACACAGGGGATAATATTACAGTTAATTGTCAAATTAGATGTCATCACTAATACACAGCGGATAATATTCCAGTTAATTGTCAAATTAGATTTCATCACTAATACACAAAGTATAGTATTCCGGATAATTGTCAAATTGGATGTCATCAATAATACAGAGCCGACAATATTCCAGTTAATTGTTAAATTAGATGTCATCACCAATACACAGTGGATAATATTCAAATTAACTGTTTAATTAGATGTCATCACTAATACACAGTGGATAATATTCCTGGTAATTGCTAAATTTGATGTCATGACTAACACTCATGGGATAATATTCCAGTTCATTGTAAAATTCGATGTTATCACTAATACACAGGGGATAATATTCTGGTTAATGATTAAATTAGATGTCATCACGAATACACAGTGTATAATCCGGTCAATTGCTAAATTAGGTGTCATCACTGATACACAGGGGATAATATTCAAGTTAATTGTTAAATTTGATGTCAACGCTGATACACAGGGGATAATCTGATTAATTGTTAAATTAGATGTCATCACTAATGCACAGGGGATAATATACTGGCGATTTGTTACTTTAGACGCTATCATTAAAACACAGTGTACAATACGCCGGTTAATTGTTACATTAGATGCCATCACAAAGAGACAGGGGATAAGATTATAGTTAGTTGCTAAACTGAACGTCATCACTAATACACAGGGGATAATATTCTGCTTTTTTGTGTAATTAGATGTCACCACCAATACACAGGGGTTAATATTCCAGTTAATTGTTAATTGGTGGTGAGTGCCTGGAACGTGCTGCCAGGGGCGGTGGTGGTAGCAGATATGATAGCGACCTTTAAGAGACATCTTGACAATTATATGAATAGGAAAAGAATAGAGGGATATGGGCCACGGAACTGCCGAAGTTGTTAGTTTCGGCAGGCATCAAGATCGGCTCAGGCTTGGAGGGCTGAATGACCTGTTCCTGTACTGTACTGTTCCTTGCTCTTTTTGTTCCTTATCTGTTAAATTAGATGTCATCACGAATACACAGGGGATAATATTCCGGTTAATTGTTAAATTAGATGTCATCATGAATACACAGGGCACAATATTCCAGTTAATTGTTAAATTAGATGTCATCAGTGATACACAGAGTGTAGTATTGTGGTTAAATGTTAAATTAGATATCATCACTAATAAACAGGAGATAATATTCTGTTTAAAAGTTAAATTTGACGTCATCACTAATACATAGGGAATAATATTCCAGTTAATTGTTACATTAGATGTCATCACTAATACACAGGGGATACTATTCCGGTTAATTGTTAAATTAGATGTCATCACTAAGGCACAGGGTATAGGAATCTGGTTAAATCTTAAAATATATGATATCACTAATACACAGTGCATAATATTCCGGTTAGTTGTTACGTTGGATGTCATCACTAATACACAGTGTATAATATTATAGTTAATTGTTAAATTAGATGTCATCACTAATACACAGAGTATAATATTCTAATTAATTGGTAGATTAGATGTCATCACTAATACACAGGGAATAATATTCCAGTTAATTGTTCAATTAGATGTCATCACTAATACAAAGGGAATAATATTCCAATTAATTGTTAAATTAGATGTCATCACTAATACTCAGGGGATAATATACTGGTTAATTGTTACATTAGATGCCGTCACACAGACACAGGGGATAACCTGTTTAACTGTTAAACTAGATGCCATCACTAATACACAGGGGATAATATACTGGTTAATTGCTAATATAGATGCCATCACTTATACACAGGGGATAAAATTCCAGTTAATTGTTACATTAGATGTCATCACTAACACACAGAGTGTAGTATTCTGGAGAAATGATAAAATAGATGTCATCACTAATACACAGGTGATAATCTGCTGGTTAGTTGTTACATTAGATGTCATCACTAATGCACAGTGTATAATATTCTGGTTAATTGTTACATTAGATTCCATCACACATACACAAGTTATAATCTGTTTAATTGTTAAATTAGATGCCATCACTTATCCTGTGTGTGAAGTTCTGGTTATCTGTTAAATTAGATGTCATCACTAATACATAGGGGGACAGTACTCTGGTTAAACCTTAAATTATATGCAATCACTGAAACACAGTGTATAATATTCCGGTTAATTATTAAATTAGATGTCATCACTAATACACAGTGTTGAATATAATGGTTAATTGTTAAATTAGACGTCATCACTAATACACAGGGGATAATATTACAGTTAATTGTCAAATTAGATGTCATCACTAATACACAGCGGATAATATTCCAGTTAATTGTCAAATTAGATTTCATCACTAATACACAAAGTATAGTATTCCGGATAATTGTCAAATTGGATGTCATCAATAATACAGAGCCGACAATATTCCAGTTAATTGTTAAATTAGATGTCAACACCAATACACAGCGGATAATATTCAAATTAACTGTTTAATTAGATGTCATCACTAATACACAGTGGATAATATTCTGGGTAATTGCTAAATTTGATGTCATGACTAATACTCATGGGATAATATTCCAGTTCATTGTAAAATTCGATGTTATCACTAATACACAGGGGATAATCTGGCTAATTGTAAAATTAGATGTCATCACTATAAACAGGGGATAATATTCCGCTTAATTGTTAAATTAGATGTCATCATGAATACACAGCGCACAATATTCCAGTTAATTGTTAAATTAGATGTCATCAGTGATGCACAGGGTATAGTATTCTGGTTAAATGTTAAATTTGATATCATCACTAATAAACAGGAGATAATATTCTGTTTAAAAGTTAAATTTGACGTCATCACTAATACATAGGGAATAATATTCCAGTTAATTGTTACATTAGATGTCATCACGAATACACAAGGTATAATATTCCGGTTAATTGTTAAATTAGATGTCATCACGAAGGCACAGGGTATAGGAATCTGGTTAAATCTTAAAATAGATTATATCACTAATACACAGTGTATAATATTCCGGTTAGTTGTTACGTTAGATGTCATCACTAATACACAGTGTATAATATTATGGTTAATTGTTAAGTTAGATGTCATCACTAATACACAGAGCATAATATTCTAATTAATTGTTAAATTAGATGTCATCACTAATACACAGGCAATAATATTAATAATATTATCAATAATAATAATATGGCTGGCGGGCAGCCATAAAGACAGGGCTAAATTGTGGCGAGTCGAAGAGACTTAGTAGTTGGCAGGAAAAAAGACAGAGGCGCAAGGGGAGAGCCAACTGTGCAACAGCCCCAACAAACACATTTCTCTGCAGCACCTGTGGAAGAGCCTGTCACTCCAGAATTGGCCTTTATAGCCACTCCAGGCGCAGCTTCACAAACCACTGACCACCTCCAGGCGCGTATCCATTGTCTCTCGAGATAAGGAGGCCCAAAAGAAAAAAGAAAGAATATTCCGGTTAGTTGTTACGTTAGATGTCATCACTAATACACAGAGCATAATATTCTAATTAATTGTTAAATTAGATGTCATCACTAATACACAGGCAATGATATTCCAGTTAATTGTTAAATTAGATGTCATCACTAATGCAAAGGGAATAATATTCCAATTAATTGTTAAATTAGATGCCATCACTAATACACAGGGGATAATATACTGGTTAATTGTTGCATTATATGCCGATACACAGACACATGGGATCGCCTGTTTAACTGTTAAACTGGATGCCATCAGTAATACACAGGGGATAATATACTGGTTAATTGCTAATATAGATGCCATCACTTATACATTGTATGATATTCTCGTTATCTGTTAAATTAGATGTTATCACGAACACACAGCGGATAATATTCCACTTATTTGTTAATTTAGATGTCATCACTTATACACAGGCGATAAAATTCCAGTGAATTGCTACATTAGATGTCATCACTAACACACAGAGTGTAGCATTAGGAGAAATGATAAAATAGATGTCATCACTAATACACAGGTGATAATGTACTGGTTAGTTATTACATTAGATTCCATCACACAAACACAAGGTATAACCTGTTTAATTGTTAAATTAGATGCCATCACTTATCCTGTGTATGATGTTCTGGTTATCTGTTAAATTAGATGTCATCACTAATACATAGGGGACAGGTAGCACACCATCAGTTTCTCCAGGACAATTAGGAATGTGCAATAACTGCTGGTCTTGCCAGCGACGCCCTCGTCCCTGGATTGAATTTTTAAAAAATTCCCTGCAGGAAAACACAGGTGAGATGAGGTTAGATGTAGAGTGTTGCAAACAGAATGGGAAAAATTTAATTGTTAACCCATGGAGACTTAATCCTTTGTGTCCTCTGTCTGTGTGTAACACTTGAACCAGAAAGTTGCAACATATAACATGAAGCTGTTCTCTGCAATACTTTTCAAAGCTTCCTTGTCAAAATGTGTTTGTTCAGTGCCTGCAGCTCTCTCTTATAATGTATGGCATGGTTCACAGGGTCTATTTATACTCTGCACTCTTCAGTTTAAGGAGTTCATACAATTCGAACAAAAACTGCAAAAGAATGTTCAGTGCTTGGAGGTCCCTGATGCAGAGCTTCAGCTGATCCATTGCAGCTAAATTGAGATCAATCCAAATACAGTAAACTAATTCTCACAGCATTTTTGTTTCCTGCGAAGGAGCTTAAGGGCAGATCTTGTGGCTTTACTTTCAAACTTGGCCATTTTCTTTGTGAATGCCACAAATATTTCTGTGTGCTTTATTTTGACAGCAAAATGCTGCACAATCCATAAAAATAAGTTCCAAGTGAAAATAATCCAATTTAGATTCTGAGCTTGATAATGGTTTCTCCCTTCTCCCCTCACCCCCTCTTATGGGGGAGTCCTAAACTAGGGGCCGTCAATATAAGACAGTCACTAATAAATCTAATAGGGAATTCACGAGAAATTTCTTTACTCAGAGAGTGGTGAGAATGTAGAACTCACTACCCGCAGGGAGTAGTTGAGGCAATAGCAGAGATGCATTTAATGAGAGGCTAGTTAAGCAAATGACGGAGAAAGGCATGGGATACAGTGATAGGGTGAGATGAAGTAAATAGAATGGGAGGAGGCTCATGTGGAGCACATCTTATGGGCTGAATGACCTTTTTCTGAACTGCAAATTCTATGTAGTTCTATGTTGCAGATTTGAGTCGGGCAGGGACCCTTTGGGTTTTGAGTGAACTATCCCTAAATTTCTAAAACATAAACTAGAGATCAAAAATTGCTTACAATTGGGGGAAGGTGATATATCACCGTAAACATTACTGAAAATCCCGTTTTGGGAGATATCTTTCTTTTAAGTGTGGGAATTGCATTTTGATTCTCATTTTAAATAGTGTCGGTGAGTGGAACAGAAGCCGGCTGTTACAGTGGCCAGCTCGAAAGGCCCTTCAGTTGGGGCGAGAGAGAGGAAGAAGAGCAGCCCATGAAAGCACAGTCATCACTAATACATAGGGGACAGTACTCTGGTTAAACCTTAAATTAGATGTAATCACTGAAACACAATGGATAATATTCCGGTTAATTCTTAAACTAGATGTCATCAATAACACACAGTGTTGAATATAATGGTTAATTGTTAAATTAGACGTCATCACTAATACACAGGGGATAATATTACAGTTAATTGTCAAATTAGATGTCATCACTAATACACAGCGGATAATATACCGGTTACTTGTTAAATTAGATGTCATCACTAATACACAGCGGATAATATTCCAGTTAATTGTCAAATTAGATTTCATCACTAATACACAGGCGATAATATTCTGTTTAATGGTGAAATTAGATGTCATCACTAATGCACAGTGTATAATATTTTGGTCAATTGTTAAATTAGATGTCATCACTAATACACAGTAGATAATAAGGTTAATTGTTAAATTAGATGCCATCACCAATACACAGGGTATAATATTCTGGTTAATTGTTAAATTTAGATGTCATCACTAATACACGGGATAATATTCTGGTTAATTGTTAAATTAGATGTCATCACTCTTAAACAAGGTATAATATTCTCGTTAATTGTCAAATTAGATGTCTTCACTAATACACAGCTGATAATATTCTGGTTAATTGTTAAATTAGATGTCATCTCTAATACACAGTGTATAATATTCTGGCTAATTGTTAAATTAGACGTCATCACGAATACACAGGGTATGGTATTCTGGTCAAATGTTAAATTTGATTTCTTCACTAATACACAGGGCATAATATTCAGCTTAATTGTTAAATTAGATATCATCACTAATGCAAAGGCAATAATATTCCAATTAATTCTTAAATTAGATGTCATCACTAGTACACAGAGGATAATCTAATTAATTGTTAAATTAGATGTCATCACAAATACACAGGGGCTAATATTCTGGTTAATTGTTAAATAAGATATCATCACGAATACACAGGAAATAATATTCGAATGAATTGCTAAATTAAATGTCATCAGCAATACACAGGGTATAGTATACTGGTTAAATGTTAAATTAGATATCATCACTAATACACAGGGTATGGTATTCTGGTTAACTGTTAAATTTAGATGTCATAACTAATACACAGGGGATAATCTGGTTAATTGTTAAATTAGATTTCATCACTAATAGACAGGGGATAATATTCTAGTTAATTTCTTAATTAGATGTCATCACTAATACACAGTGGATATTCTTCTGGGTAATTCTCAAGTTAGGTGTCATCACTCTCACACAGGGAATACTATTCTGGTTAATCATCAAATTATGTGTCTTCACGAACACACAATGGATAATATTCCAGTTAATTGTTAAAATATATGTCATCACTAATACACAGGGGATAATATTCCAGTTAATTGTTAAATTTAGATGTCATCACGAACGCACAGGGAATAATCCGGTTAATTGTTAAATTAGATGTCATCACTAATACACAGGGTCAAATATTCTGGTTAAATGTCAAATTTGATGTCAACACAGATACACAGTGGATAGTATTCCGATTAATTCTTCAATCAGATGTGATCGCTAATACACAGGGGATAATATTCCAGTTAATTTTGACATTAGATGCCATCACGAATACACAGGCGATAATATACCAGTTAGTTGTTAAATTAGACGTCATCAATAACACACAGTGCATAATATTCCGGTTAATTGTTACAAGAGATTCCATCACACATACACAGAGTATAACCTGATTAATTGTTAAATTGGATGCCATCACTTATACAGTGCATGATATTCTGCTTAATTGTTAAATTAGATGTCATCACTAATGCACAGTGTATAATATTTTGGTCAATTGTTAAATGAGATGCCATCACTAATACACAGTAGATAATAATGGTAATTGTTAAATTAGATGCCATCACTAATACACAGGGGATAATATTCTGGTTAATTGTTAAATTTAGATGTCATCACTAATACACGGGATAATATTCTGGTTAATTGTTAAATTAGATGTCATCACTCTTAAACAAGGTATAATATTCTCGTTAATTGTCAAATTAGATGTCTTCACTAATACACAGCTGATAATATTCTGGTCAATTGTCAAATTAGATGACATCAATAATATACAGGCTGTAGTATTCTGGATAAATGGTAAAATATATGTCATCGCTCATACACAGGTGATAGTATTCGGGTTAATTGTTAAATTAGATGTCATCACTAATACACAGTGTATAACATTACAGTTAATGGTTAAAATAGATGTCATCACTAATACACAGGGAATAATATTCCGGGTAATTGTTAAATTAGATGTCATCAATAATACACAGTGTATAATATTCCAGTTAATTGTTAAAATAGATGTCATCACTAACACACAGGGAATAATATTCCGGATAATTGTTAAATTATATGTCATCACAAATACACAGTGTATAATATTCCAGTTAATAGTTAAATTAGATGCCATCACTAATACACAGGGGATATTTTTCCAGTTAATTGTTAAATTAGATGCCATCGCAAATACAGTGTATGATATTCTGTTTAATAGTTAAATTTATTGTCATCACTAATACACAGGGGATAATATTCGAATTAATTGTTAAATTAGATGTCATCAGGAATACACAGGGCATAGTATTCTGGTTAACTGTTAAATTTAGATGTCATAACTAATACACAGGGGATAATCTGTTTAATTGTTAAATTAGATTTCATCATTAATAGTCAGGGGATTATATTCTAGTTAATTGCTTAATTAGATGTCATCACTAATATACAGGGGATAATCTTCTGGGTAATTCTCAAGTTAGATGTCATCACTCTTACACAGAGAATACTATTCTGGTTAAACATCAAATTATGTGTCATCACGAACACACAATGGATAATATTCCAGTTAATTGTTAAAATAGATGCCATCACTAATACACAGGGGACAATATTCCAGTTAATTGTTAAATTTAGGTGTCATCACTAACGCACAGGGAATAATATTCCTGTTAATTGTTAAATTAGATGTCATCACTAATACACAGCGGGTAATATTCTGGTTAATTGTTAAATTAGATGTCATCACCGATACACAGGGGATAATATTCCTGTTAATTGTTAAATTAGATGTCATCACTAATACACAGCGGATAATATTCGCGATAATTGTTAAATTAGATGTCGTCACTGATACAGACTGCATAATATTCCATTTAATTGTTAAATTAGATGTCTTCACTCATGCACAGTGGACAATATCCCAGTTAATTGTTAAATTAGATGTCATCACGAATACACATGGGATAATCTGGTTAATTTTTAACTTAGATATCATCACTAATGCACAGGGTATAATATTCTGGTTTCTGTTAAATTGGATGTCATCACTTATAGACAGGGGATAATATTCCAGTTAGTTGTTACATTAGATGTCATCACTAACACACAGGGTGTAGTATCCTGGCTAAATGATGAAATAAGTTGGCATCACTAATGCACAGGTGATAATATTTTGGTCAATTGTTAAATTAGATGTCATCACTAATAGACAGGGAATAATATTCTGGTTAATTGTTAAATTTAGATGTCATCACTAATACACGGGATAATATTCTGGTTAATTGTTAAATTAGATGTCATCACTCTTAAACAAGGTATAATATTCTCGTTAATTGTCAAATTAGATGTCTTCACTAATACACAGCTGATAATATTGTGGTTAATTGTCAAATTAGATGTCATCACTAATGCACATGGGATAATATTCCAGTTAATTGTTAAATTAGATGTCATCACTAATACACAGTGTATAACATTACAGTTAATTGTTAAAATAGATGTCATCACTAATACACATGGGATAATATTCCAGTTAATTGTTAAATTAGATGTCAATAATACACAGGGGATGATATTCCAGTTCATTGTTTAATTAGATGTCTTCACTAATACACAGGGGATAATATTCCAGTTAATTGTTACATTAGATGTCATCACTAATACACAGGCTGTAGTATTCTGGATAAATGGTAAAATATATGTCATCGCTCATACACAGATGATAGTATTCGGGTTAATTGTTGAATTAGATGTCATCACTATTACACAGTGTATAACATTACAGTTAATGGTTAAAATAGATGTCATCACTAATACACAGGGAATAATATTCCGGGTAATTGTTAAGTTAGATGTCATCACTAATAAACAGTGTATAATATTCCAGTTAATTGTTAAATTTATTGTCTTCACTAATACACAGGGGATAATATTCTAATTAATTGTTAAATTAGATGTCATCACGAATACACAGGGGAAAATATTCTGTTTAATTGTTAAATTAGATGTCATCACGAAAACACAGTGTATAGTATTCTTTTAAATGTTAAATTAGATATCATCACAAATGCACAGGGGATATTATTCTGGTTAATTGCCAAATTAGATGACATCAATAATACAGAGGGGATAATATTCCGGATAATTGTTCAATTAGATGTCATCACTAATAGTGTATGGATTCCAGTTAATTGCTCAATTAGATGTCATCACTAATACACAGGGGACAATCTGGTTAATTGTTAACTTAGATGTCATCACTAATACACAAGGGATAATATACTGGTTCATTGTTACATTAGATGCCATCACACAGACGCAGGGGATAAGATTATAGTTAATTGCTAAATTAGACGTCATCACTAATACACAGGGGATAATATTCCAATTAATTGTTAATTGGTGGTGAGTGCTTGGAACTTGCTGCCAGCGACGGTGGTGGAAGCAGATATGATAGCGACTTCCAAGAGACATCTTGACAAATATATGAATAGGAAGGGAATATGGGCCCGGAAGTGCTGAAGGTGCTAGTTTAGGCAGGGATCAAGATCGGCGCAAGCTTGGAGCGCCGAATGGCCTGCTCCTCTGCTGTAATGTTCCTTGTTCTTTTTGTTCTTTATCTGTTAAATTAGATGTCATTACTAACACAGAGTGGATAATATTCCGCTGAATTGTTAATTTAGATGTCATCACTTATACACAGGGGATAATATTCCAGTTAATTGTTACATTAGATGTCATCACTAATACACAGGGTGTAGTATTCTGGATTTATGATGAAATAGATGTCATCACGATAACACAGTTGATAATATTCTGGTTAATTGTTAAATTAGATGTCATCACAAATACACAGGGTTTAACATTCTGGTTAATTGTTCAATTAGATATCAAGTTGAATGCACAGGGTATAGTATTCTGGTTAAATGTTAATTTGATGTCATCACTAATACACAGGGTACACTAATCTGGTTAATTGTCAAATTAGATTTCATCACTAACACAGAGCAGATAATATTCCGCTTAATTGTTAATTTAGATGTCATCACTTTTACACAGGGTATTGTATTCTGGTTCAATGTTAAATTAGGTATCATCACTAATAGACAGGGTATAATTTTCCGGTTAATTGTTGCATTAGATGCCATTACACAGATACAGGGTATAACCTATTTAATTGTTAAATTAGATGCCATCACATGAACAGTGTGTGATATTCTCGTTATCTGTTAAATTAGATGTCATCACTTACACACAGCGGATTATACTCCTTTTGATTGTTAATTTAGATGTCATCACTTATACACAGGGGATAATATTCCAGTTAATTGTTACATTAGATGCCATCACTAATACACAGGGGATAATATTCCGGATAATTGTTAAATTAGATGTCATCACGAATGCACAGTGCATAATATTCCAGTTAATTGTTAATTGAGATGTCATCAATAATACACAGTGTATAATATTTCAGTTAATTGTTACACAGAAGCCATCACACAGACACAGAGTATAACCTGTTTAATTGTTAAATTAGATGACATCGCAACTAAACAGTTTAGAATGCAATGGTTAATTGTTGCATTAGATGCCATCACACAGATACAAGGTATAACCTGGTGAATTGTTAAGTTGGATGCCATCACTAATGCACAGAGGATAATATACTGGTTGATTATTACATTAGATGCCATCACTAATACACATTGTACAATATTCCGGTTAGTTGTTACATTAGAGGCCATCACACACACACTGCAGCTGTACAAGACTCTGGTGAGACCGCACCTGGAGTATTGCGTGCAGTTCTGGTCACCGCATTATAGAAAGGATGTGGAAGCTATGGAAAGGGTGCTGCGGAGATTTACTAGGATGTTGCCTGGTATGGAGGGAAGGTCTTCTGAGGAAAGGCTGAGGGACTTGAGGTTGTTTTCGTTGGAGAGAAGGAGGAGGAGAGGTGACTTAATAGAGACATATAAGGTAATCAGAGGGTTAGATAGGGTGGATAGTGAGCGTCTTTTTCCTCGGATGGTGATGGCAAACACGAGGGGACATAGCTTCAAGTTGAGGGGTGATAGATATAGGACAGATGTGAGAGGTAGTTTCTTTACTCAGAGAGTAGTAAGGGCGTGGAATGCCCTGCCTGCAGCAGTAGTAGATTCGCCAACTTTAAGGGCATTTAAGTGGACATTGGATAGACACATGGATGAAAACGGAATAGTGCAGGTCAGATGGTTTCACAGCTCGGCGCAACATCGAGGGCCGAAGGGCCTGTACTGCGCTGTAATATTCTAATTCTAATTCTAATTGTAAAATTAGATGCCATCACATTGCAGTGTATGATATTCTGGTTATTAGTTAAGTTAGATGTCATCACTAATACACCAGGGATAATATTCTGCTTAGTTGTTAAATTAGATGTCATCACTAATGCACAGGCGATAATATCCTGGTTAAATCTTAACTTAGATGTTATCACTAATATACAATGGATAATCCGGTTAATTCTTAATTTAGATGCCATCACTAATACACAGTGTACAGTATTCTGGTTAAAAGTAAAATTAGATGCAATCAATAATACACAGGGGATAATATTCCGGTTAATAGTTAAATTAGATGTCATCAGTAATACACAGGGGATAATATTCTAATTAATTGTTAAATTAGATGTCATCTCGAATACACAGGGGATAATATTCCTGTTAATTGTTAATTTAGATGTCATCACTAATAAACAGGTTGCTGTATTCTGGATAAACGATAAAATAGACGTCATCACTAATACACAGGGGATAATATTCTGCTTAATTGTCAAATTAGATGTCATCAATAATACACAGCGGATAATATTCCAGTTAATTAATAATTGGTGGTGTGTGCTTGGAACTTGCTGCCAGTGGAGGTGGTGGAAGCAGATATGATAGCGACGTTTAAGAGACATCTTGACAAATATATGAATAGGAAGGGAATATGGGCCCCGGAAGTGCTGATATGTTAGTTTAGGCAGGCAGCAAGATCGGCGCTGGCTTGGATGGCCGAATGGCCTGTTCCTCTGCTGTAATATTCCTTGTTCTTTTTGTTCTTTATCTGTTAAATTAGATGTCATCACGAACACAGAGCGGGTAATATTCCGCTTAATTGTTAATTTAGATGTCATCACTTATACACAGGGGATAATATTCCAGTTAATTGTTACATTGGATGTCATCACTAATACACAGGGTGTATTATTCTGGATAAATGATGAAATAGATGTCATCACTATAACACAGGTGATAATATTCTGGTTAATTGTTAAATTAGATGTCATCACTAATACACAGGGGATATTATTCTAATTAATTGTTAAATTGGATGTTAGCACTAATAAACAGGGCATAACATTCTGGTTAATTGTTAAATGAAATGACAGAATGAATACACAGGGGATAATATTCCAGTTAATTGTTAAATTAGATGTCATCAGTAATACACAGTGTGTTGTATTCTGTTCAAATGTTAATTTGATGTCATCAATAATAGACAGGGGATAATATTCTAATTAATTGTTAAATTAGATGTCATCACTTATACACAGGGGTAATATTCTGTTTATTTATTCAATTAGATGTCATCACGAATACACAGTGGATAATATTCCAGTTTATTGCTAAATTCGATGTCATCAGTAATACACAGGGTATAGTATTCTGGTTAAATGTGAACTTAGATATCATCACTAATACACAGGGTACAATTTTCCGGCTAATTGGTACTTTAGGTGCCATCACACAAACACAGGGTATAACCTAATTAATTGTTAAATTAGATGGCATTACTTGTACAGTGTATGATATTCACGTTATCTGTTAAATTAGATGACATCACTAACACACAGTGGATAATACTCCGCTTAATTGTTAATTAAGTTGTCATCACTTAGACACAGGGGATAATATTCCAGTTTATTGATACATGATATGTTAGCAGTAATACACAGGGGATAATATTCTGGATAATTGTTAAATTAGATGTCATCACGAATACACAGGGGATAATATTCCAGTTAATTGTTGACTTAGATGTCATCAATAATACCGTGTGTAATATTCTGGTTAATTGTTACATTAGAAGCCATCACAAAGACACAGGGTAGAACCGGTTTCATTGATAAATTAGATGCCATCACAACTAAACAGGGTATAATATAATTGTTAATTTTTACACTTGATGCCATCACACAGAGACAAGGTATAAATTGTTTAATTGTTAAATTGGATGCCATCAGTAATACACAGTGTATCATATTCCGGTTAATTGTTACATTAGTGGCCATCACACATACACTGGGTATAACCTGTTTAATTGTAAAATTAGATGCCATCAAACTGCAGTGTGTGATTTTCTGGTAATCTGTTCAGTTAGATTTCATCACTAATACACAGGGGATAATATTCTGCTTAATTGTTAAATTAGATGTCATCACGAATACACAGTGCATAGTATTCTGGTTAATTGTTTAATTAGATGTCATCACCAATACACAGGGGATAATAGTCTAGTTAATTTTTAAATATCATGTCTTCACTAATACACAGGGTTTAATATTCCAGTTAATTGTCAAATTAGATGTCAACACTGATACACAGTGTAGTATTCCGCTTAATTCTTCAATTAGATGTCATCACTAATACACAGGGTGTATTATTCTGGATAAATGATGAAATAGATGTCATCACTCCAACACAGGTGATAATATTCTGGTTAATTGTTAAATTGGATGTCATCACTAATACACAGGGGATAACATTCTGGTTAATTGTTAAATTAAATGACATAATGAAGACACATGGGATAATATTCCAGTTAATTGATACATTAGATGTTAGCACTAATACAAAGGGGATAATATTCCGGATAATTGTTAAATTAGATGTCATCACGAATACACAGGGGATAATATTGTAGTTAATTTTTGAATATCATGTCTTCACTAATACACAGGGTTTAATATTCCAGTTAATTGTCAAGTTAGATGTCAACACTGATACACAGTGTAGTATTCCGCTTAATTCTTCAATTAGATATCATCACTAATACGTAGGGGGTAAAATTCCAGTTAAGTGTTAAATTAGATGTCATCACGAATACACAGGGGATAATATTCCAGTTAATTGTTAAATTAGATGCCATCACGAATACACAGGGTATAATATTCCGGTTAATTGTTAAATTAGATGTCATCACTATTACACAGGGGATAATCAGGCTAATTCTTAAATTACATGTCATCTCTAATAAGCAGTGCAACATATTCTGGTTAAGTGTCACATTAGGAGTCATCACTAATACACAGGGTAAAATATTTCAGTTAATTGTTCAATTAGATGTCATCACTAATACACAGGGGACAATATTCCAGATAAATGTCTAATTAGATGTCATCACTAATACACAGGGGATAATATTCCTGTTAATTGTTACATTAGATGCCATCACTAATACACAGGGGATAATATTCCGGATAATTGTTAAATTAGATGTCATCACGAATACACAGTGTATAATATTTCGGTTAATTGTTACATATGAATCCTTCACGCAGACACAGACATCGCAACTAAACAGTGCATAATATAATGGTTCATTGTTGCATTAGATGCCATCACACAGATACAAGGTATAAGCTGGTTAATTGTTAAATTAGATGCCATCACTAATGCACAGAGGATAATATACTGGTTAATTGTTACATTAGATGCCATCACTAATACACAGTGTATAATATTCCGGTTAATTGTTACATTTGAGGCCATCACACATACACTGGGCATAACCTGTTTAATTGTAAAATTAGATGCCATCACATTGCAGTGTATGATATTCTGGTTATCTGTTAAGTTAGATGTCATCACTAATACACCGGGGATAATATTCTGCTTAGTTGTTAAATTAGATGTCATCACTAATGCACAGGTGATAGTATCCTGGTTAAATCTTAAATCAGATGTTATCACTAATATACAATGGATAATACGGTTAATTCTTAATTTAGATGCCATCACTAATACACAGTGTACAGTATTCTGGTTAAATGTTAAATTAGATGTAATCAAGAAAACATAGGGGATAGTATTCAGGTTAATAGTTAAATTAGATGTCATCAGTAATACACAGGGGATAATATTCTAATTAATTGTTAAATTAGATGTCATCTCGAATACACAGGGGATAATATTCCAGTTAATTGTTACATTAGATGTCATCACTACTACACAGGGTGTATTATTCTGGATAAATGATGAAATAGATGTCATCACTATAACACAGGTGATAATATTCTGGTTAATTGTTAAATTAGATGTCATCACTAATACACAGGGGATATTATTCTAATTAATTGTTAAATTGGATGTTAGCACTAATACACAGGGGATAACATTCTGGTTAATTGTTAAATTAAATGACATAATGAATAAACAGGGGACAATATTCCAGTTAATTGTTAAATTAGATGTCTTCAGTAATACACAGTGTACAGTATTCTGTTTAAATGTTAATTTGATGTCATCACGAATACACAGTGGATAATATTCCAGTTTATTGCTCAAATTATACCCTGTGTATTAGTGATGATATCTAATTTAACATTTAACCAGAATACTATACCCTGTGTATTACTGATGACATCTAATCACTAATACACAGGGTATAATTTTCCGGCTAATTGGTACTTTAGGTGCCATCACACAAACACAGGGTATAACCTAATTAATTGTTAAATTAGATGGCATTACTTGTACAGTGTATGATATTCACGTTCTCTGTTAAATTAGATGTCATCACTAACACACAACAGATAATACTCCGCTTAATTGTTAATTTAGATGTCATCACTTAGACACAGGGGATAATATTCCAGTTAATTGATACATTAGATGTTAGCACTAATACACAGGGGATAATATTCCGGATAATTGTTAAATTAGATGTCATCACGAATACACAGGGGATAATATTCCAGTGGGCCACACAGTGGCGCAGTGGTTAGCACCGCAGCCTCACAGCTCCAGGGACCCGGATTCGATTCTGGGTGCTGCCTGTGTGGAGTTTGCAAGTTCTCTCTGTGTCTGCGTGGGTTTTCTCCGGGTGCTCCGGTTTCCTCCCACAAGCCAAAAGACTTGCAGGTTGATGGGTAAATTGGCCATTATAAATTGACACTAGTACAGGTAGGTGGTAGGGAAATATAGGGACAGGTGTGGATGTTTGGTAGGAATATGGGATGAGTGTGGGATTAATATAAAGGGGTGGTTGATGTTCGGCACAGACTCGGTGGGCCGAAGGGCCTGTTTCAGTGCTGTATCTCTAATCTAATCTAATTGTTTAATTAGATGTCATCAATAATACAGTGTGTAATATTCTGGTTAATTGTTACATTAGAAGCCATCACACAGACACAGGGTAGAACCTGTTTCATTGATAAATTAGATGCCATCACAACTAAACAGGGTATAATATAATTGTTAATTGTTACACTTGATGCCATCACACAGAGACAAGGTATAAATTGTTTAATTGTTAAATTGGATGCCATCACTAATACACAGTGTATAATATTCCGGTTAATTGTTACATTAGTGGCCATCACACAGACACCGGGGATAACCTGCTTAAATGTAAAATTAGATGCCATCAAACTGCAGTGTGTGATATTCTGGTTATCTGTTCAGTTAGATGTCATCACTAATACACAGGGGATAATATTCTGCTTAATTGTTAAATTAGATGTCATCACGAATACACAGTGTGTATTATTCTGGATAAATGATGAAATAGATGTCATCACTATAACACAGGTAATAATATTCTGGTTAATTATTAAATTAGATTTCATCACTAATACACAGGGGATAATATTCCAGTTAATTGTTACATTGGATGTCATCACTAATGCACAGGGTGTATCATTCTGGATAAATGATGAAATAGATGTCATCACTATAACACAGGTGATAATATTCTGGTTAATTGTTAAATTAGATGTCATCACTAATACACAGGGGATATTATTCAAATTAATTGTTAAATTGGATGTTAGCACTAATACACAGGGCATAACATTCTGGTTAATTGTTAAATGAAATGACATAATGAATACACAGGGGACAATATTCCAGTTAATTGTTAAATTAGATGTCATCAGTAATACACAGTGTACAGTATTCTGTTTAAATGTTAATTTGATGTCATCACTAATAGACAGGGGATAATATTCTAATTAATTGTTAAATTAGATGTCATCACTTATACACAGGGTTAATATTCTGGTTATTTATTAAATTAGATGTCATCACGAATACACAGTGGATAATATTCCAGTTTATTGCTAAATTAGATGTCATCAGTAATACACAGGGTATAGTATTCTGGTTAAATGTTAAATTAGATATCATCACTAATACACAGGGTATAATTTTCTGGCTAATTGGTACTTTAGGTGCCATCACACAAACACAGGGTATAACCTAATTAATTGTTAAATTAGATGGCATTCCTTGTCCAGTGTATGATATTCACCTGATCTGTTAAATTAGATGTCATCACGAACACACAGCGGATAATACTCCGCTTAATTGTTAATTTAGATGTCATCACTTAGACACAGGGGATAATATTCCAGTTAATTGATACATTAGATGTTAGCACTAATACACAGGGGATAATATTCTGGATAATTGTTAAATTAGATGTCATCACGAATACACAGGGGATAATATTCCAGTGGGCCACACAGTGGCGCAGTGGTTAGCACCGCAGCCTCACAGCTCCAGGGACCCGGGTTCGATTCTGGGTACTGCCTGTGTGGAGTTTGCAAGATCTCCCTGTGTCTGCGTGGGTTTTCTTCGGGTGCTCCGCTTTCCTCCCACAAGCCAAAAGACTTGCAGGTTGATGGGTAAATTGGCCATTATAAATTGACACTAGTACAGGTAGGTGGTAGGGAAATATAGGGACAGGTGGGGATGTTTGGTAGGAATATGGGATTAGTGTAGGATTAGTATAAAGTGGTGGTTGATGTTTGGCACAGACTCGGTGGGACGAAGGGCCTGTTTCAGTGCTGTATCTCTAATCTAATCTAATTGTTGAATTAGATGTCATCAATAATACAGTGTGTAATATTCTGGTTAATTGTTACATTAGAAGCCATCACACAGACACATGGTAGAACCTGTTTCATTGATAAATTAGATGCCATCACAACTAAACAGGGTATAATATAATTGTTAATTTTTACAATTGATGCCATCACACACAGACAAGGTATAAATTGTTTAATTGTTAAATTGGATGCCATCACTAATACACAGTGTATAATATTCCGGTTTATTGTTACATTAGTGGCCATCACACATACACTGGGTATAACCTGCTTAATTGTAAAATTAGATGCCATCAAACTGCAGTGTGTGATATTCTGGTTATCTGTTCAGTTAGATGTCATCACTAATACACAGGGGATAATATTCTGCTTAATTGTTAAATTAGATGTCATCACGAATACACAGTGTATAATATGCTGGGTAAATGTTTAATTAGATGTCATCACTAATACACAGGGGATAATATTCTAGTTAATTTTTAAATATCATGTCTTCACTTACACACAGGGTTTAATATTCCAGTTAATTGTCAAATTAGATGTCAACACTGATACACAGTGTAGTATTCCGCTTAATTCTTCAATTAGATGTCATCACTAATACGTAGGGGTTAAAATTCCAGTTAATTGTTAAATTAGATGTCATTACGAATACACAGGGGATAATATTCCATTTAATTGTTAAATTAGATGTCAACACTATTACACAGGGGATAATCTGGTTAATTGTTAAACGAGATGTCATCACTAATACACAGGGGATAATATTCCGATTATGTTTAAATTAGATGTCATTAAAAATACACAGGATATAATATTCCGTTTAATTGTCGTTAGACGTCATCACTAATACACAGGGCATAATATTCCGTTTAATTGTTAATTTAGATCTCTTCCCTTATACACAGGGGATAATATTCCAGTTAATTGTTAAATTAGATGTCATCACTAATGCCCAGGGTAGAATATTCCAGTTAATTGTTAAATTAGATATAATCACTCATTCACAGTGTATAATATAACAGTTAATTGCTAAATTAGATGTCACCAATAATACACATGGGATAATATTCCATTTAATTGTTAAATTAGATGTCATCACTGATACACAGGGTATTGTTTTCTGGTTCAATGTTAAATTAGGTATCATCACTAATAGACAGGGTATAATTTTCCAGTTAATTGTTACATTAGACGCCATCACACATACACAGGGTATAACCTATTTATTTGTTAAATTAGATGCCATCACTTGAACAGTGTGTGATATTCTCGTTATCTGTTAAATTAGATGTCATCACTAACACACAGCGGATTATACTCCGCTTAATTGTTAATTTAGATGTCATCACTTATACACAGGGGATAATATTCCAGTTAATTGTTACATTAGATGCCATCACTAATACACAGGGGATAATATTCCGGATAATTGTTAAATTAGATGTCATCAATAATACACAGTGTATAATATTTCGGTTAATTGTTACATATGAAGCCATCACACAGACACAGAGTATAACCTGTTTAATTGTTAAATTAGATGACATCGCAACTAAACAGTGCATAATATAATGGTTAATTGTTGCATTAGATGCCATCACACAGATACAAGGTATAACCTGGTTAATTGTTAAATTGAATGCCATCACTAATGCACAGAGGATAATATACTGGTTAATTGTTACATTAGATGCCATCACTAATACACAGTGTATAATATTCCGGTTAATTGTTACATTTGAGGCCATCACACATACACTGTGTATAACCTGTTTAATTGTAAAATTAGATGCCATCACATTGCAGTGTATGATATTCTGGTTATCTGTTAAGTTAGATGTCATCACTAATACACCAGGGATAATATTCTGCTTAGTTGTTAAATTAGATGTCATCACTAATGCACAGGCGATAGTATCCTGGTTAAATCTTAAATTTGAAGTTATCACTCAGATACAATGGATAATCCGGTTAATTCTTAATTTAGATGCCATCACTAATACACAGTGTACAGTTTTCTGGTTAAACGTTTAATTAGATGTAATCAAGAAAACACAGGGGATAATATTCCGGTTAATAGTTAAATTAGATGTCATCAGTAATACACAGGGGATAATATTCTAATTAATTGTTAAATTAGATGTCATCTCGAATACACAGGGGATAATATTCCGCTTAATTGTTAATTTAGATGTCATCACGAATAAACAGGTTGCTGTATTCTGGATAAACGATAAAATAGACGTCATCACTAATACACAGGGGATAATATTCTGCTGAATTGTCAAATTAGATGTCATCACTAATACACAGAGGATAATATTCCAGTTAATTAATAATTGGTGGTGAGTGCTTGGAACTTGCTGCCAGTGGAGGTGGTGGAAGCAGATATGATAGCGACTTTTAAGAGACCTCTTGACAAATATATGAATAGGAAGGGAATATGGGCCCCGGAAGTGCTGATATGTCAGTTTAGGCAGGCAGCAAGATCGGCGCTGGCTTGGATGGCCGAATGGCCTGTTCCTCTGCTGTAATATTTCTTGTTCTTTTTGTTCTTTATCTGTTAAATTAGATGTCATCACGAACACAGAGCGGGTAATATTCCTCTTAATTGTTAATTTAGATGTCATCACTTATACACAGGGGATAATATTCCAGTTAATTGTTACATTAGATGTCATCACTAATACACAGGGTGTATTATTCTGGATAAATGATGAAATAGATGTCATCACTAGAACACAGGTGATAATATTCTGGTTAATTGTTAAATTAGATGTCATCACTAATACACAGCGGATATTATTCAAATTAATTGTTAAATTGGATGTTAGCACTAATAAACAGGGCATAACATTCTGGTTAATTGTTAAATTAAATGACATAATGAATACACAGGGGACAATATTCCAGTTAATTGTTAAATTAGATGTCATCAGTAATACACAGTGTATAGTATTCTGTTTAAATGTTAATTTGATGTCATCACTAATAGACAGGGGATAATATTCTAATTAATTGTTAAATTAGATGTCATCACTTATACACAGGGGTAATATTCTGGTTATTTATTCAATTAGATGTCATCACGAATACACAGTGGATAATATTCCAGTTTATTGCTAAATTAGATGTCATCAGTAATACACAGGGTATAGTATTCTGGTTAAATGTTAAATTAGATATCATCACTAATACACAGGGGATAATATTCCAGTTAATTGATACATTAGATGTTGGCACTAATACACAGGGGATAATATTCCGGATAATTGTTAAATTAGATGTCATCACGAATATACAGGGGATAATATTCCAATTAATTGTTTAATTAGATGTCATCAATAATACAGTGTGTAATATTCTGGTTAATTGTTACATTAGAAGCCATCACACAGACACATGGTATAACCTGTTTCATTGATAAATTAGATGCCATCACAACTAAACAGGGTATAATATAATTGTTAATTGTTACACTTGATGCCATGACACAGAGACAAGGTGTAAATTTTTTAATTATTAAATTGGATGCCATCACGAATACACAGTGTATAATATTCCGGTTTATTGTTACGTTAGTGGCCATCACACATACACTGGATATAACCTGTTTAATTGTAAAATTAGATGCCATCAAACTGCAGTGTGTGATATTCTGGTTATCTGTTCAGTTAGATGTCATCACTAATACACAGGGGCTAATATTCTGCTTAATTGTTAAATTAGATGTCATCACGAATACACAGTGCATAGTATTCTGGAGAAATGATAAAATAGATGTCATCACGAATACACAGTGTATCATATTCTGGTTAATTGTTAAATTAGATGTCATCACTAATACACAGGGGATAATATTCTAGTTAATTTTTAAATATCATGTCTTCACTAATACACAGTGTAGTATTCCGCTTAATTCTTCAATTAGATGTCATCACTAATACGTAGGGGTTAAACTTCCAGTTAATTGTTAAATTAGATGTCATCACTAATACACAGGGGATAATATTCCGATTATGTTTAAATTAGATGTCATTACCAATACACAGGATATAATATTCCGTTTAATTGTCAAGTTAGACGTCATCACTAATACACAGGGCATAATATTCCGTTTAATTGTTAATTTATATCTCTTCACTTATGCACAGGGGATAATATTCCAGTTAATTGTTAAATTAGATGTCATCACTAATGCCCAGGGCAGAATATTCCAGTTAATTGTTAAATTAGATATAATCACTCATTCACAGTGTATAATATAGCAGTTAATTGCTAAATTAGATGTCACCACTAATACACATGGGATAATATTCTGCTTAATTGTTAAATTAGATGTCATCACGAATACACAGTGCATAGTATTCTGGAGAAATGATAAAATAGATGTCATCACGAATACACAGTGCATAATATGCTGGGTAATTGTTTAATTAGATGTCATCACTAATACACAGGGGATAATATTCCGATTATGTTTAAATTAGATGTCATTACCAATACACAGGATATAATATTCCGTTTAATTGTCAAGTTAGACGTCATCACTAATACACAGTGCATAATATTCCGTTTAATTGTTAATTTAGATCTCTTCCCTTATACACAGGGGATAATATTCCAGTTAATTGTTAAATTAGATGTCATCACTAATGCCCAGGGTAGAATATTCCAGTTAATTGTTAAATTAGATATAATCACTCATTCACAGTGTATAATATAACAGTTAATTGCTAAATTAGATGTCACCACTAATACACATGGGATAATATTCCATTTAATTGTTAAATTAGATGTCATCACTTATGCATAGGGTATTGTTTTCTGGTTCAATGTTAAATTAGGTATCATCACTAATAGACAGGGTATAATTTTCCGGTTAATTGTTACATTAGACGCCATCACACATACACAGGGTATAACCTATTTATTTGTTAAATTAGATGCCATCACTTGAACAGTGTGTGATATTCTCGTTATCTGTTAAATTAGATGTCATCACTAACACACAGCGGATTATACTCCGCTTAATTGTTAATTTAGATGTCATCACTTATACACAGGGGATAATATTCCAGTTAATTGTTACATTAGATGCCATCACTAATACACAGGGGATAATATTCTGGATAATTGTTAAATTAGATGTCATCAATAATACACAGTGTATAATATTTCGGTTAATTGTTACATATGAAGCCATCACACAGACACAGAGTATAACCTGTTTAATTGTTAAATTAGATGACATCGCAACTAAACAGTGCATAATATAATGGTTAATTGTTGCATTAGATGCCATCACACATGTACAAGGTATAACCTGGTTAATTGTTAAATTGAATGCCATCACTAATGCACAGAGGATAATATACTGGTTAATTGTTACATTAGATGCCATCACTAATACACAGTGTATAATATTCCGGTTAATTGTTACATTTGAGGCCATCACACATACACTGTGTATAACCTGTTTAATTGTAAAATTAGATGCCATCACATTGCAGTGTATGATATTCTGGTTATCTGTTAAGTTAGATGTCATCACTAATACACCAGGGATAATATTCTGCTTAGTTGTTAAATTAGATGTCATCACTAATGCACAGGCGATAGTATCCTGGTTAAATCTTAAATTAGAAGTTATCACTCAGATACAATGGATAATCCGGTTAATTCTTAATTTAGATGCCATCACTAATACACAGTGTACAGTTTTCTGGTTAAACGTTTAATTAGATGTAATCAAGAAAACACAGGGGATAATATTCCGGTTAATAGTTAAATTAGGTGTCATCAGTAATACACAGGGGATAATATTCTAATTAATTGTTAAATTAGATGTCATCTCGAATACACAGGGGATAATATTCCTGTTAATTGTTAATTTAGATGTCATCACTAATAAACAGGTTGCTGTATTCTGGATAAACGATAAAATAGACGTCATCACTAATACACAGGGGATAATATTCTGCTTCATTGTCAAATTAGATGTCATCACTAATACACAGGGGATAATATTCCAGTTAATTAATAATTGGTGGTGAGTGCTTGGAACTTGCTGCCAGTGGAGGTGGTGGAAGCAGATATGATAGCGACTTTTAGAGACCCCTTGCCAAATATATGAATAGGAAGGGAACATGGGCCCCGGAAGTGTTGATATGTTAGTTTAGGCAGGCAGCAAGATCGGCGCTGGCTTGGATGGCCGAATGGCCTGTTCCTCTGCTGTAATATTCCTTGTTCTTTTTGTTCTTTATCTGTTAAATTAGATGTCATCACGAACACAGAGCGGGTAATATTCCTCTTAATTGTTAATTTAGATGTCATCACTTATACACGGGTGTATTATTCTGGATAAATGATGAAATAGATGTCATCACTAGAACACAGGTGATAATATTCTGGTTATTTATTCAATTAGATGTCATCACGAATACACAGTGGATAATATTCCAGTTTATTGCTAAATTAGATGTCATCAGTAATACACAGGGTATAGTATTCTGGTTAAATGTTAAATTAGATATCATCACTAATACACAGGGTATAATTTTCCGGCTAATTGGTACTTTAGGGGTCAGCACACAAACACAGGGTATAACCTAATTAATTGTTAAATTAGATGGCATACTTGTACAGTGTATGATATTCACGTTATCTGTTAAATTAGATGTCATCACTAACACACAGCGGATAATACTCCGCTCAATTGTTAATTTAGATGTCATCACTTAGACACAGGGGATAATATTCCAGTTAATTGATACATTATATGTTAGCACTAATACACAGGGGATAATATTCCGGATAATTGTTAAATTAGATGTCATCACGAATACACAGGGGATAATATTCCAATTAATTGTTTAATTAGATGTCATCAATAATACAGTGTGTAATATTCTGGTTAATTGTTACATTAGAAGCCATCACACAGACACAGGGTAGAACCTGTTTCATTGATAAATTAGATGCCATCATAAATAAACAGGGTATAATATAATTGTTAATTGTTACACTTGATGCCATCACACAGAGACAAGGTATAAATTGTTTAATTGTTAAATTGGATGCCATCACTAATACACAGTGTATAATATTCCGGTTAATTGTTACATTAGTGGCCATCACACATACACTGGATATAACCTGTTTAATTGTAAAATTAGATGCCATCAAACTGCAGTGTGTGATATTCTGGTTATCTGTTCAGATCGATGTCATCACTAAGACACAGGGGATCATATTCTGCTTAATTGTTAAATTAGATGTCATCACTAATACACAGTGCATAGTATTCTGGAGAAATCATAAAATAGATGTCATCACGAATACACAGTGTATAATATTCTGGTTAATTGTTAAATTAGATGTCATCACTAATACACAGGGGATAATATTCTAGTTAATTTTTAAATATCATGTCTTCACTAATACACAGTGTAGTATTCCGCTTAATTCTTCAATTAGATGTCATCACTAACACGTAGGGGTTAAACTTCCAGTTAATTGTTAAATTAGATGTCATCACTAATACACAGGGGATAATATTCCGATTATGTTTAAATTAGATGTCATTGCCAATACACAGGATATAATATTCCGTTTAATTGTTAATTTATATCTCTTCACATATACACAGGGGATAATATTCCAGTTAATTGTTAAATTAGATGTCATCACTAATGCCCAGGGGAGAATATTCCAGTTAATTGTTAAATTAGATATAATCACTCATTCACAGTGTATAATATAGCAGTTAATTGCTAAATTAGATGTCACCACGAATACACATGGGATAATATTCCAGTTAATTGTTAAATTAGATGTCATCACTAACACATAGGGGATAATATTCCAGTTAATTGTTTCATTACAGGCCATCACACATACACAGGGTACAACCAGTTGAATTGTTAAATTCGATGCCATTAATTTACAGTGTATGATATTCTGTTTATCTGTTAAATTAGATGTAATCACTAATACACAGGGGAAAATATTCTGCTTAATTGTTAAATTAGATGCCATCACTAGTGCACAGTGTATAAAATTCTGGTTAATTGTTGATATGGATGTCATCACTAACACACAGTGTGCAATATTCTGGTTAATTGTTCAAATATATGTCATCACTGACACACAGGGGATAATATACTCGTTAATTTTTAAATATGATGTATTCACTAATACACAGGGGATCGTATTCTGGTTAATTGTTAAATTAATTGTCATCACTAATACACAGGGTATAATATTTCAGTTAATTGTTCGATTAGATGTCATCACTAATACACAGGCGATAATATTCTGCTTAATTGTTTAATTAGATGTCATCACTAATGCACAGTGTATAAAAATCTGCTGAATTGTTAGATTAGATGTCATCACTAATCCATAGGCGATAGTATTCTGGTTCAATCTTAAATTAGATGATATCACTAAGACAGAGTGCACAATATTCTGGTTAATTGTTAAATTAGATGTCATCACTCACACACAGTGTATAATATTCTGGTTAATTGTTCAAATAGATGTCATCACTCATACACAGGGGATAATATTCGCGTTAATTTTTAAATATGATGTCTTCACTAATACACAGGGTATAATATTCTGTTTAATTGTTAAATTAGATGTCATCACTATTAAACAGGGTTTAATATTCTGATTAATTGTCAAATTAGATATCAACACTTATGCACAGTGCATAGTATTCCGCTTAATTCTTCAATTAGATGTCATCACTAATACACAGGGGTTAATCTGGTTAAAGGATAAATTTGATGTCATCGCTAATACACCGGGGATAATATTCCAGTGAATTGTTAAATTAGATGTCATCACTAGTACACAAGATATAATATTGTGGTTAAATGTCAAATTGGATGTCATCACCAAAACACAGGGGATAATATTCCTATTATTTTTGAAATTAGATGTCATTACTAATACACAGGATATAATATTCTGTTCAATTGTCAAGTTAGATGTTATCACCAGTACACAGGGCATAATATTTCGTTTAATTGTTAATTTACATCCCTTCACTTGTACACAAAGGATAATATTCCAGTTAATTGTTAAATTAGATTTCATCACTAATACACAGTGCATAATATTCTGGTTAATGGTTCAATTAAATTTCATCACTGATACAGAGGGGATAGTAATGTAGTTAATAAATAAGATGTCATCACTATTACACAGCATATAGTATTCTGGTTAATTGTCAAATTCGATGTCATCACTAATACACAGCTGATAATATTATGGTTAATTCTTGAATTCGATGTCATCACTAATGCACAGGGGATAACATTCCAGTTAATTGTTAAATTAGATGTCATCACGAATACAATGTATAATATTCCGGTTAATTGTTAAATTAGATGTCATCACTATTAAACAGGGTTTAATTTTCTAGTTAATTGTTAAATTAGATGTCATCACTAACACACAGTGTATAATATTCTGGTTAATTGTTCAAATAAATGTCATCACTAATACACAGGGAATAATATTCAAGTTTATTATTAAATTAGATGTCATCACTAATACACAGGGTATAATATTCCAGTTAATTGTTAAATTAGATGTCATCACTAACACACAGTGTATAATATTCTGGTTAATTGTTCAAATAAATGTCATCACTAATACACAGGGAATAATATTCCAGTTTATTATTAAATTAGATGTCATCACTAATACACAGGGGATAATATTCCAGTTAGTTTTTAAATATGATGTCTTCACTAATACACAGAGGATAATATTCTGGTGCATTGTTAAATCACATGTCATCACTATTAAACAGGGATTAATGTTCTTGTTAATTGTCAAATTAGATGACAAAATTAATACACAGGGGATAATATTCCAATTAATTGTTAAATTAGATCTCTTCACTTATACACAGGGCATAATATTCCGTTTAATTGTTAAATTAGATCTCTTCACTTATACACAGGGGATAATATTCCGTTTAATTGTTAAATTAGATCTCTTCACTTATACACAGGGGATAATATTCCAGTTAATTGTTAAATTAGATGTCATCACTAATACACAGGGGATAATCTGGTTAATTGTTAAATTGATGTCATCACTAATACACAGGGGATAGTATTCCGATTATTTTTTAAATTAGATGTCATCACTAGTATACAAGATATAATCTAATGTTTAAATGTCAAATTAGATGCCATCACGAAAACACAGGGGATACTATTCCTATTATTTTTAAATTAGATGTCATTACTAATGCAGAGAATATAATAATCCGTCCAATTGTCAAGTTAGATGTCATCACTAATACACAGTGCTTAATATTCCGTTTAATTGTTAATTTAGACCTCTTTGCAAATACCCAGGTGATAATATTTAATTTAATTGTTAAATTAGATGAAACAACCAATACACAGCGTGTAGTATTCTGGATAAATGATAACTTAGATGTCATCACTGATACACAGGCGATACTATTCCTATTATTTTTAAATTAGATGTCATTAATAATACAGAGAATAGAATAATCCGTTCAATTGTCAAGTTAGATGTCATCACCAGGACACAGGGCATAATATTCCGTTTACTTGTTAATTTAGATCTCTTCACTTATATACAGAGGATAATATTCCAGGTAATTGTTAAATTAGATGTCATCACTAATACACAGGCGATAATATTCTGGTTAATTGTTAAATTAGATGTCATCACTCTTAAACAAGGTATAATATTCTCGTTAATTGTCAAATTAGATGTCTTCACTAATACACAGCTGATAATATTCCGGTTAATTGTTAAATTAGATGTCATCACAAATACACAGTGTATAATATTCTGGTTAATTGTTCAATTAAATTTCATCACTGATACAGAGGGGATAATAATGTAGTTAATGAATAAGATGTCATCACTGATACACAGTGTACAATCTGGATAATTGTTTCGTTAGTTATCATCTCTGATACGCAGTGCATAATATTCTGGTTAATTGTTAAATTAGATGCCATCAATAATACACATGGGCAATATTCTGGTTAATTGTTACATTAGATATGATCACTAATACACAGGGTATAATATTCTGGTTAATTGGTAAATTAGATGTCATCACTAATACACAGTGTATAATGTTCTGGTTAATTGGTAAATTAGATGTCATCACCAATACCCAGTGTATAATATTCTGGTTAATTGGTAAATTAGATGTCATCACTAATATACAGTGTATAATATTCTTGTTAATTGGTAAATTAGATATCATCTCCAATATGCAGTGCATAATATTCCTTTTAATTGTTAAATTAGATGCCATCAAAAATACACATGGGCAATATTCTGGTTAATTGTTACATTAGATATGATCACTAATACACAGGGTATAATATTCTGGTTAATTGGTAAATTAGATGTCATCACTAATACACAGTGTATAATGTTCTGGTTAATTGGTAAATTAGATGTCATCACCAATACCCAGTGTATAATATTCTGGTTAATTGGTAAATTAGATGGCATCACTAATACACAGTGTATAATGTTCTGGTTAATTGGTAAATTAGATGTCATCACCAATACCCAGTGTATAATATTCTGGTTAATTGGTAAATTAGATGTCATCACCAATACCCAGTGTATAATATTCTGGTTAATTGGTAAATTAGATGTCATCACCAATACCCAGTGTATAATATTCTGGTTAATTGGTAAATTAGATGTCATCACCAATACCCAGTGTATAATATTCTGGTTAATTGGTAAATTAGATGGCATCACCAATACCCAGTGTATAATATTCTGGTTAATTGGTAAATTAGATGGCATCACTAATACACAGTGTATAATATTCTTGTTAATTGGTAAATTAGATATCATCAATAATACGCAGGGGCAATATTCTGGTTAATTGTTACATTAGATATGATCACTAATACCCAGTGTATAATATTCTGGTTAATTGTTAAATTAGATGCCATCAATAATACACTGGGGCAATATTCTGGTTAATTGTTACATTAGATATGATCACTAATACACAGGGTATAATATTCTGGTTAATTGGTAAATTAGATGTCAACATTAATACACAGTGTATAATATTCTGGTTAATTGGTAAATTAGAAATCATCACTAATACACAGTGCATAATATTCTGGTTAATTGTTGAATTAGATGCCATCAATATTACACAGGGGCAATATTCTGGTTAATTGTTACATTAGATATCATCACTAATACGCAGTGCATAATATTCTGGTTAATTGTTAAATTAGATGCCATCAATAATCCACAGGGTATAATATTCTGGTTAATTGGTAAATTAGATAACATTACTAATACCCAGGGTATAATGTTCCGGTAAATTGTTTATTTAGATATCATCAATAATGCTCAGGGGATAATATTCTGGTTAATTGTCACATTAGATGTCATCACTAATACACAGGGTATAATATTCAATTTAATTGTCAAATTAGATGTCATCACTAATGCCCATGGGATAATCTAGTTAATTGTTAAATTAGATGTCATCACTAATACACGGGGGATAATCTGGTTAATTGTTAAATTAGATGTCATCACTAATACACAGGGGATAATATTCCGATTATTTTATAAATTAGATGTCATTACTAATACACAGGATATAATATTCTGGTTAACTGTTAAAATAGATGCCATGACTAATACACAGGGCACAATATTCCGATTATTTTTTAAATTAGATGGCATTACTAATACACAGGATATAATATTCCGGTTAATTGTTAAATTGGATGTCATCACTAATACACAGCGGATAATATTCCAGTTAATTGTTAAATAAGATGTCATCACTAATACACAGCGGATAATATTCCAGTTAATTGTTAAATAAGATGTCATCACTAATGCACAGGAGATAATATTCCAGTTGATTGTTATATTAGATGTCATCACTAATACAAAGGGTATAGCATTCGGGTTATTTATTAAATTAGATGTCATCACTAATACACAGTGAATAATATTCCAGTTAATTGTCAAATTAGATGTCATCACTGATACACAGTGTATAATATTCTGGTTAATTGTTAAATTAGATATGATCACTAATAATCGGTTTTTAATATTCTGGTTTATTTTTAAATTAGATATCATCACTAATACACAGTGTATAATCTGGTTAATTGTTAAATTAGATTTCATCACTTGTACACTGAATAATATTCTGGTTAATTGTTTAATTAGATGTCATCACTCAGACACACGGGTAATATTCTGCTTAATTGTTGCATTGGACATGATCACTAATACACAGGATATAATCTGTATAATTGTTAAATTAGATGTCATCACTAATACACAGTGCATAATATTCTGGTTAATTGTTATATTGCATGTCATCACTAATACAGTGTATAATATACTTGTTAATTGTTTAATTAAATGTCATCGCTAATACACAGTGCATAATACTCCGGTTAATTGTTGCATTAGATGTCATCACTAATACACAGGGGATAATATTCTGGTTAAATGTTAAATTGAATGTCATCACTATTACAAAGGGTATAGTATTCCGTTTAATTGTCAAATTAAATGTCATCACTAATGCACAGTGCACAATACTCTGGTTAATTGTTAAATTAGATGTCATCACAAATACACAGTGTATAATATTCTGGTTAATTGTTCAATTCGATCTCATCACGAAAACACGGAATAATATTCTGGTTCATTGTTAAATTTGATGTCAGTACTAATACACATTGTATAATATTCCAGTTAATTGTTAAATTAGATGTCATCACTGAAAACGAAATAATATTCTGGTTAATTGTTACATTAGATATGATCACTAATACACGGTTTTTAATATTCTGGTTTATGGTTAAATTAGATTTCATCACTAATACACAGTGTATAATCTGGTTAATTGTTAAATTAGACGTCATAACATGCATCTGAATGATATTCCGGTTAATTGTTTAATTAGATGTCATCACTCATACACACGGGTAATATTCTGGTTAATTGTTGCATTGGACATGATCATTAATACACAGGAGATAATCTGTACAATTGTTAAATTAGATGTCAGCACTAATACACTGTGCATAATATTCTGGTTAATTGTTATATTACATGTCATCACTAATACAGTGTATAATATTCTTGTTAATTGTTTAATTAAATGTCATCACTCATACACAGTGCATTTTATTCTGGTTAATTGTTAAATTAGATGTCATCACTCATACACAGACAGTGCATAATATTCTGGTTAATTGTTAATTTAGATGTCATCTCTAATACAGTGTATAATATTCTGGTTAATTGTTAAATTAGATGTCATCACTAATACACAGTGTAAAATATTCTGGTTAATTGGTAAATTAGATGTCATCACGAATACACAGTGTATAATATTCTGGTTAATTGGTAAATTAGATCTCATCACCAGTACACAGTGTGTAATATTCTTGTTAATTGGTAAATTAGATATCATCAGTAATACGCAGTGCATAATATTCCGGTTAATTGTTAAATTACATGCCATCAATAATACACAGGGGCAATATTCTGGCTAATTGTTACATTAGATATGATCACTAATACACAGGGTATAATATTCTGGTTAATTGGTAAATTAGGTATCATCACTAATACGCACTGCTTAATATTCTGGTTAATTGTTAAATTAGATGCCATCAATAATACACAGGGTAAATATTCTGGTTAATTGTGACATTAGATATCATCACTAATACGCAGTGCATAATATTCTGGTTAATAGTTAAATTAGATGTCATCACTAATACACAGTGTATAATATTCCGGTAAATTGTTAAATTAGATATCATCACTAATGCTCAGCGGATAATATTCTGGTTAATTGTCACATTAGACGTCATCACTTAAACACAGGGTATAATATTCAATTTAATTGTCAAACTAGATGTCATCACGAATGCCCAGGGGATAATCTAGTTAATTGTTAAATTAGATGTCATCACTAATACACGGGGGACAATCTGGTTAATTGTTAAATTAGATGTCATTACTAATACACAGGATATAATATTCTGTTCAATTGTCAAGTTAGATGTTATCACCAGTACACAGGGCATAATATTCCGTTTAATTGTTAATTTACATCCCTTCACTTGTACACAAAGGATAATATTCCAGTTAATTGTTAAATTAGATTTCATCACTAATACACAGTGGATAATATTCTGGTTAATAGTTCAATTAAATTTCATCACTGATACAGAGGGGATAGTAATGTAGTTAATAAATAAGATGTCATCACTATTACACAGCATATAGTATTCTGGTTAATTGTCAAATTCGATGTCATCACTAATACACAGCTGATAATATTATGGTTAATTCTTGAATTCGATGTCATCACTAATGCACAGGGGATAACATTCCAGTTAATTGTTAAATTAGATGTCATCACGAATACAATGTATAATATTCCGGTTAATTGTTAAATTTGATGTCATCACTATTAAACAGGGTTTAATTTTCTAGTTAATTGTTAAATTAGATGTCATCACTAACACACAGTGTATAATATTCTGGTTAATTGTTCAAATAAATGTCATCACTAATACACAGGGAATAATATTCAAGTGTATTATTAAATTAGATGTCATCACTAATACACAGGGTATAATATTCCAGTTAATTGTTAAATTAGATGTCATCACTAACACACAGTGTATAATATTCTGGTTAATTGTTCAAATAAATGTCATCACTAATACACAGGGAATAATATTCCAGTTTATTATTAAATTAGATGTCATCACTAATACACAGGGGATAATATTCCAGTTAGTTTTTAAATATGATGTCTTCACTAATACACAGAGGATAATATTCTGGTGCATTGTTAAATCACATGTCATCACTATTAAACAGGGATTAATGTTCTTGTTAATTGTCAAATTAGATGACAAAATTAATACACAGGGGATAATATTCCAATTAATTGTTAAATTAGATCTCTTCACTTATACACAGGGCATAATATTCCGTTTAATTGTTAAATTAGATCTCTTCACTTATACACAGGGGATAATATTCCGTTTAATTGTTAAATTAGATCTCTTCACTTATACACAGGGGATAATATTCCAGTTAATTGTTAAATTAGATGTCATCACTAATACACGGGATAATCTGGTTAATTGTTAAATTGATGTCATCACTAATACACAGGGGATAGTATTCCGATTATTTTTTAAATTAGATGTCATCACTAGTATACAAGATATAATCTAATGTTTAAATGTCAAATTAGATGCCATCACGAAAACACAGGAGATACTATTCCTATTATTTTTAAATTAGATGTCATTACTAATGCAGAGAATATAATAATCCGTCCAATTGTCAAGTTAGATGTCATCACTAATACACAGTGCTTAATATTCCGTTTAATTGTTAATTTAGACCTCTTTGCAAATACCCAGGTGATAATATTTAATTTAATTGTTAAATTAGATGAAACAACCAATACACAGCGTGTAGTATTCTGGATAAATGATAACTTAGATGTCATCACTGATACACAGGCGATACTATTCCTATTATTTTTAAATTAGATGTCATTAATAATACAGAGAATAGAATAATCCGTTCAATTGTCAAGTTAGATGTCATCACCAGGACACAGGGCATAATATTCCGTTTACTTGTTAATTTAGATCTCTTCACTTATATACAGAGGATAATATTCCAGGTAATTGTTAAATTAGATGTCATCACTAATACACAGGCGATAATATTCTGGTTAATTGTTAAATTAGATGTCATCACTCTTAAACAAGGTATAATATTCTCGTTAATTGTCAAATTAGATGTCTTCACTAATACACAGCTGATAATATTCCGGTTAATTGTTAAATTAGATGTCATCACAAATACACAGTGTATAATATTCTGGTTAATTGTTCAATTAAATTTCATCACTGATACAGAGGGGATAATAATGTAGTTAATGAATAAGATGTCATCACTGATACACAGTGTACAATCTGGATAATTGTTTCGTTAGTTATCATCTCTGATACGCAGTGCATAATATTCTGGTTAATTGTTAAATTAGATGCCATCAATAATACACATGGGCAATATTCTGGTTAATTGTTACATTAGATATGATCACTAATACACAGGGTATAATATTCTGGTTAATTGGTAAATTAGATGTCATCACTAATACACAGTGTATAATGTTCTGGTTAATTGGTAAATTAGATGTCATCACCAATACCCAGTGTATAATATTCTGGTTAATTGGTAAATTAGATGTCATCACTAATATACAGTGTATAATATTCTTGTTAATTGGTAAATTAGATATCATCTCCAATATGCAGTGCATAATATTCCTTTTAATTGTTAAATTAGATGCCATCAAAAATACACATGGGCAATATTCTGGTTAATTGTTACATTAGATATGATCACTAATACACAGGGTATAATATTCTGGTTAATTGGTAAATTAGATGTCATCACTAATACACAGTGTATAATGTTCTGGTTAATTGGTAAATTAGATGTCATCACCAATACCCAGTGTATAATATTCTGGTTAATTGGTAAATTAGATGGCATCACTAATACACAGTGTATAATGTTCTGGTTAATTGGTAAATTAGATGTCATCACCAATACCCAGTGTATAATATTCTGGTTAATTGGTAAATTAGATGTCATCACCAATACCCAGTGTATAATATTCTGGTTAATTGGTAAATTAGATGTCATCACCAATACCCAGTGTATAATATTCTGGTTAATTGGTAAATTAGATGGCATCACCAATACCCAGTGTATAATATTCTGGTTAATTGGTAAATTAGATGGCATCACTAATACACAGTGTATAATATTCTTGTTAATTGGTAAATTAGATATCATCAATAATACGCAGGGGCAATATTCTCGTTAATTGTTACATTAGATATGATCACTAATACCCAGTGTATAATATTCTGGTTAATTGTTAAATTAGATGCCATCAATAATACACTGGGGCAATATTCTGGTTAATTGTTACATTAGATATGATCACTAATACACAGGGTATAATATTCTGGTTAATTGGTAAATTAGATGTCAACATTAATACACAGTGTATAATATTCTGGTTAATTGGTAAATTAGAAATCATCACTAATACACAGTGCATAATATTCTGGTTAATTGTTGAATTAGATGCCATCAATATTACACAGGGGCAATATTCTGGTTAATTGTTACATTAGATATCATCACTAATACGCAGTGCATAATATTCTGGTTAATTGTTAAATTAGATGCCATCAATAATCCACAGGGTATAATATTCTGGTTAATTGGTAAATTAGATAACATTACTAATACCCAGGGTATAATGTTCCGGTAAATTGTTTATTTAGATATCATCAATAATGCTCAGGGGATAATATTCTGGTTAATTGTCACATTAGATGTCATCACTAATACACAGGGTATAATATTCAATTTAATTGTCAAATTAGATGTCATCACTAATGCCCATGGGATAATCTAGTTAATTGTTAAATTAGATGTCATCACTAATACACGGGGGATAATCTGGTTAATTGTTAAATTAGATGTCATCACTAATACACAGGGGATAATATTCCGATTATTTTATAAATTAGATGTCATTACTAATACACAGGATATAATATTCTGGTTAACTGTTAAAATAGATGCCATGACTAATACACAGGGCACAATATTCCGATTATTTTTTAAATTAGATGGCATTACTAATACACAGGATATAATATTCCGGTTAATTGTTAAATTGGATGTCATCACTAATACACAGCGGATAATATTCCAGTTAATTGTTAAATAAGATGTCATCACTAATACACAGCGGATAATATTCCAGTTAATTGTTAAATAAGATGTCATCACTAATGCACAGGAGATAATATTCCAGTTGATTGTTATATTAGATGTCATCACTAATACAAAGGGTATAGCATTCGGGTTATTTATTAAATTAGATGTCATCACTAATACACAGTGAATAATATTCCAGTTAATTGTCAAATTAGATGTCATCACTGATACACAGTGTATAATATTCTGGTTAATTGTTAAATTAGATATGATCACTAATAATCGGTTTTTAATATTCTGGTTTATTTTTAAATTAGATATCATCACTAATACACAGTGTATAATCTGGTTAATTGTTAAATTAGATTTCATCACTTGTACACTGAATAATATTCTGGTTAATTGTTTAATTAGATGTCATCACTCAGACACACGGGTAATATTCTGCTTAATTGTTGCATTGGACATGATCACTAATACACAGGATATAATCTGTATAATTGTTAAATTAGATGTCATCACTAATACACAGTGCATAATATTCTGGTTAATTGTTATATTGCATGTCATCACTAATACAGTGTATAATATACTTGTTAATTGTTTAATTAAATGTCATCGCTAATACACAGTGCATAATACTCCGGTTAATTGTTGCATTAGATGTCATCACTAATACACAGGGGATAATATTCTGGTTAAATGTTAAATTGAATGTCATCACTATTACAAAGGGTATAGTATTCCGTTTAATTGTCAAATTAAATGTCATCACTAATGCACAGTGCACAATACTCTGGTTAATTGTTAAATTAGATGTCATCACAAATACACAGTGTATAATATTCTGGTTAATTGTTCAATTCGATCTCATCACGAAAACACGGAATAATATTCTGGTTCATTGTTAAATTTGATGTCAGCACTAATACACATTGTATAATATTCCAGTTAATTGTTAAATTAGATGTCATCACTGAAAACGAAATAATATTCTGGTTAATTGTTACATTAGATATGATCACTAATACACGGTTTTTAATATTCTGGTTTATGGTTAAATTAGATTTCATCACTAATACACAGTGTATAATCTGGTTAATTGTTAAATTAGACGTCATAACATGCATCTGAATGATATTCCGGTTAATTGTTTAATTAGATGTCATCACTCATACACACGGGTAATATTCTGGTTAATTGTTGCATTGGACATGATCACTAATACACAGGAGATAATCTGTACAATTGTTAAATTAGATGTCAGCACTAATACACAGTGCATAATATTCTGGTTAATTGTTATATTACATGTCATCACTAATACAGTGTATAATATTCTTGTTAATTGTTTAATTAAATGTCATCACTCATACACAGTGCATTTTATTCTGGTTAATTGTTAAATTAGATGTCATCACTCATACACAGACAGTGCATAATATTCTGGTTAATTGTTAATTTAGATGTCATCTCTAATACAGTGTATAATATTCTGGTTAATTGTTAAATTAGATGTCATCACTAATACACAGTGTAAAATATTCTGGTTAATTGGTAAATTAGATGTCATCACGAATACACAGTGTATAATATTCTGGTTAATTGGTAAATTAGATCTCATCACCAGTACACAGTGTGTAATATTCTTGTTAATTGGTAAATTAGATATCATCAGTAATACGCAGTGCATAATATTCCGGTTAATTGTTAAATTACATGCCATCAATAATACACAGGGGCAATATTCTGGCTAATTGTTACATTAGATATGATCACTAATACACAGGGTATAATATTCTGGTTAATTGGTAAATTAGGTATCATCACTAATACGCACTGCTTAATATTCTGGTTAATTGTTAAATTAGATGCCATCAATAATACACAGGGTAAATATTCTGGTTAATTGTGACATTAGATATCATCACTAATACGCAGTGCATAATATTCTGGTTAATAGTTAAATTAGATGTCATCACTAATACACAGTGTATAATATTCCGGTAAATTGTTAAATTAGATATCATCACTAATGCTCAGGGGATAATATTCTGGTTAATTGTCACATTAGACGTCATCACTTAAACACAGGGTATAATATTCAATTTAATTGTCAAACTAGATGTCATCACGAATGCCCAGGGGATAATCTAGTTAATTGTTAAATTAGATGTCATCACTAATACACGGGGGACAATCTGGTTAATTGTTAAATTAGATGTCATTACTAATACACAGGATATAATATTCTGTTCAATTGTCAAGTTAGATGTTATCACCAGTACACAGGGCATAATATTCCGTTTAATTGTTAATTTACATCCCTTCACTTGTACACAAAGGATAATATTCCAGTTAATTGTTAAATTAGATTTCATCACTAATACACAGTGGATAATATTCTGGTTAATAGTTCAATTAAATTTCATCACTGATACAGAGGGGATAGTAATGTAGTTAATAAATAAGATGTCATCACTATTACACAGCATATAGTATTCTGGTTAATTGTCAAATTCGATGTCATCACTAATACACAGCTGATAATATTATGGTTAATTCTTGAATTCGATGTCATCACTAATGCACAGGGGATAACATTCCAGTTAATTGTTAAATTAGATGTCATCACGAATACAATGTATAATATTCCGGTTAATTGTTAAATTAGATGTCATCACTATTAAACAGGGTTTAATTTTCTAGTTAATTGTTAAATTAGATGTCATCACTAACACACAGTGTATAATATTCTGGTTAATTGTTCAAATAAATGTCATCACTAATACACAGGGAATAATACTCCGGTTAATTGTGACATTAGATGTCATCACTAATACACAGGGTATAATATACCAGTTTATTGCTAAATTAGATGTCATCGCTAACACACAGGGGACAATCTGGTTAATTGTTAAATTAGATGTCATCACTAATACACAAGGGATAATAGTCCGATCATTTTTTAAGTTAGATGTCATTACTAATACACAGGATATAATATTCCGGTTAATTGTTTAAATAGATGTAATCACTAATACACAGGGCATAATATTCCGTTTAATTGTCAATTTAGATGTCATCACAATAACACAGGGTGCAGTATTCTGGTTAATTGTTAAATTAGATGTCATCACTAATACACAGAGTATAATCTGTTTAATTGTTAAATTAGATGTCATCACTCATACACAAGGGTAATATTTTGGTTAATTGTTGCATTGGACATGATCACTAATACACAGGATATAATCTGTATAATTGTTAAATTACTGTAGGATTACTGTAGGGTTAGTATAAATGGGTAGTTCAAGATGGCTCCTGGGCTGGAAGCTCCCTCGGAAGCTCCCTTGCTGTTCAACTCGATCCATGGCCATCTGCTCCCATCCCTAACGTTTTCTCCCCCAATCTGCCCTCTTAAACTGTTTAAATTCCCCTGGCTCTTTAAATCAGTTCATTTTAGCCCGATCTAAAGGCTAACAATTAGTTTAGTGTATGTTACCTGGGCCCACTGCCCTCCCCCAGCCACACCCGCTCTTTGTTTTCTCAATGAAATTGATCCGGATGAAACTGACGAGCACAGCTGTCGATAGTTCAATCTCCGTTCCTGCTGTCTTCACCGCCCAGAGTGTCTGCAGCCACGGCGTGCATTAAGTCCATTGAGGTGAAGAAGGAACAGCGGGACCCGAGAGAAGTCCTGAGAAAAGGTGCCCCGAACACCAAAAAAATCCACGAAAGGCCCCCCCGGCCGCAACTTCAAAGCGCCCGCGGGAGATGGCTCGGAGAGCATCTGCAGCGCACTGTCGGCAATGCTGCATGCCTTTATTTAAACCACTGCAAAAAAAAAACCCTTAGCAAATGTAATCACCTCTCAGTCTGCCAAATGATGCTTCACCTCCCGAAGGACGTGGATGAGCTTTCCGGACGTCGATGGTGGGCACCGAGGAAATGGCTTATTACCTGCACCAGCTTCCCCCCCTCCCCCCTTTACCCCTTTTCCACCCCCCGTCCCCTTCCCTGCTCCACCCTCTCAGCTCACCCCCTCACAACCCCGTCCCAGCCCGCCCCCCCTCGCACCATCTTCACCCTGCTTCCCCTTCCCCTGCATCCCCCCAAACCCTCCCTCCACCCCTCCCCCTTGCATCCCCTCCTCCCACCGGCACCATCCTACACCTGCGTATCGACCCCAACAACCCCACTGCCTTGTGGGCGTCTCGGGAGAGACCAAGGCTAAGGGAGTAAACCCTAAAAGATAATCCAGAGCGGAACCCCATAGGCGGTCATGTGTCACCTTTGGCATGTTTCCGGCAGTTCCTGCAGCCAAACTGGTGCCAAACGTCGTGTCCTGCACTCCTTTGGACCCCACCAGAAAGGCCGAGAGGGGGGTTTTGACGACCGGGCAACTCTCAACCTCCATAAATTTGCCCAGGCATGCGCCATGGAGAGGTCACTCCATAGTTGCCTCACAGCGACTAAAACAACATGGAAGGCAGCAGTTACGGGTTCTCAGTCCAGATAAATTGGCGTAGAAACTGGGCGCCACGGGTTGCCTTTGTTGGTGGGAGAGGTCATTGCACCTCACTGGACAGCTACCGCCCGCCTCAAACCGGGCAGCCCCCGGTCAATAAGGTTCTGTCCCGCCACAGTCTGCCTGCTTCAATGGGTGCTTGGAGCTCAGGGTCATTGCCCGAAAGGTGGACTGATACACCGCACCAAACAACATGAAAAAAGGAAAGAAGGTACCAGCCCTTCGCTTTGCAAGCTGGAACGTCAGAACTATGTGTCCTGGCCTGTCGGAAGACCTTACACAAATCAACGATTCTCGGAAGACCGCCATCATTAACAACGAGCTCAGTAGACTCAATGTGGACATTGCAGCACTTCAGGAGACTCGCCTCCCCGCGAGTGGCTCTCTAGCAGAGCAAGACTACACCTTCTTCTGGCAGGGCTGGGATCCTGAAGAACCAAGATAGCATGGAGTGGGCTTCGCCATCAGAAACTCCTTGCTCAGCATGATAGAGCCTCCCTCAAATGGCTCGGAACGCATACTGTCCATCCGACTGCTCACCACCTCTGGTCCAGTACACCTACTCAGCATCTATGCTCCAACACTCTGCTCCCCACATGAAGCGAAAGACCAGTTCTATGAACAACTCCATAACATCATTAGCAGCATCCCCAACACCGAACACCTATTCCTGCTGGGGGACTTTAATGCCAGGGTTGGGGCCGACCATGACTCATGGCCCTCCTGCCTTGGGCGCTATGGCGTTGGAAGGATGAATGAGAACGGGCAGAGACTGCTTGAGTTGTGTACCTATCATAGCCTCTGCATCACCAACTCGTTCTTTCACACTAAACCTTGTCACCAGGTTTCATGGAGGCACCCAAGATCGCGTCGTTGGCACCAGCTAGACCTCATTGTCACAAGGCGAGCCGCCTTAAACAGTGTTCAAATCACACGCAGCTTCCACAGTGTGGACTGCGACACCGACCACTCCCTGGTGTGCAGCAAGGTTAGACTCAGACCAAAGCAGTTGCATCATTCCAAGCAGAAGGGCCACCCGCGCATCAACACGAGCAGAATTTCTCACCCACAGCTGTTACAAAAATTTCTAAATTCACTTGTAACAGCCCTTCAAAACACTCCCACAGGGGATGCTGAGACCCAGTGGGCCCACATCAGAGACGCCATCTATGAGTCAGCTTTGACCACCTACGGCAAAAGTGCGAAGAGAAATGCAGACTGGTTTCAATCTCATTAATGAAGAGCTGGAATCTGTCATAGCCGCTAAGCGCATTGCACTTTTGAACTACAAGAAAGCCCCCAGCGATTTAACATCCGCAGCACTTAAAGCAGCCAGAAGTACTGCACAAAAACAGCTGGGCGTTGCGCAAACGACTACTGGCAACACCTATGAAGTCATATTCAGCTGGCCTCAGACACCGGAAACATCAGAGGAATGTATGATGGCATGAAGAGAGCTCTTGGGCCAACCATCAAGAAGATCGCCCCCCTCAAATCGAAATCGGGGGACATAATCACTGACCAACGCAAACAGATGGACTACCTGGAACTGTACTCCAGGGAGAATGCTGTCACTGAGACTGCCCACAATGCAGCCCAGCCTCTACCAGTCATGGATGAGCTGGACATACAGCCAACCAAATCGGAACTCAGTGATGCCATTGATTCTCTCGCCAGCGGAAAAGCCCCTGGGAAGGACAGCATTACCCCTGAAATAATCAAGAGTGCCAAGCCTGCTATACTCTCAGCACTACATGAACTGCTATGCCTGTGCTGGGAAGAGGGAGCAGTACCCCAGGACATGCGCGATGCCAATATCATCACCCTCTATAAAAACAAAGGTGACCGCGGTGACTGCAACAACTACCGTGGAATCTCCCTGCTCTGCATAGTGGGGAAAGTCTTTGCTCGAGTCGCTCTGAATAGGCTCCAGAAGCTGGCCGAGCGCGTTTACCCTGAGGCACAGTGTGGCTTTCGTGCAGAGAGATCGACCATTGACATGCTGTTCTCCCTTCGTCAGATACAGGAGAAATGCCATGAACAACAGATGCCCCTCGACATTGCTTTTATTGATCTCACCAAAGCCTTTGACCTCGTCAGCAGACGTGGTCTCTTCAGACTACTAGAAAAGATCGGATGTCCACCAAAGCTACTAAGTATCATCACCTCATTCCATGACAATATTAAAGGCACAATTCAACATGGTGGCTCCTCGTCAGAGCCCTTTCCTATCCTGAGTGGTGTGAAACAGGGCTGTGTTCTCGCACCCACACTTTTTGGGATTTTCTTCTCCCTGCTGCTTTCACATGCGTTCAAATACTCTGAAGAAGGAATTTTCCTCCACACAAGATCAGGGGACAGGTTGTTCAACCTTGCCCGTCTAAGAGCGAAGTCCAAAGTATGGAAGTCCGCATCAGAGAACTCCTCTTTGCTGACGATGCTGCTTTAACATCTCACACTGAAGAGTGCCTGCAGAGTCTCATCGACAGGTTTGCGGCTGCCTGCAATGCATTTGGCCTAACCATCAGCCTCAAGAAAACGAACATCATGGGGCAGGACGTCAGAAATGCTCCATCCATCAATATTGGCGACCACGATCTGGATTGGTTCAAGAGTTCACCTACCTAGGCTCAACTATCACCAGTAACCTGTCTCTAGATGCAGAAATCAACAAGCGCATGGGTAAGGCTTCCACTGCTATGTCCAGACTGGCCAAGAGAGTGTGGGAAAATGGCGCACTGACACGGAACACAAAAGTCCGAGTGTATCAGTCCTGTGTCCTCAGTACCTTGCTCTATCGCAGCGAGGCCTGGACAACGTATGCCAGCCAAGAGCGACGTCTCAATTCATTCCATCTTCGCTGCCTTCGGAGAATACTTGGCATCAGGTGGCATGACTATATCTCCAACACAGAAGTCCTTGAAGCGGCCAACACCCCCAGCTTATACACACTACTGAGTCAGCGGCGCTTGAGATGGCTTGGCCATGTGAGCCGCATGGAAGATAGCAGGATCCCCAAAGACACATTGTCCAGCGAGCTCGCCACTGGTATCAGACCCACCGGCCGTCCATGTCTCCGCTATAAAGACGTCTGCAAACGCGACATGAAATCGTGTGACATCGATCACAAGTCGTGGGAGTCAGTTGCCAGCATTCGCCAGAGCTGGCGGGCAGCCATAAAGACAGGGATAAATTGTGGCGAGTCGAAGAGACTTAGTAGTTGGCAGGAAACAAGACAGAGGCGCAAGGGGAGAGCCAACTGTGCAACAGCTCCGACAAACAAATTTCTCTGCAGCACCTGTGGAAGAGCCTGTCACTCAAGAATTGGCCTTTATAGCCACTCCAGGCGCTGCTTCACAAACCACTGGCCACCTCCAGGCGCGTATCCATTGTCTCTCGAGATAAGGCGGCCCAAAAGAAAGAAAAAAAAGAAAGAATAACTGAAATATTCAAGGATCTTACAATCTACCCCTGGGTTTCCTTTGGGCAGAGAAGTAAGCCCCTAATTTGCGTTATTGAATGACATACTCAAAAGTCATTTTAAATAAAATTGCATTGGAAATGCAATTCATAAGAATTTCCAGGCGTAAAACCAGTCTGCAAAATAAAACATGTGCTCCCACAATTTAAAATGATTTATTTTAATCATAACATTGACAAGATGGTTTTAAAATGTCACACGTAAGTTTTAATGCACAGCAAGTATTTATATTAGGATTTTCACATAAGCAGACATGACAAGTGGCACCAAGACTGCCAAAGCTAAACAATACAATCCAGCCCGACCCCACTCAACCCAGAATGTATGACACAGAATATAGACCAGAACCGATCCGAAACCGACACATGTATTCGGGGTTGATTGGGTTCGTTTCGGCTAACAAGGCCGAAGCTGTCCAGGAAAAGCACATTTTGTGATGTTCCTGTGGGGTGAAATGTGTTCAGTGTATGACCCTGAGCTGTCCCAGTTAGGGGACAGTTTGTGATGTCCCTGTCAGGTGCAATTTGCTAACTGTCTGGGCCTGAGCTACCCTGGGTAGGGGATAGTTTGTTATGTCCCTGTGGGGTGCAGTGTGTTGACTGTCTGACCCTGGGCTGTCCCAGGGAAAGGACTATTTGCGATGTACGTGTGCAGTGTAAAGTGTTCAATGACTGGCCGTGAGCTGTCCCAGCGAGAGTATAGTTTGTGATGCCCCTGTAGGGTGAAATGCATTCAGTATATGAAGTTGAGCAGACCCAGCGATGGGACGAATTGTGATGTTCCTGTGGGGTGCAGTGTGTTCAGTGTCTGACCCTGAGCTATCCCCAAGGTGGAGAAGATTTGTGATGGCCCTCTGGGATGTAATGTGTTTAGTGTCTGATCCTGAGCAGCCCTGTGAAGGGACATTATGTGATAGCCATGTGATTCGCATTGTGTTCATAATCTGACCCTGAGCGGTCCCAGGGAGGTTGGAGTTTGTGGTTTCCCTGTGTGGTGCAGTCTGTTAACTGTCTGACTCTGAGCTATCCCAGGGAAGGGACAGTTTGTGGTGTCCCTGTGGGGTGCAGTCTGTTAACTGTCTGACTCTGAGCTATCCCAGGGAAGGGACAGTTTGTGATTTCCCTGTGGACTACAGTGTGTTCAGTATCTCAGCCAGAGCTGTCCCAGGGAGTGGCCAGTTTGTGATGCCCCTGTGGGGTACAGTGTCTTCAGTATCAGACACTGAGCTTTCCCAGGAAAGGGACAGTTTGTGATGCCCCTGTGGGGTACAGTGTCTTCAGTATCAGACACTGAGCTGTCCCAGGAAAGGGACAGTTTGTGATGTTCCTTTGGGATGCAATATATTCAGTACCTTACCGTGAGAAGACCCAAGGAGGGGGCATTTTGTGTTGTCACTATGAGGTGCAGTGCGTTCAGTATCTGACACTGAGCGCGCCTCCGAGGAGGGGGAAGATGGCGATGTCGCTGTGGGGTGCACTGTTTTCCGTGTCTGTCCCTGAGCTGTCCCAGGGAGTGGACATATTATGAAGTCCCTTTGGGTTTGCAGTGTGTTCAGTGTGTGATTCTTAGATCTCCCATGGAGGGGACAGTTTGTAATGTCTCCGTGGGGTGCAGTGTGTTCAATGTCTGGCCCTGAGCTGTCGCAGAGAAGCTCTGTATGGGTTGTTCCTGTGTGGTGAAGTGTGTTCAGTGTCTGATCGTAAGCTGTGACAGGGACGGGGACAGCTTGTGATCTCCATGTGGAGTGCAGCGTGTTCAGTATCAGTTCCTGAGCAGTCCCGGGAGGGGTCAGTTAGTGATTTCCCTGCGTGGTTCAATGTGTTCAGTATCAGACCCTGAGCTGTTCCAGGAAGAGGACAGTTTGTGATATCCCTCTGGGGTGCAGTGTGTTCACTGTCTGACCCTGAGCTGTATCGGGGAGGGGACATTTTGTCATGTCTCTCTGGGGTGCAGTGTGTTCAGTTTCGCGCACTGAAGTGCCCAAGGGAGGTGACAGATTATACGGTTTCTGTGGGGTGCAGTGTGTCTAATGACTGACCCTGTGCTTCCCCTGGGAGGGGACAGTTTTTGATGTTCCTGTGAGGTTCACTGTGTTCAGTGTCTGCCCCTGAGCCGGACCAGTGAGAGGACGGTTTGTGATTTCCCTGTGGGCTGCAGTGACTTCAATATCAGATCATGAGCTTTCCCTGGAAGTGGGCAGTTGGTGATGTCCCTGTGGGGTGCACTGTGCTCAATATCAGAACCTGAGATGTCCCAGGGAGGGCACATTTTGTGATTTCCCCGTGGCTTGCAGTGAGAGGTCAGATTGTGAGGTCCATGTGGGGTGCTGTGTGGTCAGTGTCTTACCTGGAGCTGTCCCTGGGAGGCGACAGTTTGTTATATCACTGTGGGTTGCAATGTGTTCAGTGCCTCATCCTGATCTGCCCCAGGGAGGGGACAGTTTGTGATTTCCCTGTGAGGTGCAGTGTGTTCAATGTCTGACCCTCAGCTGTCTCAGAGAGGGGACAGATTGTGATGTCCCTGTGGGGTGCCATGTGTTCAGGGTCTAACCATAAGCTATCCCAGGGAGGGGACACATTGTGTTAAGCTTATGGGGTGCATTGTGTTCAGTGTCTTACCCTGAGACGTCCCACGGAGGGGACATTTTGTGATAACCCTGTGGGGTACAATGTGTTCAGTGTCTGTCCTTGAGCTGCTCCAGGGAGGGGATAGTTTGTTTTAACCCTGTGGGGTGCAGTGTGTTCAGTGTCTGTCCCTGAGCTGCTCCAGGGAGGGGACAGATTGTTTCAACCCTGCGGGGTGCAGAGTGTTCAGTGTCTGTCCCTGAGCTGCTCCAGGGAGGGGATAGTTTGTTTTAACCCTGTGGGGTGCTGTGTGTTCAGTGTCTGACGCTGAACAGCCCCAGGGAGGGGACAACTTGTTTTAACACTGCGGGGTGCAGTGTGTTCAGTGTCTTATCCTGAGGCGTCAAGGAGGGGACATTTTGTAACGTCCCTGTGGAGTGTAGAGTGTTTACCGTCTGACCCTGAGTTTTCCCAACAAGGGCACAATTGATGATGTCCCTTTGTGGTGCATTGTGTTCAGTATCTGACCAGGAGCTGTCCCAGGGAATAGACATATTGTGAGGTCCATGTGGGCTGCAGTGTGTTCCGTATCTGACAATGAGCTCTCCCAGGTCGGGGAGAGTTTGTGAGGCCCCTGTGGGGTGCAGTGTATTCAGTGTTTGACCCTGGGCTGCATCAGGGAGGGTACAGATTGTGATGTCCCTGTGGGGTTCAGTGGGTTCAGTAACTGTCCCTGAGCTGTCCTAGGGAGGGGGCAATTTGTGTTGTCCCCGTGGGGTGCAGCGTGCTCGCTGTCTGACCCTAAGCTGTCCCGGTGATGATGCGGTTTTGAAGTCCCTGTGGCATGCAGCAGGTTTAGTATCTGTCCCTGAGCTGTCCCAGGAAGGGGAAATGTTGTGATGTCCCTGTAGGATGTGGTGTGTTCAGTGTTTGACCCTGAGTTGTCCCTCAGAAGGGACATTTCCCTGGGAGTGTTCGGTGTTGACACTGTGTCAAAATTGGAAGCACATTTTCTGGCTAATCCAGAGGGAGTGCTGCATTGCAGCTGCCTTGGGATTGCTCAGTGTTGAAGCTGGGTATTAAATGTAGGTACAGTGTCAGAGTAATGTGGAATGAGCTCACTGTTTTACCTTCCCTGGCAGTGATCTGAACTGTCGCAAATGTGGGGGCATGCCATTAGGTTACATAGGCCGAGCTTTGTATTCTCACTGTCTTGCTTCAGTTTGATACTGTCATTTTGTGCAATGTGGAGTCACACCGTTCAGCTTATTTTGAGGGAGCATTGCATTGTACCTGCCATGGGGGAGCTCGATGTTTAAAGCGGGAATAAGTGGATATATAGTGTTAAGGTAATGTTGAGTGTGCTCTGTTCTGTACCTGCCCTGGGAGAACACGATACTGGCACTGGGTATCACGTTCAGGTAGGAACATAGGAACGGGAGAGGGCCATTCAACTCCTGGATACCTTACACCATTCATTGAGATCATGGCTGACTTGTATCCTAACTCCATTCACCTGTCTTGGCTGCATTGTACCCACTACTTTGTTTGGAGAAAATCTATCAGCTGCATATTTATATTATTTCTTGAGCATGTTTCTACTGCTTTTGTGGGAGACAGTTCCACATTGAAAGCACAATTTGTGTGAAGGACTGTTTCCGATTTCCTCTCCTTCGTTGACTCGCTGTGATTATACGAATATGTCCCCTTATTTTTGACTCTCAGCCCAGCCGATTAAAGTTTCTATCTGCAGTCTCAATACTTTCAAAGCCCTAAAACCTCACTCAGTTGGCATCACCTCTGCACCTTTGACATTCCAGAGAATACGAGCTACAAGCCTAATTTCTGTAGACTGGCCGCACAATTTAACCCTTGATGCCCTCATAATATTCTGGGGAATTAGCGTTGCACTCCTGCGATGGTCAATAAATATTTTCTAAGGTTCCCAGGATCTACACACAGTCCTCCAAGTGTGATCTAACCAGGGTTTTGTATTGCTGCAGGAAAATATCCTCACCTTTATATTTTCTTGCCATATGTAAATGTACTAGGGCAGAGAGAATGTAATTTCAAACAACTGACAGGAGGAGTTGGCGCCACAAACACCCCATCCGCAAAGATGGAGGAGCCCGGCGCATCAGTTCAAAAGATACGGCTCAAGCATTGGCAACAATCTTCAGTCATAAATGCCGAGTGGATGATCCATTTCGGCCTCCTCCTGGAATCTCCAGCAACACAGATGCCAGTTTCACCCAATTCGAGTCACTCCGTGTGACATCAAGAAACGACTGAAGGCATTGGATATTGCAAAGACTATGGACCCTGACAACATTCCAGTAAATGTACTGAAGACCTGTGCTCCAGAACTTGCTTCATCCCTAGCCAAGCTGTTCCAGTACAGCTGGAGTACACTGGCATCGACTCGGCATTGTGGAAAATTACCCAGGTATAGTCCTGTGTACAGAAATAAACAGGACAAATCCATGCTGGCCAATTACCACCCTATCGATCTACTGTCGATCATGAGTAAATTGATGGAAGGTGTCATCGAGAGTGCCATCAAGCGGCACTTACTCAGCAATAAACTGCTCAGTGACACTCAGTTTGGGTTCCACCAGGGTCACTCAGCTCCTGATCTCATTGCAGCCTTGGTTCAAACATGGACAAAAGTGTTGAACTCCAAAGGTGAGGTGAGAGTCACTGACCTCGAAATCAAGACTGCATTTGACCGAGCTGCCATCAAGGAGCCCGAGCAAAACTGGAGTCACTGGGAAAAAGGCAGAAAACTCTCTGCTGGCTGCAGTTGTGGTTGTTGGAGGTCAGTCATCTCAGTCACAGGAAATCACTGCAGGAGTTACTCAGGCAGTGTCTGAGACACAACCATCTTCAGCTGCTTCATCAATGAGCATTCCTCCGTTATAAGGTCAGAAGTGGGGATATTCCTTGATCATTGTGGTATGTTCAGCACCATTCGTGACTCCTCAGTTACTGAAGCAGCTCATGTCCCGATGCAGCAAGAGCTGGGCAGCATCCAGGTTTTGGTTGATATACAGCAAGTAACATTTGCCCCACACAAATGCCAGGCAATGACTATTTCAAACAAGACAGAATCTAACCATCTGTTCTTGATGTTCAATGGTAGCCACATAAATACTGTGACTGCAAGAAGAGGACAGAGTCTGGGAATTCTGTGGCGACTAACTCACCTCTTGACTCCCCAAAGCAAGTCCATCATCTACAAGGCACAGGTCAGGAGTGTGATGCAATACTCTCCACTTGCTTGGACGGGTCCAGTTGCAACAGCACTCAAAAAATTTGACACCATCCAGGACATAGAAGCCCGCTTGATTGGCACCCCATTCACCACCTTCAACATTTACTCCCTTCAACACTGATGCACAGTGGCAGCAGTGTTTACCATCTAGAAGAAGCATGCAGCAACTTACCAAGGCTCCTTCGGTAGCAGTTTCCACACCTGCGACCTTTACCACATAGAAGGGCAAGGGCAGCAGATGTATGGGGACACCAACACCTGCAAGTTCTCTTCCAAGTCACACACCATCCTGACTTGAAACTATATTGCCATTCTTCACTGTCACCAGGTCTAATTCCTGGAATTCCCTTACCAACAGTACTGTGAGCGGACCTACACCCCACGGACAGCAGATGTTCCAGGAGGCAGCTCACCACAACCTTCTCAAAGCCAGTCAACCATGCTATCTGCATCAAACTTCGCTATTGCTTCATCAACAAAACTCAATCAAGGTTGCCTTACATTATTTGACATTACTACATCCATGCTGCTTGTCATTTTCCAAGCCACACAATTTTTGCCGCAGATTATGGAATCGGAATTTTCCAGCACGTGTCACCGAGACTAAACTAACAGACCTGTAACTACCGGGTTTACTCCATCTCTTCTTTTTATGCAACATGTTTAGCCAACCAGCTCTCTAAAACCATTCCTCTATCCAAGGTAGAATGACAGATTCTGTCCAGTGCTTTTGCTATTTGTATCTTTCCTTTCCTAAGCAACCCACATACATCCCATCTGGAGTAATTGGTGTACTGTCGTGAGGTGGAATGAGGCGGATAAGTAGTGGTATTATCACTACACTAGTAACCCAGAGACACAGGGTGTTGATCTGGAGACATGGGTTCGAATCCCACGACAGCAGAAGGTGGAATTGGATTGTAATTAACAAACCTGGAATTAAAAGCTATTCTAATGATGGCCATGAAACCATTGTCGATTTTTGTGAAAACTCATCTGGTTCACTAACGTCCTTTAGGGAAGGCAATCTGCTGTCCTTACCTGGTCTGGCCTACATGTGACTCCAGACCCACAGCTGTGTGGTTAAATCTTACATGCCCTCTGAAAAGGTATAGCAAGCCAAACAGTTGTATCTGACCACTACGAAGACAATAAAAAGGAATGAAATTGGGATGCCCCACCCAGCACCGACCTAGGCACCGGAAACGACAACGGCAAACCCAGCCCTGTCTACCTTGCCAAGTCCTCCTTACTAACATCTGGGGGCTTGTGCCAACGTCGCGAGAGCTGTCCCACAGACTAGTCAAACAACAGCTTGACAGAGTCATACTCACGGAATCATACCTCACAGATAAGGTCCCAGACACTGCAATCACTGTCCCTGGGGATGCCTTGTCACACCGAAAGGTCAGAGCCAGCAGAGGTGGTGGGACTGTGGTCAACAGTAGGGAGGAAGCTGCTCTTGGAGTCCTGAACATCGACTCTGGGCCCCATGAATTCTCATGGCATCAGGTCAAACATGGACAAGGTAACCTCCCACTGATTAACACCTACCGCCCTCCCTCAGCTGATGGGTCAGTATTTCTGCATGTTGAACACCACTTGGAGGAGGCACTGAGGGTGGCAAGGGCACAAAATGTACTCTGTGTGGGGGACTTCAATGTCTATCACCAAGTGCAGGACCACTACTGTCCGAGCTGGCCGAGTCCTAAAGGACATAGCTGCTAAACTAGCTCTGCAGCAGGTGGTGAGGGAACCAACAAAAGGAAAAACATACTTGACCTTGTCATCAACAATCTGCCTGGCGCAGATGCTTCTGTTTATGACTGTATTGGTAGGAGTGACCACCGCACAGTCCTTATGGAGACGAAGTCCCGCCTTCACATTGAGGATAGCGCCCATTGTGTTTGTGGCACTATCACCGTGCTAAATGGGATTGATTTCGAACAGATCCAGCAATGCAAAACTGGGCATCCATGAGGAGCTGTGGGCCATTATCAGCAGCTGAATTGTGCTCAACGACGATCTGTAACCTCATGGCAAACTGGCATATCCCCCACTCCAGTATTACCATCACGCCAGGAGTACAGCACTGGTTCAATGATGATTGCAGAAGGGCATGCCAGGGGCCGCACCAGACGTACCTCAAAATGAGTTGTCAACTGGGTGAATCGACAACACAGGACGATTTGCGTGCCAAACTGCATAAGCAGCTTGCAATAGTCAGAGCTAAGCGTTCCCATTACCAAAGGATCAGATCTAAGCTCTGCAGTCCTGCCAGATTCAGCCGTGAATGGTGGTGGACAATTAAACAACTAACTGGAGAAGGTTGCTCCACAAATATCCGCATCCACAATGATGGGGGAGCCCAGAACATCAGTGCGAAAGATAAGGAAGAAGCATTTGCAACAACTTTCAGCCAGAAGTGCCGAGTTGATTACCACCTACAGCATTACAGATGTCAGACTTCAGCCAATTCGATTCGCTCCGCATGATATCAAGAAATGACTGAATGCACTGGATACTGCAAAAGGCTATGGGTCCTGACAATTTTCCAGTAATGGTACTGAAGACCTGTGCTCCAGAACTTGTCGCACTCTCGCCAAGCTATTCCAGTGTAGCTACAACACTGGCATCTACGCGGCAATGTGGAAAATTTCCCAGGTATGTCCTGCACACAAAAAGAAGGACAAGTGCAATCCGGCCAATTACCGCCCCATCAGACTACACTCAATCATCAGCAAAGTGATGGAAGTTGTCATCTCAAGTGCCATCAAGCAGCACTTCCTTAGCAATAACCTACTCAGTGACACAGAGTTTGGGTTCTGACAAGGCCACTCAGCACGTGATCTCATTACAGCCTTGGTTCAAACATGGACGAAAGAGCTGAACTCAAGAGGTGAGGTGAGAGTGCCTGCCCTTGACATCCAGGCAGCATTTGACTGGGTATGGCATGAAGGAGCACTAGCAAAACTGGAGTCAATGGAAATCACGGGTAAAAGTCTCTGCTGTTTGGAGTCATTCCTAAAACAAAGAAAAATGGTTGTGGTTGTTGGAGGTCAATCATCTGAGTTCCAGGACATCACTGCAGGAGTTCCTCAGGGTAGTGTACTGGGCCCAAACATCTTCAGCTACTTCATCAATGACCTTCCTTCAATCATAAGGTCAGAAGTGGGGATGTTCGCTGATGATTGCACAATGTTCAGCACCATTCGTGACTCCTCAGATACTGAAACAGTCCGTGTAGAAATGCAGTAAGACATGGACCCTATCCAGGCTCGGGCTGATAAGTGCCAAGTAACAATTGAGCCACACAAGTGCCAGGCAGTGACCATCTCCAGCAAGAGAGAATCTAACCATCTCCCCTTGACATTCGATGGCATTATCATCGCGGAATCCCCCACTATCAACATCTCAGGGGCTACCATTGACCAGAAACTGAACTGGAGTAGCCATATAAATTCCGCGGATAAAAAAGCAGGTCAGAGTCTCGGAATACCGAGGCGAGTAACTCACCTCCTGACTCCCCAAAGCCTGTCCACCATCTACAAGGCACAAGTTAGGAGTGTGAGGGAACACTCTCCACTTGCCTGGATGGGTGCAGTTCCAACATCACTCAAGAAGCTTGACACCACACAGGACAAAGCAGCCCACTTGATTGGCACCCCATCCACAAACATTCACTGTCAGCACCACCGAGGCACAGCGGCAGCAATGTGTACCATCTGCAACATGCACTGCAGCAACACCCCAAGGTTCCTTAGACAGCACCTTGCAAACCCCGACCTTTACCAATTGGAAGGACAAGAGCAGCAGATGCAGGGGAACATCACCACCTGCGAGTTCCCCTCCAAGTCACACGCCATCCTGACATGGAACTGTATCACCATTCCTTCAGTGTTGCAGGATCAAAATCCTGGAACGCCCTTCCTAAGGCCACTGCGGTGTAACTATCTCACATGGACAGCAGCGTTTCAAGATGGCAGTTAACCACCACCTTCTCAAGGGAAATTAGGGATGGGTAATAAATGCTGGTATAGCCAGTAACGCCCACATCCCATGAATGAATAAACTTTACATAATGCTTTGGATTAAAAGGGGTTAATTGAACCTGTTTGTTCAGCGACTGTGATTAATGTTAGTCTCAATGAACACTAATTGTGTCACTGGAGGATCTTCATCTTATTTCAATAACTGACTGCTTTCAATGTGTCATCCCGAAGTGTCAGCGGGAGCATCACCATCGGTACTAACAAGGATCAGCAGCTCCAGAGAGAGGAGTGGAACGGTCAGAATCTGAGAACTTAGATTGGAACGCAACAACAATGGGTCAGAATTTAATAAGAATCGATTCGAATGTTACAACAATGATTCAGAATCTGAGAATAATAGATTGGAATGTTACTACATTGGACAGGAGTTTATCCGATTGGTTTGCCTTTTTTACTGCGAATTATGATTGGATAACATTACCTTATCAGATCTTTTGGGCACTGCAGATAATTCAATTCTTTTACTATCCCATCCTCGCTATTGTTGGTGTCACTGGTAAGTCTCTCTCGCCGAATCTAAGTATTACAGACTTTGTGCCGTTTTAATTTGCTGCCTCATCTTTGCTGTTGTCATGTTGTCAGGGTTCCTGTTCAGTCTATGTGTCCAGCTATTCAATGTAGTAGTGTTATTGTTATTCAAGTATTAGCAAGGTGGAAGTCACTGTTTTTAGTCCCCATTACAAATTCTCTTCTCTTTCCACCGACTGCCGTGCCCCATTCATATCTGACACTGAAACAGACTGTTCATTACTTCACTTATGCCTTTGACACCGAGCTGAGTTCCAATACCGTATCCTGTCCTTCATAAATACTGCCAGCTGTCACCACCGGCATATCTTTCCCTGTCTTAGCAAATCTGCTGCTTAAACTACCATCCATGGCTTTGTTAAATCCAGACCCAACTATTCGAATGCTACCCTGACAAGACTCCCGGTTACAAAACGTCATAAACCACAGCCAGTCGGAAACTCTGCTGCACTTATCCCAACTTACACCAAATCCCACTCAGCCAACGCTCATGTGCTCACTGACCTACATTGGTTGTGGATCTGATAAAAGCACAGTATTAATATTCTTATTCTTGGGTTAAAATCCCTCCATGACCCCACTCCTCCAAATAGTCCCTATTACTGTTAGCCATATTCCTGAAAAATGTTACGCTTAAAATATTTATCCTATTCACTCTTATAAGTGATTTTTTTTCTCCCTCTGTATCTCTCCCTGGCCATAATTCTGGACTCCGTAGATCCACTGGTGCCAAGGCTATGACGATTATATATTTTTATATTGTGGGGATGCACTGCCAGCCACTTATGACTTCTCGTGCATGCTGTTGCATGGTGCACTCGGCGTTCTGGCATCATTGGCACACGTCTTTCAAACCTGGTCTGTGCATGTCCTCTGACCACCTGTGCTACTCACTTTCAGCCAAACGTGTTTTCAGCAGCACGGGAACTCGCTCTAGTTTTATTCAAAAGGACCAGTCATCCAACTTGCATGTGACGGGTTTTGAAAGAGTTCTGCTAATGTAACGTTATGGGAGGTACTATGGATGGTTTTCTGGAGGTTGTGTTGTGAGTTGCTGCAGACATTCAGGGAGGGCAGGAGATTTGGAGATTCAATTCTGGGCGAGGTATCTGGACTGCAGTTACAGTGTCTCTGGGTCTGTAACATGACCAACAAATGGTGCAGAAGCTGCAGAGAAGGGAAGCTCTGTAAAGAGAGGGGACAGGGGAGAGGGGTTGGGGATGTGCCATACCACCCCGGGATTATCAACAACACCTTTCTTTTTTTATTTTCTTTTATTCATTGAAGAGATGTTGCATCACTCCCCAGTAATGGCGCCAGCTGCCTGTGCACAGATGCTGAGGCCATTTTTTAAAAATCTGCTAACCCTACCAGCTTATTTAAATATTTAAATACAGAGTAAATAAAAGTTAAATAAATTAATTTCCTTTGTCCCTCTCCCAACACCAATGACAACTAAATAAATTATTTACCGCTGTTCTCCAAAACAGTTAACCATATAAACTTACGCCCAACACCCCCCCACCCCCCCCCCCCACACCGCCTCCCCTCCTCCCAGCCCCGCCAGTATGCACAAACGTGCATCTACAACCCCTCTCACCGTCCAACTAAATCCATGACGCCAATTTGGCACCGTACCCCCAATTTCACTCTGAGAAATTTGCCTCCTCCCCCCACCCGACCAATAAGGTACCTCATCCTCTCAGGCGGGGATCTAAAGGCGCGGGACTGCTGGCCACTGGGCCGGAGATTGAGAGCTGCCATCCTGATGAGATATAAGTATACGTAAATCTATTAAGTATTTTAGTTTGCATATGCCGATTGTGATCCCTTCATTGAGAGATGGAGAATTGCCAGGGAGCCTTACTACAGCTGGGATAATCAGTCTGGGACCAGCTAGCGCCGAGGTCTGTGGTAGGTCTCATCTGGGGACATCTTCAGGCCCCACCTCATATTCACGCTATGGAAAAGGAAATATAGGGCTCCTTGAAATCCAGCCGTTGTCTTCAGTTGCTGTTCCAAACTCCATTCTCTAGCTACCGATTCTATCCCTCTTCCTGGCATCTGTGTGTGACTGTTCGTAACCTTGGTTTCATATTTGACCCCAAGATGAGTTTAGGACCTCATATATGCACATTCACTAAAATGGCCTATTCCTACCTGTGTAACATCGCCTGACTTCGCCCCTGTGCTCAAAACCCTCATTCATTCCTTCATTCCCTCTTGGCTTGTCCATTACAATGTCCTCCTGCTGATCTCCCATAGTCTACAGCCTGTAAACTGCAGGCCATCCAAAACTTTGCTGCGGACGTGTTAACTCACAGTAACTCCCGTTCACCTATCACTCCTGTGCTTGCTGACCTACAGTGGCCATCGATTAAGAAACAGTTTGATTTTAAAATTTGCATCACCATTTTTAAATTCCTCCATAGCTTCACCACTGGTTTTTATGTTACCCCTAAGTAAGGTCAGAGGCGGGACCAACGGGTGATTGTGGTGGAGGGCAGATGGTCACCCCATCGTCAAGTGATCTTTCTGGGGACGAGATAGGCCGTCGATGACATTACCGCTCAGCGGCCAAATGAGGCCCTTTAATGGCCACTAAAGGGCCGCTTTCTGCCATCGCTTGGATCTAATCTTTGGAGGGGGTACCTCTGCTATGTGGGGAGGGTATCTTGAAAAATGTGGAACCCTCCATCGGGCTTGGGGCCTTACCCTCTCCATGGGCAAACTGTGGCCAACGAAGGGCCCTGACTGTGAAACAATGAACCTCCCAGGACACCCCTCCACCTGGACTTTAGGACCACCAGTTCCCCTCAGCAGGAGCTTCCAGACCTGTACCGTTGACCCCGTCTCAATCACGTGGGTCCACATTCAATTCAGGGCCTGGGTCCATGATCTCTGCAGTGCTGACAGTGGCCAGACCTCCTAGTGACACTGCCTCACTAACCTGGAGTCCAGGGTGCAGCGCTGGGCCTGGGTCGAGACATCTGCAGTACTGAAAGAGACAACCCCTCCTGGTAACCCCACTGCACACAACGTAAGTCAAGATTCCAGCACAGTGACTGCATCCAAGGCCTCTGCAGTACTGACAATGATCACTCCTCCAGGTGAACGAACTGCACTCACCTTGAATCCAGGTTCCAGCACTGTGACTGGGTCCAAGACCTCTGCAGTACAGTCAGTGACCACCCCTCCCGGTGACCCCAATGCACTCACCTTGGGTCCAGGTTACAGTGCTGTGACTGGCAGAAAAACCTCAGCAGTACTGACAGTGACAGCCCCTCCCGGTGACCCCACTGCACTCACCCTGTGTCCGCTGTGAGGGGGTCCAAGACCTCTGCAGTACTGACAGTGACCTCCCCTCCTGGTGATGCCAGTGCACTCACCTTGGGCCCAGGTTCCAGCACTGTGACTGGGTCCAAGACCGCTGCAGTACAGACAGTGACCAGCCTTCCCGGTGATCCCACTGCACTCGCCTTGGGCCCAGGTTCCAGCACTGTGACTGGTTCCAAGACCTCTGCAGTAATGACAGTGACCACCACTCCCGGTGAACTCACTGCACTCACCTTGGTCCCAGGTTCCCGCACTGTGACTGCGTTCAAGACCTCTGTCATACTGACAGTGACCACCACTCCCGGTGAACCCACTGCACTCACCGTGGGCCCAGGTTCCAGCACTGTGACAGGGTCCAAGACCTCTGAAGTACAGACAGTGACTAGCCTTCCGGATGATCCCACTGCACACACATTGGTCCCAGTTTCCAGCACTGTGACCGCGTCCAAGACCTCTGCAGTACTGAAAGTGACCACCCCTTCCGGTGACATTACCATTTCTGCTGAGCTGCTGGCCCTCTGATTGGCCAGCAGCTCTAGGAGGCAGGAATGCCATCGTCAAAGGGAAAGGGATTCGAGGCTCAGGTTAGTGAGACAGCGGGCTGAATCCTAAAGTCCTGAAATCAGGAACAGCCTCTGCACGCTGTGAATTGAGTCAATTGTTTCTGGATAGGCATAGGTACTATATTTTAAAGCGGTTGCCCGCTCAACTAAATCAAAATTGCATATTGTCCGACCACAACAATGCAAGTTGACACTTTCCCCTCCGCCTGCACTTCTTCATAAATGCACTGTTTCACCTTTTCCACCTTGGTGGCGCTAGTTTTTCCTGGACGGGGAAGTTAAGGCACGTGAGTTCCACCCATCACACTGAACATCTGGAACTGCAGTAATATATCTACAGTTTTCATTTTAACTCAGGCAAACAATTTATTTAAATATGTGAAGTCGGGTCCTGTCACACAGCGGTGGAGGGTTTGTCACCAAGGTTCGCCTGCACTGTGAATATCGGGCCTGGTAAACCCGGCATTTCCTGGCGGGCTGCTGCCACACTAAACATCGATGCACCCTGCCACGGAGCACAATGTCGATAAAAGAACAAGATCCAAGTCAGAAAATCAACACAGGACTCTCTGGTGGACAGGCTGGATGGCACAAAACCGCCAAAGTGAGGATCCCCTCCTCTCTGGCCCGGTGCTGGGAATCCCGCCTCCTACACATGTCCTTTTCCCATCTCTGTAATGTCCTCCTGCCTCACAATACACTAAGATATCCATTTTCATGTAATGGTGGCCTCTAGTACAACCCTAATTTTAGTTTCTTCGCCATTGGTGGCCATACCTTCAGTTGCCTGGGCCCTAAGATCTGTAATATCTTCTCCAAACCTCTCCAACTCGGTTTCCACATTTAAGCCATTCCTTAAATCCAGCTTTTCTCCATCTTACCTCCAATCTCCTTGTGTGACTTGGCATCTTACTTTTGTTATATAATGCACCTGTGACGCATCTTGGGATCTTTTAATACATTAAAGGTGCAATATAAATGCATATTGTTGTTGCTTCGACACAGTCTACCTCCCTGTCTATGTCCTCTTGAATTCTATTGCCGTCTTCAGCGCCCGTCACTATACTTCCACACTTCATGATTTCTGCAAATTTCAACATTGTGGTCTGATATCTGAAGTCTAATTCATTAATGTATATCAGAAACATCAGTGATCCTCGTACTGAAACCTGGGGAACAGCACAGTAAACATCCCTCCAGTCTGAAAAGCAGCGGCGGTCCTGGTACTGAACCCTCTAGAACAGCACTGTATACCTTCCCACAATCTGAAAAACAACAGCAGTGCTCCGAGTGCTGAACCCTGGGGAACAGCACTAGATACCTCGTTCCAGTCTGAAAAGGACAACAGTGATCATAGTACTGAAACCTGGGGAACAGCACTGTATACCTCCCTCCAGTGTGAAAAACAGCAGTGGTCATAGTACTGAACCCTGGGGAACAGCACTGTATACCTCGCCCAAACTGAAAAACAGCAGTGGACCTTGTACCGAATTTTGGGGAACAGGACTGTAAACCTCACTCCAGTCTGAAAAACAGTATTGATCCTAGTACTGAACCCTGGGATCAGCACTGTATACGTCCCTCCAATCGGAAAAACAGCAGTGATACTATTATTGAACCCTGGGGAACAGCACTGTATTCCTCCTTCCAGTCAGAAAAACAGTAGTGATCCGAGTACTGAATCCTGGGGAACAGCACTGTATACCTCACTCCAGTCTGAAAAACAGTAGTTATGATAGTACTGAATCCTGGGGAATAGCAGTGTATACCTCACTCCAGTCTGAAAAACTGTAGTTCTCCTAGTACTGAACCCTGGGGAACAGCACTGTATCCCTCCATCCGGTACGAAAAACAGTAGTGATCCTAGTACTGAACCATGGGGAACAGCACTGTATACTTCCTTCCGGTCCGAAAAACAGTAGTGATCCTAGTACTGAACCCTGGGGAACAGCAATGTATACCTCCTTCCAGCCTGAAAAACAACAGTGGCCCGAGTAGTGAACCCTGGGGATCAGCAGTGCATACCTCGTTCCAGTCTGAAAAACAGTATTGATCCGAGGACTGAACCCAGGGGAACAGCACTGCATACCTCACTCCAGTCTGCAAAAAACAGCGCTGCTCCTAGTACTGAACACTGGAGAACAGCACATTACATCTCACTCAGTGTCTGACAAACAGCATTTGGAACAGCATTGAACCCTGGGGAGGAGTGCTGTATACCTCCCTCCAGTCTGAAAAACTGCAGTGATCAGAGTACTGAAGCTTGGGGAACAGCACTGTCTACCTAACTCCAGTCTGAAAAACAGCAGTGATCCCAGTACTGAACCCTGGGGAACAGCACTATATACCTCCCTCTAGTCGAAAAACAGCGCTGGTCCTATTACTGAACACTGGTAAACAGCACTGTATAACTCCCTCCAGTCCAAAAAACAGCAGTGATCCTAGTACTGTACCCTGGGGAACAGCAACGTGTACCTCCCTCCAGTCTGTAAAACAGCAGTGAACCTAGTGCTGAACCCTGGGGAACAGCACAGTGAACCTCACTGCAGTCTGAAAAACTGCAGTGAAGCTAGTACTGAACCCTGGTGAATAGCACTGTATACCTCGTTCCAATCTGCAAAAAACAGCGCTGGTCCTAGTACTGAACCCTGGGGAACAGCACTGTATACCTCACTCGAGTCTGAAAAACAGCAGTGATCCAAGTACTGAAACCTGGGGAACAGCATTGTATAGCTCCCTCCAGTCTGAAAAGCAGCAGTGATCCTAGTACTGAACCCTGGGAACAGCACTGTGTACCTCCCACCAGTCTGAAAAGGACAGCAGTGATCCTAGTACTGAACCCTGGGGAACAGCACTGTATACCACCCTCCAGTCTGAAAAACAACAGTGATCATAGCACTGAACACAGGGGAACAGCACTGTATACTTCCCTCCAGTCTGAAAAACAGCAGTGATCCTCGTAAAGAACCCTGGGGAACAGCACTGTATACCTCGACCAAACTGAAAAATAGCAGTGGTCCCTGTACCGAATTCTGGGGATCAGGCCTGTCAACCTCACTCCAGTCTGAAAAACTGAAATGATCCGGGTACTGAACCCTGGGGAACAGCACTGTATACTTCCCTCCGGTCCGAAAAACAGTAGTGATCCTAGTATTGAACCCTGGGGAACAGCAGTGTATACCTCGTTCCAGTCTGAAAAAGAGTATTGATCCTCGTACTGAACCTTGGGGAACAGCACTGGATACCTCACTCCAGTCTGCAAAAAACAGCGCTGGTCCTAGTACTGAAACCTGGGGAACTGCACGTTACACCTCCCTCCAGTCTGACAAACAGCAGTTGTAACAGTATTGAACCCTGGGGCAGAGTACTGTTTCCCTCCTTCTGGTCTGAAAAACAGCGCTGGTCCTACTACTGAACCCTGGGGAACAGCACTGTATACTTCACTCCGGTCCATTAAACAGTGGTGATCCGAGTACTGAACCCTGGGGAACAGCACTGTAAACCTACTTCCAGTCTGAAAAACAGAAGTGATCCCAGTACTGAAACCTGGGATACAGCACTGTATACCTTCCTCCAGTCGGTAAACAACAGCAGTGATCCTAGTACTGATCCCTGGGGAACAGCACAGGAAACCTACTTCCAGTCTGAAAAACAGAGGTGAAACTGGTACAGAACCCTGTAGAACAACACTGTATCCCGCCCTCCAGTCTGAAGAGCAGCAGCTGTCCTATTATTGCACGCTTGGGATCAGCACTGTGTACCTTCCCGCAATCTAGAAAAAACAGCAGTGCTCCTAGTGCTGAACCCTGGGGAACAGCACTGTATACCTCCCTCTACTCTGAAAAACAGCAGTGGTCATAGTACTGAAACCTGTGGAACAGCACTGTGTACCTCCCTCCAGTCTGAAAAACAGCAGTGATTCTAGTACTGAACCCTGGGGAACAGCACTGTCTAGCTCACTCCAGTCTGAAAAACAACAGTGAACCTAATACTGAACCCTGAGGAGAGCACTGTGTACCTCACTCCAGTCCGAAAAATAGTATTGATCCTAGTACTGAACCCTGGAGAAGAGTACTGTATACCTCCTCCAAAATGAAAAACTGCAGTTAACCAAATACTGAACCCTGGGGAAGAGCACTGTATACCTCACTCCAGTCCGAAAAACAGTATTGATCTAATTAGTGAACCCTGGGGAACAGCACTGTATACCTGACTCCAGTATAAAAAACAACAGTGAACCTAATACTGAACCCTGAGGAGAGCACTGTGTACCTCACTCCAGTCCGAAAAACAGTATTGATCCTAGTACTGAACCCTGGAGAAGAGTACTGTATACCTCCTCCAAAATGAAAAACTGCAGTTAACCAAATACTGAACCCTGGGGAAGAGCACTGTATACCTCACTCCAGTCCGAAAAACAGTATTGATCTAATTAGTGAACCCTGGGGAACAGCACTGTATACCTGACTCCAGTCTGAAAAAAAACAGCACTGTTCCAAACACTGAACATTGGGGTGCAACAATGTATACCTCCCTCCATTATGAGAAATTAACAGCAGGGTTCCTTGTACTGAACAATGGGTGTTAGCACTGTATACCTCACCCCAGAAAGAAAAACAGCAGTGATCCTAGTACTGGACCCTGGGGAACAGCACTGTATACCTCACTCGAGTCTGAAAAACAGCAGTGATCCAAGTACTGAAACCTGGGGAACAGCATTGTATAGCTCCCTCCAGTCTGAAAAGCAGCAGTGATCCTAGTACTGAACCCTGGGAACAGCACTGTGTACCTCCCACCAGTCTGAAAAGGACAGCAGTGATCCTAGTACTGAACCCTGGGGAACAGCACTGTATACCACCCTCCAGTCTGAAAAACAACAGTGATCATAGCACTGAACACAGGGGAACAGCACTGTATACTTCCCTCCAGTCTGAAAAACAGCAGTGATCCTCGTAAAGAACCCTGGGGAACAGCACTGTATACCTCGACCAAACTGAAAAATAGCAGTGGTCCTTGTACCGAATTCTGGGGATCAGGCCTGTCAACCTCACTCCAGTCTGAAAAACTGAAATGATCCGGGTACTGAACCCTGGGGAACAGCACTGTATACTTCCCTCCGGTCCGAAAAACAGTAGTGATCCTAGTATTGAACCCTGGGGAACAGCAGTGTATACCTCGTTCCAGTCTGAAAAAGAGTATTGATCCTCGTACTGAACCTTGGGGAACAGCACTGGATACCTCACTCCAGTCTGCAAAAAACAGCGCTGGTCCTAGTACTGAAACCTGGGGAACTGCACGTTACACCTCCCTCCAGTCTGACAAACAGCAGTTGTAACAGTATTGAACCCTGGGGCAGAGTACTGTTTCCCTCCTTCTGGTCTGAAAAACAGCGCTGGTCCTACTACTGAACCCTGGGGAACAGCACTGTATACTTCACTCCGGTCCATTAAACAGTGGTGATCCGAGTACTGAACCCTGGGGAACAGCACTGTAAACCTACTTCCAGTCTGAAAAACAGAAGTGATCCCAGTACTGAAACCTGGGATACAGCACTGTATACCTTCCTCCAGTCGGTAAACAACAGCAGTGATCCTAGTACTGATCCCTGGGGAACAGCACAGGAAACCTACTTCCAGTCTGAAAAACAGAGGTGAAACTGGTACAGAACCCTGTAGAACAACACTGTATCCCGCCCTCCAGTCTGAAGAGCAGCAGCTGTCCTATTATTGCACGCTTGGGATCAGCACTGTGTACCTTCCCGCAATCTAGAAAAAACAGCAGTGCTCCTAGTGCTGAACCCTGGGGAACAGCACTGTATACCTCCCTCTACTCTGAAAAACAGCAGTGGTCATAGTACTGAAACCTGTGGAACAGCACTGTGTACCTCCCTCCAGTCTGAAAAACAGCAGTGATTCTAGTACTGAACCCTGGGGAACAGCACTGTCTAGCTCACTCCAGTCTGAAAAACAACAGTGAACCTAATACTGAACCCTGAGGAGAGCACTGTGTACCTCACTCCAGTCCGAAAAACAGTATTGATCCTAGTACTGAACCCTGGAGAAGAGTACTGTATACCTCCTCCAAAATGAAAAACTGCAGTTAACCAAATACTGAACCCTGGGGAAGAGCACTGTATACCTCACTCCAGTCCGAAAAACAGTATTGATCTAATTAGTGAACCCTGGGGAACAGCACTGTATACCTGACTCCAGTCTGAAAAAAAACAGCACTGTTCCAAACACTGAACATTGGGGTGCAACAATGTATACCTCCCTCCATTATGAGAAATTAACAGCAGGGTTCCTTGTACTGAACAATGGGTGTTAGCACTGTATACCTCACCCCAGAAAGAAAAACAGCAGTGATCCTAGTACTGGACCCTGGGGAACAGCACTGTATACCGCCCTCCAGTCTGAAAAACAATAGTGATGCTAGTACGGAACCCTCGGGAACAGCACTGTATACCTAACTCCATTCGGAAAAGCAGCAGTGGTCCGTTTACTGAACCATGGGGATCAGCAGTGGATACCTCCCTCCAGTCTGAAAAGAACAGCAGTGATCCTAGTACTGAATCCTGGGGAACAGCACAGTAAACCTACTTCCAGTCTGAAAAACAGCGGTGATACTGGTACAGAACCCTCCAGAACAACACTGTATACCGCCCTCCAGTCTGAAAAGCAGCAGCTGTCCTATTATTGAACCCAGGGGATCAGCACTGTATACCTTCCCGCAATCTGGAAAAAACAGCAGTGCTCCTAGTGCTGAACACTGCGGAACAGCACTGGACAACTCCCACCAGTCTGATAAACAGCAGTACTCATAGTACTGTAACCTGGTGAACAGCACTGCATACTTCCCTCGAATTTGAAAAAACGGCACTGGTCCTGGTACTGAACACTGGGGCACAGCACGTTTCCCTCCCTCCTGTCTAAAAAACAGCAGTTGTCCCAGTATTGAACTGTGGGGAAGAGTGCAGTACACCTCCCTCCAGTCTGAATAACAGCAGTGAACCTAGTACTGAATCCTGGGGAACAGCACTGTATACCTCCCTCCAGTCCAAAAAAACTATAGTGATCCTAGTAATGAAACCTGGGGAAAAGCACTGTATACCTCACTCCAGTCTGAAAAACAGTAATGATCCTTGTACTGAACCCTGAGGAACAGCACTGTATCCCTCCCTCCGGTCCGAAAAACAGCAGTGATCCTCGTACTGAACACTGGGGAACTGCACTTTACACCTCCCTCCAGTCTGACAAACAGCAGTTGCAACAGTACTGAACCCTGGGGAAGAGTACTGTATACCTCCCTCTCGTCTGAGAAACAGCGCTGGTCCCAGTACTGAACCCTGGGGAACAGCAGTGTATACCTCACTCCTGTCTGAAAATTAGCAGTGAACCTCGTACTGAACCCTGGGGAACAGCACTGCAAACCTCCTTCCAGTCTGAGAAACAGTAGTGATCCTAGTACTGAACCATGGGGATCAGCACTGCATACCTCACTCCAGTCTGAAAAGAAAAGCAATGATCCCAGTACTGAACCATGGGGAACAGCACAGTAAACCTCCTTCCAATCTGAAAAACTGCGTTGATACTGGTACAGAACCCTCTAGAACAACACTGTATACCGCCCTCCAGTCTGAAAAGCAGCAGCCGTCCTATTATTGAACCCTGGGGATCAGCACTGTATACCTTCCCCTATCTCGAAAAAGCAGCAGTGATCCAGTACTGAACCCTGGGGAACAGCACTGATAACTTCCCTCCGGTCCGAAAAACAGTAATGATCCAGTACTGAACCCTGGGGAACAGCAGTGTATACCTCCCTCCAGTCTGAAAAACAGCAGTGGTACCAGTATTGAGTCCTGGGAAACAGTACTATATACCGCACTCCAGTCTGAAAAACAGCAGTGGTCCAAGGACTGAAACCTGAGGAACAGCACTTTATACCTATTATTGCTTTGAAATAATTGAATTCCGTGCTGCCTGTCACAAGTGAGGGAGTCTCTCAGTCAGTCCAACATTTAACTTTTTATACAAGAGCAAAGTGCTGCAGCTGCTGCAAATCTGAAATAAAAACAGAAAATGCTGGAAATATTCAGCAGGTCTGGCAGCATCTCTGGAGAGAGAAACCGAGATAATATTTCATTTAAGTGACCCTTAATCAGAACTGGTACAGATTAGATATGGAACAATTTTTAAACTGAACAGCGAAAGGAGGGAGAGGGAGGATTATGTTTAATAATTTCGGTATCATTCTTTTGTTACTTAATCTCTCCTGCCTTCCACCATATCGTAGACCATCCCGTTTGTTCTTTCACTCTCAATAATTTTCATAATTTCATAATTTTACATCACTGGATAGAGGAACACATTTGTTAAACTCAATAAGTCCTCAATCGAACTGTTAACTTTGCTCCAGCCTGATGTATAATTTCTCTGTTTATTTCCCTTCCTCACAGTTAACTTGCTGACGATTGGGATCCTGTCTCGGGGAAAGTGCGGTCTCTCCAAATGTGTCACTTGTTACCTGGTGGCCATGTCAGCGGCGGATCTACTGGTCATTATCCTGGACCTGATTTTGAGGCACATTCCGATTGTTTATAAGGAACAGTTTCAGTTCCTGCGGTCCATCCCCGTGTGTAATATCCACGCCATCCTGCTTTATGCAGCCACAGACGGTTCTGTCTGGTTCACCGTCACTTTCACCTTTGATCGATTTGTGGCCATTTGTTGCCAGAAGCTGAGAAATAGATATTGCAGTGAGAAAATGGCGTCTGTGGTACTTGCAGCAGTGACTGTGCTGAGCTGTTTAAAGAACATCATCTGGTATTTTATGTTAACAGGTCCTTATGGACTGATTAACCTGCCCTGGTTTTGTGATGCAACACCGGATGTTCTGCTCTCTCGGGTCTGGGGAACAATCCAGTTGCTCCACAACATTCTAACTCCGGGGCTCCCATTTGTGCTGATCCTGCTGCTCAATGCTCTCACCGTCAGACACATTTCAGTGAGCAGCAGAGGACGCAGGAGACTCCGAGATCACAGCAGTGGGAAGAGTCGCAGAGATCCAGAGATGGAGAGTCGAAGGAAATCCATCATTTTACTGTTAGCTATCTCGTTGAATTTCATCCTGTTATGGGCAGCGTTAATGGTGTATTCAATATGGTTCCGGATGTGGATTTTGGACGGTACGTTTGCTTATCCACATGTTTTCCTGCAGGAATTGGGATTCATGCTGCAGCTCCTGAGTTGCTGCACAAACACTACGATTTATGCTGTGACCCAAACTCGGTTCAGAGAGCAGTTGAAGAATGTGCTGAAATATCCCCTAACTGCAATTGTTCAATTCATTGGATGATGAGAGAAACTGATTGACCATTTCCAGCAGCCGGGGGGGGTGGGGGGGCAGTCGCTGTAGTGACGGGAGAGTCCGGCTGGGCCTGTCGTGATGGCGAAAGGCGGTGGCCAAACCTGTAGATCTGATGCCACAGGGATTGGGGCCTGGCTTGTTGCTGTGGTGACAAAGCAGCGCGGGGCCTATCACTATTGTGACAAAGCAGGACGGGCCTATCACTGTGGTGAACAAGAGGGGCGGGGCCTATCGCGACGGTGACTGCTGCTGGTGGGGCCTGAGCCCATTCGCAAAGTTGAGTGTTCGCTATTTTGGTAGGGAGGTGAGTGTCGGGCCTCATTCACATGGGGACGGGCAGAGGGGGCGAGTGCGGTTCACCGTGGTTATCGGATATGGGGTTGGAGCCTGTTCCCATGGTGACACCACAATGGAAATATCGCGGTGTCTGACCACTGGCGGCCCCGCCCACCACGATCAGCATCAGCAGCGGCCCCGCCCATCGCCCTCAGCATTGGCAGCAGCCCCACCCACCACCCTCAGCATAAGCAGCGGCCCCACCCACCACCCTCAGCATCGGCAGCGGCCCACCCACCACCCTCAGTAGAAGCGGCAGCCACGCACAGCACGCTCAGCATCGGCAGCAGCCCCACCCTCCAACCTCAGCATAAGCAGCAGCCCCACCCACCAACCACAGTACCGGCAGCAGCCCCACCCACCACCCACAGCATCGGCAGCGGCCAAACCCTCCACCCTCAGCATAAGCAGTGGCCCTGCCCACCACCCTCACCATCAGCATCGGCCCTGCCCACCACCCTCACCATCTTCAACAGCCCTGCCCACCACCCTCACCAACAGCAACGGCCCTGCCCACCACCCTCACCATCAGCAACGGCCCTGCCCACCACCCTCACCAAGAGCAACGGCGCTGCCCACCACCCTCACCAACAGCAACGGCGCTGCCCACCACCCTCACCATCAGCAACGGCCCTGCCCACCACCCTCACCAACAGCAACGGCCCTGCCCACCACTCTCACCATCAGCAACGGCCCTGCCCACCACCCTCACCAACAGAAACGGGCCCCGCCCACTACCCTCATCAACAGCAACGGCCCCGCCCACTACCCTCACCAACAGAAACGGGCCCCGCCCACTACCCTCATCATCAGCAACGGCCCTGCCCACCACCCTCACCAACAGAAAAGTGCCCCGCCCACTACCCTCATCAACAGCAAAGGCCCCGCCCACTACCCTCACCAACAGCAACGGCCACGCCCACCACCCTCACCAACACCAACGGCCCTGCCCACCACCCTCACCAACAGCAACGGCCACGCCCACCGCCCTCACCAACAGCAACGGCCCTGCCCACCACCCTCAGCATCAGCAGCGGCCCCGCCCAGCACCCTCAGCAGAGTCAGCAGCGGCACCGCTCTCCACCCTCAGCATGAGGAGCGGCGCCACGAACCACCTTACGTGAGCCTTACGTCAGTGGCAGGGAAACTATTAGAGAGGATTCTTTGGGACAGGATTTGCTCCCATTTGGAAAAAAACGAACTTATTTGCGAGAGGCAGCATGGTTTTGTGAAGGGGAGGTCGTGTCTTACTAATTTGATTGAGTTTTCTGAGGAAGTGACGAAGATGATTGATGAAGGAAGGGAAGTGGATGTTGTCTATATGGACTTTAGTAAAGCCTTTGACAAGGTCCCTCATGGCAAACTGGTACAAAAGGTGAAGTCACATGGGATCAGAGGTGAGCTGGCAAGATGGATACAGAACTGGCTCAGAAGGCAGAGGGTGACAGTGGAAGGGTGTTTATCTGAATGGAGGGATGTGACTAGTGGTGTTCCGCAGGGATCAGTGCTGGGACCTTTGCTGTTTGTATTATATATAAATGATTTGGAGGAAAATGTAGCTGGTCTGATTAGTAAGTTTGCGGACAACACATAGGTTGGTGGAGTTGTGGACAGCGATGAGGATTGTCAGAGGATACAGCAGGATATAGATCGGTTGGAGATTTAGGCAGAGAGATGGCAGATGGAGTTTAATCCAGACAAATGTGAGGTAATGCATTTTGGAAGGTCTAATGCAGGTGGCAAGTATACAGTAAGTGGCAGAACCCTTCGGGGTATTGAAAGGCAGAGAGATCTGGGCGTACAGGTTAACAGGTCACTGAAAGTGGCAATGCAGGTGGATAAGGTAGTCAAGAAGGCATACGGCATACTTGCCTTCATCGGTCGGGGCATAGAGTATAAAAATTGGCAATTCATGCTGCAGCTGTATAGAATATTAGTCAGGCCACACTTAGATTATTGCGTGCAATTCTGGTCACCACACCACCAGAAGGACGTCGAGGATTTGGAGAGATGTACAGAGGAGGGTTACCAGGATGTTGCCTGGTCCAGAGCGGATTAGCTATGAGGAGAGGTTGGAAAAACTCGGATTGTTTTCACTGGAACGACGGAGATGGAGGGGCGACATGACAGAGGTTGACAAAGTTATGAGCAGAATGGACAGAGTGGATAGTCAGAAGCTTTTTCCCAGGGTGGAATAGTCAGTTACTAGGGCACATACGTTTAAGAGTGAAGGGTAAAGTTTAGAGCGGATGTGCGAGGCAATTTCTTTACACAGAGGGCGGTGAGTGCCTGGAACTTGCTGCCGGCGGAGGTGGTGGAAGCAGGTACGATATCGACGTTTCAGGGGCATCTTGACAAATGCGTGAATAGGAAGGGAAGAGAGGGATATGGGCCCCGGAGGTGCAGAAGGTTTTAGTTTAGGCAGGCATCAAGATTGGCACAGGCTTGGAGGGCCGAATGGCCTGTTCCTGTGCTGTACTGTTCTTTTTGCTTGTTCTTTCTTCACCGTCAGCATCAGCAGTGGCCGAGCCCAACAACCTCAGCATCAGCAGCGGCCGAGCCCAACCTCAAAATCAGCAACGGTCCCGCCCACCGCACTCAACATCAGCAACGGCCCCGCCCACCATCATCAGCATCAACAGCGGCGCTGCACACCACCCTCCGCATCAACAGCGGCCCCGCCCATCACAATTAGCATCAGCAGCGCCCCCCCCCACCACCCTCATCATCAGCAACCGTCCCGTTCTCCACCCTCATCATCAACAGCGGCCCCGCCCACCACCCTCATCATCAGCAGCGGACCCGCCCACCACCCTCATCATCAGCATCGGCCACGCCCACCACCACCCGCATCAACAGCGTCCCCGCCCACCACCCTCATCATAACGGCGTCCACGCCCACCACCCTCATCATCAGCAGCGGCACCGCCCACCACCCTCATCATAACAGCGGCGCTGCCCAGCACCCTCATCATCAGCAGCGGCCCCACCCACCACACATCGCATCAACAACGGCCCCGCCCACCACCCTCATCATCAATAGCGGCCCCGCCCACCACCCTCATCACAACAGCGGACCCGCCCACCACCCTCCGCATCAACAGCGGCCCCACCCACCACCTTCAGCATCAGCTGCGGCCCCGCCCACCACCCTCATTATAACAGCGGCCCCGCCCACCACCTTCAGCATTAGCAGCAGCCACGTCCACTTGCGTTTCCATCACAACCAGATCAACAACTGTACGAGAAGATCTGGTTTGAGCTCAGCCTGAATATTTCATGACAATTGATAAAATTTTAATGTTTTATTTTCGTTTATAAATCTTTACATTTTTATAACACGTTGCAATAATTTATAACTTTGCAATGCGTTATTATCCTTTATACATCTGTCTATTCCTTTGTTGCACTTGGTAATGTGGAATCATTTACAATACGTTACAATGGTCCATGTACTTTACAGATATTTGAAATGCTCCTTACCTCTTCAAACAACTACATAACAATGTAGAATCCTACACCAATATTTAGATACCTAGAAAATCCTTTATATCCCATTACAGTAATTTATCATCTTTTATAATACTTGATGAACCTATCTGATCTTTTATAGTCATTTATATTGCTCGAAAATAGTTTATAACCCTTTACAATTCATCATAATCCTTTAAAGCCTGCGAAACAAAACCGTTTCTAATGCTTCAGAATCTGACATAAAGATTAATATCCATTTACCATCCTTTATGTCCCTTTAAAACATTCACAATATTTCCTAACTCTTTAGAATGTTCAGTAATCCTTTATAACGCTTCCTGACATATTAACCGGGATTTTCTTGCCCTCCTGACATCAGGCTCTTTGGCAGTGACACAAGATCGCACTGGCATCAGCCCGACATGGAGCATTCTGCCTGGCAGAATTCTCCGGCTGCAGCAGCCCGACATGGAGCATTCCGCCGGGCCCAATCCTCCGGCTGCAGCAGCCCGACATGGAGCATGCAGACCCTCAAATTAATGCAGACGCTCAAATTAATGCAGACCCTCAAATTAATGCAGACCCTCAAAGTAAGGCAGCCTCTCAAACTTAGGCAGTACCTCAAATTAATGCAGCCGCTCAAAATAATGCAGACCCTCAAACTAAGGCAGCTTCTCAAACTTATGCAGTACCTCGAACTAATGCAGCCCCTCAAACTAAGGCAGACCCTCAAGCAAAGGAAGCCTCAAACTTATGCAGCACCTCAAACTAATGCAGCAACTCCAACAAATGCAGCGCCTCAAACTAAGGCAGACCCTCAAACTAATGCAGACCCTCAAACTAAGGCAGACCCTCAAACTAAGGCAGCCCATGAAACATATGCAGCCCCTCAAACTAAGGCAGACCCTTCAACTAATGCAGCACTCAAACTAACGCAGCGCCTCAAACTAAGGCAGACCCTCAAACTAATGCAGACCCTCAAACTAAGGCAGCCTCTCAAACTAAGGCAGCCTCCCAAACTAAGACAGCCTCTCAAACTTATGCAGCCCCTCAAACTAATGCATCCATTCAAATAAATAACTTCAGTCAAACTAATGACTTCACTCAAACTAATGCAGCTCCCCAAATCACTGAAGCCCCTCAAACTAATGCAGCCCCTCAAACTAATGCAGCCCCTCAAACTAATGCAGCCCCTCAAACTAATGCAGCCCCTCAAATAAATAACTTCAAAAAACGAATGACTTCACTTAAACTAATGCAGCACCTCAAACAAATGCAGCCCCTCAAATAAAGAACTTCAGTCAAACGAATGACTTCACTCAAACTAATGCAGCTCCTCAAAGTAATGCATACCCTCAAGTAAATAACTTCAGTCAAACTAATGACTTCACTCAAACTAATGCAGCTCCTCAAAGTAATGCAGCCCCTCAAACTAATGCAGCAACTCAAACTAATGTAGATCATCAAACTTATGATTGATGAGGGAAGGGCTGTCGATGTCGTATACATGGACTTCAGTAAGGCGTTTGATAAGCTTCCCGATGGCAGGCTGATGGAGAAATTGAAGGCGCATGGGGTCCAAGGTGTACGAGCTAGATGGATAAAGAACTGGCTGGCAACAGGAGACAGAGAGTAGCAGTGGAAGGGAGTTTCTCAAAATGGAGACGTGTTCCACAGGGATCCGTGCTGGGACCACTGTTGTTTGTGATATACATAAATGATTTGGAGTAAAGCATAGGTGGTCTGATTAGCAAATTTGCAGACGACACTAAGACTGATGGAGTAGCAGATAGTGAAGGGGACTGTCAGAGAATACAGCAGAATATAGATAGACTGGAGAGTTGGGCAGAGAAATGGCAGATGGAGTTCAATCAGGGCAAATGCGAGGTGATGCATTTTGGAAGATCAAATTCAAGAGTGAACAATACAGTAAATGGAAAAGTCCTGGGGAAAATTGATGGACAGAGACATTTGGGTGTTCAGGTCCATTGTTCCCTGAAGGTGGCAACGCAGGTCAATAGAGTGGTCAAGAAGGCATAAGGCATGCTTTCCTTCATCGGACGGGGTATTAAGTACAAGGGTTGGCAGGTCATGTTACAGTTGTATAGGACTTTGGTTCGGCCACATTTGGAATACTGCGTGCAGTTCTGGTCGCCACATTACCAAAAGGATGTAGATGCTTTGGAGAGGGTGCAGAGGAGGTTCACCAGGATGTTGCCTGGTATGGAGGGTGCTAGCTTTGAAGAGAGGTTGAGTAGATTAGGATTATTTTCATTAGAAAGACGAAGGTTGAGGGGGGACCTGATTGAGGTGTATCAAATCATGAGAGGTATTATCATAGTGGATGGCAAGAAGCTTTTTCCCATAGTGGGGGATTCAATTACAAGGGGACACGAGTTCAAAGTGAAAGGGGAAATGTTTAGGGGGGATATGCGTGGAAAGTTCTTTACGCAGAGGGTGGTGGGTGCCTGGAACGCATTGCCAGCGGAGGTGGTACATGCGGGCACGATAGCGTCTTTAAGATGTATCTAGTCAGATACATGAATGGGCAGGAAGTAAAGAGATACAGACCCTGAGAAAATAGGCGACAGGTTGAGATAGAGGATTTGGATCGGCGTAGGCCTGGAGGGCCGAAGGGCCTGTTCCTGTGCTGTAATTATCTTTGTTCTTTGTTATGCAGATCATCAAACTTATGCAGATCATCAAACTAATGCAGCCCCTCAAACTGATTCAGCCCCTCAAACTAATGCTTCCCCTCAAACTAACGCAGAAGCTCAAACTAAGGCACCCTCAAACTAATACAGCCTCTCAAACTAATGCAGACCCTTTAACTGCGGCTGACCCTCAAACGAATGCAGCCCCTCAAACTAATGCATCTCCTCAAAATAATGCATCCTCTCGTAGTAAGGCAGCCCCTCAAACTAAGGCAGACCCTCATAGTAAGGCAGCCCCTCAAACAAAGGCCGCCCCTCAAACAAAGGCAGCCCATCAAACTAAGGCAGCCGCTAAACCTAATGCAGCCCCTCAAATAAATAACTTCAGTCAACCAAATGACTTCATTCAAACTAATGCAGATCAGCAAACTTATGCAGATCATCAAACTAAGGCAGCCCGCAAACTGAGGGACCCCCGCAGACTTAGGCAGACCCTCAAACTAAGGCAGCTGCACAGTGGCGCAGTGGTTAGCACTGCAGCCTCACAGCTCCAGGGACCCGGGTTCGATTCCGGGTACTGCCTGTGTGGAGTTTGCAAGTTCTCCCTGTGTCTGCGTGGGTTTTCTCCGGGTGCTCCGGTTTCCTCCCACAAGCCAAAAGACTTGCAGGTTGATAGGTTAATTGGCCATGATAAATTGTCACTAGTATAGGTAGGTGGTAGGGAAATATAGGGACAGGTGGGGATGTTTGGTTGGAATATGGGATTAGTGTAGGATTAATATAAATGGGTGGTTGATGTTCGGCACAGACTCGGTGGGCCGAAGGGCCTGTTTCAGTGCTGTATATCTAATCTAATCTAATCTAAAATAAGGCAGCTTCTCCAACATTAGTTTAGTGATACAGCACTGAAACAGGCCCTTCGGCCCACGGTGTCTGTGTCAACCATCAACCACCCATTTATAATAATCCTATATCCCCACCTGTCCCTATATTTCCCTACCATCTACCTATACTAGGGGCAATTTATAATGACCAATTAACCTATCAACCTGCAACACTTTGGCATATGGGAGGAAACCGGAGCACCAGGAGGAAACCCACGCAGACACAGGGAGAACTTGCAAACTCCACACAGGCAGTACCCAGAATTGAACCCGGGTCGCTGGAGCTGTGAGGCTGCGGTGCTAACCACTGTGCCACTGTGCCGCCCCGTTATTCGGTCCCTCAAACTAATGCGTCCCCTCAAACATATGCAGCCGCTCAAACTAAGACAGACACTCAAACTAAGGCAGCCCCTCTATCTAAGACAGCGTCTCAAACTATTAGAATTAGAATTAGAACATTACAGCGCAGTACAGGCCCTTCGGCCCTCGATGTTGCGCCGACCTGTGAAACCATCTGACTTACACTATTCCATTTTCATCCATATGTCTATCCAATGACCACTTAAATGCCCTTAAAGTTGGCGAGTCTACTACTGTTGCAGGCAGGGCGTTCCACGCCCCTACTACTCTCTGAGGAAAGAAACTACCTCTGACATCTGTCCAATATTTATCCCCCCCAACTTAAAGTTATGTCCCCTCGTGTTTGCCATCAGCATCCGAGGAAAAAGACTCTCACTATCCACCATATCCAACCCACTGATTATCTTATATGTCTCTATTAAGTCACCTCTCCTCCTCCTTCTCTCCAACGAAAACAACCTCAAGTCCCTCAGCCTTTACTCGAAAGACCTTCCCTCCATACCTGGCAACATCCTAGTAAATCTCCTCTGCACCCTTTCCATAGCTTCCACATCCTTCCTATAATGCAGTGACCAGAACTGCACGCAATGCTCCAGGTGCGGTCTCACCAGAGTTTTGTACAGCTGCAGCATGACCTCGTGGCTCCGAAATTCGATCCCCCGACTAATAAAAGCTAACACACCATATGTCTTCTTAACAGCCCTATTAACCTGGGTAGCAACCTTCAGGGATTTATGTACCTGGACACCAAGATCTCTCTGTTCATCTGCACTACCAAGAATCTTCCCATTAGCCCAGTACTCTGCATTCCTGTTACTCCTTCCAAAGTGAATCACCTCGCACTTTTCCGCATTAAACTCCAGTTGCCATCTCTCAGCCCAGCTCTGCAGCCTATCTATGTCCCTCTGTACCCTACAACATCCTTCGGCACTATCCACAACTCCACCGACCTTCGTGTCATCCGCAAATTTACTAACCCACCCTTCTACACCCTCTTCCAGGTCATTTATAAAAATGACAAACAGCAGTGGCCCCAAAACAGATCCTTGCGGTACACCACCAGTAACTAAACTCCAGGATGAACATTTGCCATCAACCACCACCCTCTGTTTTCTTTCAGCTAGCCAATGTCTGATCCAAAGCTCTAAATCACCTTCAACCCCATACTCCCGTATTTTCTACATTAGCCTACCATGGGGAACCTTATCAAACGCCTGACTGAAATCCATATACACCACATCCACTGCTGTACCCTCATCCACCTGTTTGGTCACCTTCTCGAAAAACTCAGTAAGGTTTGTGAGGCACGACCTCCCCTTCACAAAACCGTGCTGACGATCGCGAATGAACTTAATCTTTTCAAGATGATTATAAATCCTCTCTCTTATAACCTTTTCCAACATTTTACCCACAACCGAAGTAAGGCTCACAGGTCTATAATTGCCAGGGCTGTCTCTACTCCCCTTCTTGAACAAGGGGACAACATTTGCTATCCTCCAGTCTTCCGGCACTATTCCTGTCGACAATGACGACATAAAGATCAAGGACAAAGGCTCCGCAATCTCCTCCCTAGCTTCCCAGAGAATCCGAGGATATATCCCATCTGGCCCGGGGGACTTATCTATTTTCACAATTTCCAAAATTGATAACACATCCTCCTTGTGAACCTCAATCCCATCTAGCCTAGTAGCCTGAATCTCAGTATTCTCCTCGACAACATTTTCTTTCTCTGCTGTAAATACTGACGCAAAATATTCATTTAACACTTCCCCTACCTCCTCTGATTCCACACACAACTTCCCACTACTATCCTTGATTGGCCCCAATCTAACTCTAGTCATTCTTTTATTCCTGATATACCTATAGAAAGCCTTAGGGTTTTCCCTGATCCTATCCGCCAATGACTTCTCGTGTCCTCTCCTTGCTCTTCTTAGCTCTCCCTTTAGATCCTTCCTGGCTAGCTTGTAACTCTCAAGCGCCCTAACTGAGCCTTCATTTCTCATCCTAACATAAGCCTTCTTCTTTCTCTTGACAAGTGCTTCAACTTCTTTAGTAAACCAATGCTCCCTCGCTCGACAACTTCCTCCCTGCCTGACAGGTACATAATTATCAAGGACACGCAGTAGCTGCTCTTTCAATAAGCTCCACATTTCGATTGTTCCCATCCCCTGCAGTTTCCTTCCCCATCCTACGCATCCTAAATCTTGCCTAATCGCATCATAATTTCCTTTCCCGCATCTATAATTTTTGCCCTGCGGTATATACCTGTCCCTGCCCATCGCTAAGGTAAACCTAACCGAATTGTGGTCACTATCACCAAAGTGCTCACCTACATCTAAATCTAACACCTGGCCGGGTTCATTACCCAGTAGCAAATCCAATGTGGCATCGCCCCTGGTTGGCCTGTCTACATACTGTGTCAAAAAACCCTCCGCACACACTGGACAAAAACTAACCCATCTAAAGTACTCGAAGGATTTCCAGTCGATATTTGGAAAGTTAAAGTCTCCCATAACAACTACCCTGTTACTCTCGCCCCTATGGAGAATCATCTTCGTTATCCTTTCCTCTACATCTCTGGAACTATTTGGAGGTCGATAAAAGACTCCCAACAGGGTGACCTCACCTCTCCTGTTTCTAACCTCGGCCCATACTACCTCAGTGGAAGAGTCCTCAAACGTCCTTTCTGTCGCTGTAATACTCTCCTTGATTAACAATGCCACACCACCCCCCCCTCTTTTACCATCTTCTCTGTTCTTACTGAAACATCTAAATCCCGCAACCTGCAACATCCATTGCTGCCCCTGCTCTACCCATGTCTCCGAAATGGTCACTACAACGAGATCCCAGGTACCAACCCATGCTGCAAGCTCACCCACCTTATTCCGGATGCTCCTGGAGTTGAAGTAGACACACTTCAAACCAGGTTCTTGCTTGCCAGTGCCCTCTTGCGTCCCTGTAACCTTATCCCTGACCTCACTACTCTCAACATCCTGTACACTGGCACTACATTTTAGGTTCCCATTCCCCTGCTGAATTAGTTTAACCCCCCCCCCCCCCGAAGAGCACTAGCAAATCTCCCCCCTCCATGATATTGGTACCCCTCTGGTTCAGGTGAAGACCATCCTGTTTGCAGAGGTACCACCTACCCCAGAAAGAGCCCCAATTATCCAGGAAACCAAAACCCTCCCTCCTGCATCATCCCTGCAGCCACGTGTTCAACTCCACTCTCTCCCTATTCCTATTGCAGTCCCTCAAACATATGCAGCCCCTGAAACTGAGGCAGCCTCTCAAACTGATGCAGCCCCTCAAACTTATGCAGCCCCTCACTCTAAGGCAGACCCTCAAACTAATGGAGCCCCTCAAACTAAGGCAGCCCCTCAAACTAAGGCCAACTCTCAATCTGAGGCAGCCCCTCAATCTGAGGGAGCCCCTCAATCTAATCCAGCTGCTCAAAGCAATGCAGCCCCTCAATCTAATCCAGCTCCTCAAAGCAATGCAGATCATCAAACTAATGCAGCAACTCAATATTTAGTTTAGTGATGCAGCACTGAAACAGGCCCTTCGGCCCACCGTGTCTGTGCCAACCATCAATCACCCATTTATACTAATCCTACACTAATCCCATATCCCCACCTGTCCCTATATTTCCCTACCATCTACCTGTACTCAGGCAATTTATAATGGCCAATTAACCTATCAACATGCAAGTCTTTGGCATGCGGGAGGAAACCGGAGCACCAGGAGGAAACCCACGCAGACATCGGGAGAACTTGCGAACTCCACACAGGCAAAACACAGAACTGAACCCGGGTCGCTGGAGTTGTGAGGCTGCGGTGCTAACCACTGCGCCACTGTGCCACCCCGTTATTCGGCCCCTCAAACTAATGCGTCCCCTCAAACATATGCAGCCGCTCAAACTAAGGCAGACACTCAAACTAAGGCAGCCCCACAATCTACGACAGCCTCTCAAACTATTGCAGTCCCTCAAACATATGCAGCCCCTCAAACTGAGGCAGCCTCTCAAACTAATGCAGCCCCTCAAACTTATGCAGCCCCTCAAACTAAGACAGCCCCTCAAAGTAAGGCAGCCCCTCAAACTAAGGCAGCTCCTCACACTAAGGGAGCCCCTCACTCTAAGGCAGATCCTCAAACTAATGGAGCCTCTCAAACTAAGGCAGCCCCTCAAACTGAGACAACCCCTCAAACTGAGGCAGCCCTTCAAACTAAGGCAGCCCCTCAAACTTATGCAGGCCCTCAAACTAAGGTCAACACTCAATCTAATGCAGCTCCTCAATCTAAGGCAGCCCTTCAAACTACGGAAGACCCACATTCTAAGGCAGCCACTCAAACTAAGGCAGCCCCTCAATCTAAGGCAGCCCCTCAATCTAAGGCAGACCCTCAATCTAAGGGAGACCCTCAATCTAATCCAACTCCTCAAACTAAAGCAGCCCCTGAAAATAATGCAGACCCTCAAACTAATGCAGCCCCTCAAACTAAGACAGCCCCTCAAACTAAGGCAGCCCCTCAAACTAAAGCAGCTCCTCAAACTAAGGGAGCCCCTCACTCGAAGGCATACCCTCAAACTAATGGAGCCCCTCAAACTAAGGCAGCCCCTCAAACTGAGACAGCCCCTCAAACTGAGGCAGCCCTTCAAACTAGGCAACCCCTCAAACTTATGCAGACCCTCAAACCAAGGCCAACTCTCAATCCAATGCAGCTCCTCAATCTAAGGTAGCCCGACAAACTACGGAAGACCCACATTCTAAGGCAGCCGCTCAAACTAAGGCAGCCCCTCAATCTAAGGCAGCCCTTCAATCTAAGGGAGACCCTCAATCTAATCCATCTCCTCAAACTAAAGCAGCCCCTGAAAATAATGCAGCCCCTCAAACTGATGCAGCCCCTCAAACTAATGCAGCCCCTCAAACTGATGTAGCCCCTCAAACTAATGCTTCCCCTCAAACTAATGCAGAAGCTCAAACTAAGGCACCCTCAAACTAATACAGACTCTCAAACTAATGCAGACCCTCTAACTAAGGCTGACCCTCGAACTTATGAAGCCCCTCAAACTAATGCATCTCCTCAAACTAATGCATCCCCTCGTAGTAAGGCAGCCCTTCATACTAAGGCAGACCCTCATAGTAAGGCAGCCCCTCAAACAAAGGCAGCCCCTCAAACTCTGCAACACCTCAAATTAAGGCAGCCCCGCAATCTTAGGCAGCCCCTCAATCTAAGGCAGCCCCTCAATCTAAGACAATCCCTCAATCTAAGAATGCACCTCAAACCAAGGAAGACCCTCATTCTAAATCAGCCCCTCAAACTAATGCAGCCCCTCAAACTGATGTCGCCCCTCAAACTAATGCTTTCCCTCAAACTAATGCAGAAGCTCAAACTAAGCTACCATCAAACTAATACAGACTCTCAAACTAATGCAGACCCTCTAACTAAGGCTGACCCTCAAACATATGAAGCCCCTCAAACTAATGCATCTCCTCAAACTAATGCATCCCCTCGTAGTAAGGCAGCCCCTCATACTAAGGCAGACCCTCATAGTAAGGCAGCCCCTCAAACAAAGGCAGCCCCTCAAACAAAGGCAGCCCATCAAACTAAGGCACCCTCTCAAACCTCTGCAACACTTCAAATTAAGGCAGCCCCGCAATCTAAGGCAGCCCCTCAATCTAAGGCAGCCCCTCAATCTAAGACAATCCCTCAATCTAAGGAAGCACCTCAAACCAAGGAAGACCCTCATTCTAAGTCAGCCCCTCAAACTAATGCAAACCCTCAAACTAATGCAGCCCCTCAAACTTCTGCAGCCCCTCAAACCTCTGCAGCCCCTCAATCGAAGACAGCCCCTCAATCGAAGACAGACCCTCAATCAAAGGCAGACCCTCAATCAAAGGCAGTCCCTCAGTCTAAGGCAGCACCTCAAACCAGGGAAGACCCTCAATCCAATGCAGCCCCTCAAACTAATGCAGCCCCTCAAACTGATGTAGCCCCTCAAACTAATGCTTCCCCTCAAACTAATGCAGCCCCTCAAACTAATGCAGCCCCTCAAACTTATGTAGCCCCTCAAACTAATGCTTCCCCTCAAACTAATGCAGAAGCTCAAACTAAGGCACCCTCAAACTAATACAGACTCTCAAACTAATGCAGACCCTCTAACTAAGGCTGACCCTCGAACTTATGAAGCACCTCAAACTAATGCATCTCCTCAAACTAATGCATCCCCTCGTAGTAAGGCAGCCCTTCATACTAAGGCTGACCCTCATAGTAAGGCAGCCCCTCAAACAAAGGCAGCCCATCAAACTAAGGCAGACCCTCAAACTAATGCAGCCCCTCAAACTAAGGCACCCTCTCAAACCTCTGCAACACTTCAAATTAAGGCAGCCCCGCAATCTAAGGCAGCCCCTCAATCTAAGGCAGCCCCTCAATCTAAGACAATCCCTCAATCTAAGGATGCACCTCAAACCAAGGAAGACCCTCATTCTAAGTCAGCCCCTCAAACTAATGCAGCCCCTCAAACAAATAGGCGACATGTTTAGAGAGAGGATCTGGATCGGCGCAGGCTTGGAGGGCCGAAGGGCCTGTTCCTGTGCTGTAATTATCTTTGTTTTCTTTGTTTTTGATGTAGCCCCTCAAACTAATGCTTCCCCTCAAACTAATGCAGAAGCTCAAACTAAGGCACCATCAAACTAATACAGACTCTCAAACTAATGCAGACCCTCTAACGAAGGCTGACCCTCAAACTTATGAAGCCCCTCAAACTAATGCATCTCCTCAAAATAATGCATCCCCTCGTAGTAAGGCAGCCCCTCATACTAAGGCAGACCCTCATAGTAAGGCAGCCCCTCAAACAAAGGCAGCCCCTCAAACAAAGGCAGCCCATCAAACTAAGGCACCCTCTCAAACCTCTGCAACACTTCAAATTAAGGCAGCCCCGCAATCTAAGGCAGCCCCTCAATCTAAGGCAGCCCCTCAATCTAAGACAATCCCTCAATCTAAGGAAGCACCTCAAACCAAGGAAGACCCTCATTCTAAGTCAGCCCCTCAAACTAATGCAAACCCTCAAACTAATGCAGCCCCTCAAACTTCTGCAGCCCCTCAAACCTCTGCAGCCCCTCAATCGAAGACAGCCCCCCAATCGAAGACAGCCCCTCAATCAAAGGCAGACCCTCAATCAAAGGCAGACCCTCAGTCTAAGGCAGCACCTCAAACCAGGGAAGACCCTCAATCTAATGCAGCCCCTCAAACTAATGCAGCCCCTCAAACTGATGTAGCCCCTCAAACTAATGCTTCCCCTCAAACTAATGCAGTAGCTCAAACTAAGGTACCCTCAAACTATTACAGACTCTCAAACTAATGCAGACCCTCTAACTAAGGCTGACCCACAAACTTATGAAGCCCCTCAAACTAATGCATCTCCTCAAACTAATGCATCCCCTCGTAGTAGGGCAACCCTTCATACTAAGGCAGACCCTCATAGTAAGGCAGCCCCTCAAACAAAGGCAGCCCCTCAAACAAAGGCAGCCCATCAAACTAAGGCAGACCCTCAAACTAATGCAGCCCCTCAAACTAAGGCACCCTCTCAAACTCTGCAACACCTCAAATTAAGGCAGCCCCGCAATCTTAGGCAGCCCCTCAATCTAAGGCAGCCCCTCAATCTAAGACAATCCCTCAATCTAAGGAAGCACCTCAAACCAAGGAAGACCCTCATTCTAAGTCAGCCCCTCAAACTAATGCTTCCCCTCAAACTAATGCATAAGCTCAAACTAAGGCACCCTCAAACTAATACAGACTCTCAAACTAATGCAGACCCTCGAACTAAGGCTGACCCTCAAACTTATGAAGCCCCTCAAACTAATGCATCTCATCAAACTAATGCATCCCCTCGTAGTAAGGCAGCCCCTCATACTAAGGCAGACCCTCATAGTAAGGCAGCCCCTCAAACAAAGGCAGCCCCTCAAACAAAGGCAGCCCATCAAACTAAGGCACCCTCTCAAACCTCTGCAACACTTCAAATTAAGTCGGCCCCGCAATCTAAGGCAGCCCCTCAATCTAAGGCAGCCCCTCAATCTAAGACAATCCCTCAAACTAATGCAGCCCCTCAAACTGATGTAGCCCCTCAAACTAATGCTTCCCCTCAAACTAATGCAGTAGCTCAAACTAAGGTACCCTCAAACTATTACAGACTCTCAAACTAATGCAGACCCTCTAACTAAGGCTGACCCACAAACTTATGAAGCCCCTCAAACTAATGCATCTCCTCAAACTAATGCATCCCCTCGTAGTAGGGCAACCCTTCATACTAAGGCAGACCCTCATAGTAAGGCAGCCCCTCAAACAAAGGCAGCCCCTCAAACAAAGGCAGCCCATCAAACTAAGGCAGACCCTCAAACTAATGCAGCCCCTCAAACTAAGGCACCCTCTCAAACTCTGCAACACCTCAAATTAAGGCAGCCCCGCAATCTTAGGCAGCCCCTCAATCTAAGGCAGCCCCTCAATCTAAGACAATCCCTCAATCTAAGGAAGCACCTCAAACCAAGGAAGACCCTCATTCTAAGTCAGCCCCTCAAACTAATGCTTCCCCTCAAACTAATGCATAAGCTCAAACTAAGGCACCCTCAAACTAATACAGACTCTCAAACTAATGCAGACCCTCGAACTAAGGCTGACCCTCAAACTTATGAAGCCCCTCAAACTAATGCATCTCATCAAACTAATGCATCCCCTCGTAGTAAGGCAGCCCCTCATACTAAGGCAGACCCTCATAGTAAGGCAGCCCCTCAAACAAAGGCAGCCCCTCAAACAAAGGCAGCCCATCAAACTAAGGCACCCTCTCAAACCTCTGCAACACTTCAAATTAAGTCGGCCCCGCAATCTAAGGCAGCCCCTCAATCTAAGGCAGCCCCTCAATCTAAGACAATCCCTCAAACTAATGCAAACCCTCAAACTAATGCAGCCCCTCAAACCTCTGCAGCCCCTCAAACCTCTGCAGCCCCTCAATCGAAGACAGCCCCTCAATCGAAGACAGACCCTCAATCAAAGGCAGACCCTCAATCAAAGGCAGACCCTCAGTCTAAGGCAGCACCTCAAACCAGGGAAGACCCTCAATCTAAGGCAGCCCCTCAAACTAATGCAGACCTTCAAACTAATGCAGCCCCTCAAACTTTTGCAGACCTTCAAACTGATGCAGCCCCTCAAACTAAGGCAGACCCTCAAACTAATGCAGACTCTTAAACTGAGGCAGGCCCTGAATCTAATACAGCCCCTCAAACTAATGCAGCCCCTCAAACTGACCCTCAAACTAATGCAGACCCTCAAACTAAGGCAGCCTCTCAAACTTATGCAATACCTCAAACTTATGCAGCCCCTCAAACTAAGGCAGCCTCGCAAACTAATGCAGACCCTCAAACTAAGGCTGACCCTCAAACTTATGCAGCCCCTCAAATTAAAGCATCCCCTCAAATAAATAACTTCACTCAAACTAATGACTTCACTCAAACTAATGCAGCTCCTCAAAGTAATGCAGCCCCCCCAAACTAATGCAGCCCCTCAAATAAATAACTTCAGTCAAACTAATGACTTCACTCAAACTAATGCAGCTCCTCAAAGTAATACAGCCCCTCAATCTAAGGCAGCCCCTCAATCTAAGGCAGCCCCTCAAACTAAGGCAGCCCCTCAAACTTATGCAGACCCTCAATCTAATGCAGCTCCTCAAACGAAAGCAGCCCCACAAAATAATGCCGCCCCTCAAGCTAATGCATTCCCTCAAACTAATGTATCCCCCCATAGTCAGGCAGCGCCTCAAACAAAGGCAGCCTATCAAACTAAGGCAGACCTCAAACTAATGCAGCCGTTAAAACAAAGGCAGAACCTCAAACAAAGGCAGACCCTCAAACAAAGGCAGACCCTCAAACTAAAGCAGCCCCTCAAACTAAAGCAGCCCCTCAAACTAATGTAGCCCCTCATACGATGGCAGACCCTCATACGAAGGCAGAACCTCAAACTAATGCAGACCCTCAAACTAATGCAGTACCTCAAACTAATGCACCCTTCAAAATAAGGCAGACCCTCAAACTAAGACAGCCCATCAAACTAAGGCTGACCCTCAAACTTATGCAGCCCCTCATACGAAGGCTGTCCCTCAAACTAATGCATCCCCTCAAACTAATGCATCCCCTCAAAGTAAGGCAGCCCCTCAAACAAAGGGAGCCCCTCAAACAAAAGCAGCCCCTCAAAATAAGGAAGCCCCTCAAATTAAAGCAGCCCCTCAATCTAATTCAGTTGCTCAAACTAAAGCAGCCGCTCAAACTAATACAGAACCTCAAATTAATGACTTCACTCAAACTAATGACTTCACTCAAACTAATGCAGCTCCTCAGGTAATGCAGATCATCATACTAATTCAGGGCCTCAAACTAATACAGTACCTGAAACTAATGCAGCCCCTCGAACTAAGGCAGACCCTTAAACTAAGGCAGCCCCTCAATCTTTGGCAGCCCCTCAATCTAAGGCAGCCCCTCAAACTAAGGCAGCCCCTCAAATTTATGCAGATCCTCAATCTAATACAGCTCCTCAATCTAAGGCAGCCCCTCAAACTAAGGCAGACCCTCAAACTAATGCATTCCCTCAAACTAAGGCAGCCAATCAAACGAAGGCAGCCCCTCAAACTAAGGCAGACCTTCAATCTAAGGCCGACCCTCAATCTAATCCAGCTCCTCAAACTAAAGCAGCCCCACAAAATTATGCAGCCCCTTAATCTAATGCTTCCCCTTAAACTAATGCAGACTCTGAAACTAAGGGAGATCCTCAAACTATTACAGCCTCTCAAATTAATGCATCCACTCAAAGTAATGCATCCCCTCATACTCAGGCAGAGCCTCAAACAAAGGCAGACCCTCAAACTAAGGCACACCCTCAAATTAATGCATCCCCTCATAGTCAGGCAGCGCCTCAAACAAAGGCAGCCTATCAAACTAAGGCAGCCCCTCAATCTAAGGCAGCCCCTCAATTTAAGGCAGCCCCTCAAACTAAGGCAGCCCCTCAAACTTATGCAGACCCTCAATCTAATGCAGCTCCTCAAACGAAAGCAGCCCCACAAAATAATGCAGCCCCTCAAGCTAATGCATTCCCTCAAACTAATGTATCCCCCCATTGTCAGGCAGCGCCTCAAACAAAGGCAGCCTATCAAACTAAGGCAGACCTCAAACTAATGCAGCCGTTAAAACAAAGGCAGAACCTCAAACAAAGGCAGACCCTCAAACAAAGGCAGACCCTCAAACTAAAGCAGCCCCTCAAACTAAAGCAGCCCCTCAAACTAATGTAGCCCCTCATACGATGGCAGACCCTCATACGAAGGCAGAACCTCAAACTAATGCAGACCCTCAAACTAATGCAGTACCTCAAACTAATGCACCCTTCAAAATAAGGCAGACCCTCAAACTAAGACAGCCCATCAAACTTAGGCTGACCCTCAAACTTATGCAGCCCCTCATACGAAGGCTGTCCCTCAAACTAATGCATTCCCTCAAACTAATGCATCCCCTCAAAGTGAGGCAGCCCCTCAATGTAAGGCAGGCCCTCAAAGTAAGGCAGCCCCTCAAACAAAAGCAGCCCCTCAAAATAAGGCAGCCCCTCAAATTAAAGCAGCCCCTCAATCTAATGCAGCTGCTCAAACTAAAGCAGCCGCTCAAACTAATACAGAACCTCAAATTAATGACTTCACTCAAACTAATAACTTCACGCAAACTAATGCAGCTCCTCAGGTAATGCAGATCATCATACTAATTCAGGGCCTCAAACTAATACAGTACCTGAAACTAATGTAGCCCCTCATACGAAGGCAGACCCTCATACGAAGGCAGAACCTCAAACTAATGCAAACCCTCAAACTAATGCAGTACCTCAAACTAATGCACCCTTCAAAATAAGGCAGACCCTCAAACTAAGACATCCCCTCAAACTAAGGCAGCCCCACAATCCTATGCAGCCCCTCAAACCTATGCAGCCTCTCAAAGTTATCAGCCCCTCAAAGTTATGCAGCCCCTCAAAGTTATGCAGCCCTCAAACTAAGGCTGACCCTCAAACTTATGCAGCCCCTCATACGAAGGCTGTCCCTCAAACTTTTGCAGACCATCAAACTTATGGATCACCTCAAACTAATGCATCCCCTCAAACTAATGCATCCACTCAAAGTGAGGCAGCCCCTCAAAGTAAAGCAGCCCCTCAAATTAATGCAGCCCCTCAAACTAATGCAGCCCCTCGAATAAATAACTTCAATTAAACTAATGACTTCACTCAAACTAATGCAGCTCATCAAAGTAATGCAGGCCCTCAAACTAATGCACATCATCAAACTTATTCAGATCCTCAAACTGAGGCAGTCCCTCATAGTCAGGCAGCGCCTCAAACAAAGGCAGCCTATCAAACTAAGGCAGCCCCTCAAACTTATGCAGACCCTCAATCTAATGCAGCTCCTCAAACGAAAGCAGCCCCACAAAATAATGCAGCCCCTCAAGCTAATGCATTCCCTCAAACTAATGTATCCCCCCATTGTCAGGCAGCGCCTCAAACAAAGGCAGCCTATCAAACTAAGGCAGACCTCAAACTAATGCAGCCGTTAAAACAAAGGCAGAACCTCAAACAAAGGCAGACCCTCAAACAAAGGCAGACCCTCAAACTAAAGCAGCCCCTCAAACTAAAGCAGCCCCTCAAACTAATGTAGCCCCTCATACGATGGCAGACCCTCATACGAAGGCAGAACCTCAAACTAATGCAGACCCTCAAACTAATGCAGTACCTCAAACTAATGCACCCTTCAAAATAAGGCAGACCCTCAAACTAAGACAGCCCATCAAACTTAGGCTGACCCTCAAACTTATGCAGCCCCTCATACGAAGGCTGTCCCTCAAACTAATGCATTCCCTCAAACTAATGCATCCCCTCAAAGTGAGGCAGCCCCTCAATGTAAGGCAGGCCCTCAAACTTATGCAGACCCTCAATCTAATGCAGCTCCTCAAACGAAAGCAGCCCCACAAAATAATGCCGCCCCTCAAGCTAATGCATTCCCTCAAACTAATGTATCCCCCCATAGTCAGGCAGCGCCTCAAACAAAGGCAGCCTATCAAACTAAGGCAGACCTCAAACTAATGCAGCCGTTAAAACAAAGGCAGACCCTCAAACAAAGGCAGACCCTCAAACTAAAGCAGCCCCTCAAACTAAAGCAGCCCCTCAAACTAATGTAGCCCCTCATACGATGGCAGACCCTCATACGAAGGCAGAACCTCAAACTAATGCAGACCCTCAAACTAATGCAGTACCTCAAACTAATGCACCCTTCAAAATAAGGCAGACCCTCAAACTAAGACAGCCCATCAAACTTAGGCTGACCCTCAAACTTATGCAGCCCCTCATACGAAGGCTGTCCCTCAAACTAATGCATTCCCTCAAACTAATGCATCCCCTCAAAGTGAGGCAGCCCCTCAATGTAAGGCAGGCCCTCAAAGTAAGGCAGCCCCTCAAACAAAAGCAGCCCCTCAAAATAAGGCAGCCCCTCAAATTAAAGCAGCCCCTCAATCTAATGCAGCTGCTCAAACTAAAGCAGCCGCTCAAACTAATACAGAACCTCAAATTAATGACTTCACTCAAACTAATAACTTCACGCAAACTAATGCAGCTCCTCAGGTAATGCAGATCATCATACTAATTCAGGGCCTCAAACTAATACAGTACCTGAAACTAATGTAGCCCCTCATACGAAGGCAGACCCTCATACGAAGGCAGAACCTCAAACTAATGCAAACCCTCAAACTAATGCAGTACCTCAAACTAATGCACCCTTCAAAATAAGGCAGACCCTCAAACTAAGACATCCCCTCAAACTAAGGCAGCCCCACAATCCTATGCAGCCCCTCAAACCTATGCAGCCTCTCAAAGTTATCAGCCCCTCAAAGTTATGCAGCCCCTCAAAGTTATGCAGCCCTCAAACTAAGGCTGACCCTCAAACTTATGCAGCCCCTCATACGAAGGCTGTCCCTCAAACTTTTGCAGACCATCAAACTTATGGATCACCTCAAACTAATGCATCCCCTCAAACTAATGCATCCACTCAAAGTGAGGCAGCCCCTCAAAGTAAAGCAGCCCCTCAAATTAATGCAGCCCCTCAAACTAATGCAGCCCCTCGAATAAATAACTTCAATTAAACTAATGACTTCACTCAAACTAATGCAGCTCATCAAAGTAATGCAGGCCCTCAAACTAATGCACATCATCAAACTTATTCAGATCCTCAAACTGAGGCAGTCCCTCATAGTCAGGCAGCGCCTCAAACAAAGGCAGCCTATCAAACTAAGGCAGCCCCTCAAACTTATGCAGACCCTCAATCTAATGCAGCTCCTCAAACGAAAGCAGCCCCACAAAATAATGCAGCCCCTCAAGCTAATGCATTCCCTCAAACTAATGTATCCCCCCATTGTCAGGCAGCGCCTCAAACAAAGGCAGCCTATCAAACTAAGGCAGACCTCAAACTAATGCAGCCGTTAAAACAAAGGCAGAACCTCAAACAAAGGCAGACCCTCAAACAAAGGCAGACCCTCAAACTAAAGCAGCCCCTCAAACTAAAGCAGCCCCTCAAACTAATGTAGCCCCTCATACGATGGCAGACCCTCATACGAAGGCAGAACCTCAAACTAATGCAGACCCTCAAACTAATGCAGTACCTCAAACTAATGCACCCTTCAAAATAAGGCAGACCCTCAAACTAAGACAGCCCATCAAACTTAGGCTGACCCTCAAACTTATGCAGCCCCTCATACGAAGGCTGTCCCTCAAACTAATGCATTCCCTCAAACTAATGCATCCCCTCAAAGTGAGGCAGCCCCTCAATGTAAGGCAGGCCCTCAAAGTAAGGCAGCCCCTCAAACAAAAGCAGCCCCTCAAAATAAGGCAGCCCCTCAAATTAAAGCAGCCCCTCAATCTAATGCAGCTGCTCAAACTAAAGCAGCCGCTCAAACTAATACAGAACCTCAAATTAATGACTTCACTCAAACTAATAACTTCACGCAAACTAATGCAGCTCCTCAGGTAATGCAGATCATCATACTAATTCAGGGCCTCAAACTAATACAGTACCTGAAACTAATGTAGCCCCTCATACGAAGGCAGACCCTCATACGAAGGCAGAACCTCAAACTAATGCAAACCCTCAAACTAATGCAGTACCTCAAACTAATGCACCCTTCAAAATAAGGCAGACCCTCAAACTAAGACATCCCCTCAAACTAAGGCAGCCCCACAATCCTATGCAGCCCCTCAAACCTATGCAGCCTCTCAAAGTTATCAGCCCCTCAAAGTTATGCAGCCCCTCAAAGTTATGCAGCCCTCAAACTAAGGCTGACCCTCAAACTTATGCAGCCCCTCATACGAAGGCTGTCCCTCAAACTTTTGCAGACCATCAAACTTATGGATCACCTCAAACTAATGCATCCCCTCAAACTAATGCATCCACTCAAAGTGAGGCAGCCCCTCAAAGTAAAGCAGCCCCTCAAATTAATGCAGCCCCTCAAACTAATGCAGCCCCTCGAATAAATAACTTCAATTAAACTAATGACTTCACTCAAACTAATGCAGCTCATCAAAGTAATGCAGGCCCTCAAACTAATGCACATCATCAAACTTATTCAGGTCCTCAAACTGAGGCAGTCCCTCATAGTCAGGCAGCGCCTCAAACAAAGGCAGCCTATCAAACTAAGGCAGACCCTCAAACTAATGCATCCCCTCAAACTAATGCATCCACTCAAAGTGAGGCAGCCCCTCAAAGTAAAGCAGCCCCTCAAATTAATGCAGCCCCTCAAACTAATGCAGCCCCTCGAATAAATAACTTCAATTAAACTAATGACTTCACTCAAACTAATGCAGCTCATCAAAGTAATGCAGGCCCTCAAACTAATGCACATCATCAAACTTATTCAGATCCTCAAACTGAGGCAGTCCCTCATAGTCAGGCAGCGCCTCAAACAAAGGCAGCCTATCAAACTAAGGCAGACCCTCAAACTAATGCAGGCCCTCAAACTAATGCAGTATCTCAAACTAATGCAGTACCTCAAACTAATGCAGCCGCTCAAACAAAGGCAGTCCCTCAAACAAAGGCAGACCCTCAAACAAAGGCAGACCCTCAAACTAAGCCAACCTCTCAAACTAAGGCTGCCCCTCAAACTTATGCAGACCCTCAATCTGATGCAGCTCCTCAATCTAAGGCAGCCCCTCAAACTAAGGCAGACGCTCAAACTAATGCATTCCCTCAATCTAAGGCAGCCAATCAAACGAAGGCAGCCCCTCATACCAAGGCAGCCCCTCAAACTAAGGCAGACCCTCAATCTAAGGCCGACCCTCAATCTAATCCAGCTCCTCAAACTAAAGCAGCCCCACAAAATTATGCAGCCCATCAATCTAATGCTTCCCCTTAAATTAATGCAGACTCTCAAACTAAGGGAGATCCTCAAACTATTACAGCCTCTCAAATTAATGCATCCACTCAAACTAATGCATCCCCTCATAGTAAGGCAGAGCCTCAAACAAAGGCAGACCCTCAAACTAAGGCAGCCTATGTAACTATGGCAGACCCTCAAACTAAGGCAGACCCTCAAACTAATGCATCCCCTCATAGTCAGGCTGCGCCTCAAACAAAGGCAGCCTATCAAACAAAGGCAGCCCCTCAAAATAAGGCTGCCCCTCAAATTAAAGCAGCCCCTCAATCTAATGCAGCTTCTCAAACTTAAAGCAGCCACTCAAACTAATACAGACCCTCAAATTAATGACTTCACTCAAACTAATGAATTCACTCAAACTAATGCAGCTCCTCAAGTAATGCAGATCATCATACTAATTCAGGACCTCAAACTAATACAGTACCTGAAACTAATGTAGCCCCTCATACGAAGGCAGACCCTCATACGAAGGCAGAACCTCAAACTAATGCAGTACCTCAAACTAATGCACCCTTCAAAATAAGGCAGACCCTCAAACTAAGACAGCCCCTCAAACTAAGGCAGCCTCTCAATCCTATGCAGCCCCTCAAACTTATGCAGCCTCTCAAAGTTATCAGCCCCTCAAAGTTATGCAGCCCCTCAAAGTTATGCAGCCCTCAAACTAAGGCTGACCCTCAAACTTATGCAGCCCCTCATACGAAGGCTGTCCCTCAAACTTATGCAGACCAACAAACTTATGGATCACCTCAAACTAATGCATCCCCTCAAACTAATGCATCCCCTCAAAGTGAGGCAGCCCCTCAAAGTAAAGCAGCCCCTCAAAGTAAGGCAGCTCCTCAAACAAAGGGAGTCCCTCAAACAAAGGCAGCCCCTCAAAATAAGGCAGCCCCTCAAATTAAAGCAGCCCCTCAAATTAATGCAGCCCCTCAAACTAATGCAGCCCCTCGAATAAATAACTTCAACTAAACTAATGACTTCACTCAAACTAATGCAGCTCCTCAAAGTAATGCAGGCCCTCAAACTAATGCACATCGTCAAACTTATGCAGATCCTCAAACTAAGGCAGTCCCTCAAACTAATTCAGCGCCTCAAAGTATTGCAGCCCACCAAACTAATGCAGCCCATCAAATAAATAACATCATTCCAACTAGTGACTTCACTCAAATTAATGCAGCCCCTCAAACTAATGCAACCCCTTGAAATAATGCAGATCCGCAAACTAAGGCAGCCCCTCCAACTAAGGCAGCCCCTCAAACTAAGGCAGCCCCTCCAACAACTACAGGGCCTCAAACTAAGGAAGCCCCTCAAACTAAGGCAGTCCCTCAAACTAAGGCAGCCCCTCAAACTAAAGCAGCCCCTCAAACTAATGCAGCCCCTCAAACTAATGCAGCCCCTCAAACTTATGCAGTCCCTCAATCTTATACAGCCCCTCAAACTTATGCAGCCCCTCAATCTAAGGCAGCCCCTCAAAATAAGGCAGCCCCTCAAAATAAGGCAGGCCCTCAAACTAAGGCAGCCCCTCAAACTAATGCAGCCCCTCAAGCGAAGGCTGACCCTCAAACTTATGCAGCCTCTCAAACTAATGCAACCCCACATAGTAAGGCAGCCCCTCAAACAAAGGCAGCCCCTCAAACTAAGGCCGACCATCAATCTAATGCAGCTTCTCAATTTAAAGTATCCCCTCAAACTAAGGCAGCCCCTCAAACTAATGCAGCCCCTTAATCTACTACAGCTCATCAATTAAAAGTAGCCCCTCAAATTAATGCAGCCCCTCAAATAAATAACTCCAGTCAAACTAATGACTTCACTCATACTGATGCAGCTCCTCAAAGTAACGCAGCCAGTCAAACTTATACAGTCCCTCAAACTAAGGCAGCCTCTCAACCTAATGCAGCCCCTAAAATTTATGCAGCATCTCAAACTAAGGCTGACCCTCAAACCTATGCAGCCCCACAAACTAATGCAACCCCTCAAAGTAAGGCAGTTGCTCAAACCAAGGCCGTCCCTCAATGTAAGGCAGCACCTCAGTCTGAGGCAGCAGCTCAAACTGAGGCAGTCCCTCAATCTAAGGCAGCGTCTCAAACAAATGACGCCCCTCAAACAAATGGAGCCCCTCAAGTAAATGGAGCCCCTCGACGAATGCAGCTCCTCAAACTAAAGCAGCTCCTCAAACTAGGACCAGGGGGCTGACGGGAAGGTAAGTTTCCCACTTAAAGGACTTTGCTCGAGCGTCAGCGGCCTTCATTTTTCATTTTTCAGCAGCAGCGGGAGAGGTGGCAGCGAGGACCAGGGAGCTGACGGGAATATAGTTGGGCAGCGGCTGAACCCGAGACACCACACGTGTCGTGTCTCCCACCCGAACTCCTCCTCTAACCAAAAATAAAAGACTCTGGTATGTTGATAAGGTAAGCTTTTTTATTTCTTCTGTATCGTGTGATTGGTTAAAAATGTACTTTCTTTTTTTTGATTTATCTATTAATTGGTTATTTGAAAAATACCATAGCAGAGGAGTATCAGAAAGTATTTAACTCATAAAAGTATATAAAGTAATAAAGTAATTAACTAAGTAGAGATGGCTGGACAGGTTATGTGCTGTATTTGTATGATGTGGGAGCTGGCTGTCCCCATTGTGAACGGTAGGGCCCACATCTGCAGCAAGTGTTGGTTGCTGGAAGAACTCCGGCTCAGAGTTGATGATCAGGAATCTGAGCTTCAAACACTGCGGCACATCCGGGCGGGGGAGAGTTACCTGGACATTTTGTTTCAAGAGTCAGTCACACCTGGTAGATTAAGTAATTCAAATACAGTTCGTGATCAGGGACAACAGGGTATGATTGCAAGTGAAGCAAATAGGGGGATCCTGAGTTCAGGAGTGGAGGAGTCTCAGTATTTGACCTTATCCAACAGGTACGAGATACTTGCTCCCTGTGTGGATGAGGAAAAGGGCAGCGGGGAGAATGAGCCAACTGACCATGGCATCATGGTGCAGAAGGCCATTCAAGAGGGGGAGCAAACAGACAAGTGGTAGTTATAGGGGATTCTATAATTAGGGGGACAGATAGTATCCTTTGCAAGCTGGATCGGGAACCCCGCATGGTGTGTTGCCTGCCTGGGTGCAGGACATCTCTGACCGGCTTGAAAGGATATTGGAGCGGGAGGGGGAGGACCCAGTTGTTGTGGTCCACGTTGGGACTAACAACATAGGCAAGGCTAGGATGGAAGACCTGTTTGGGGATTATAAAGCACTCGTAACGAAATTAAGGAACAGGTCCTCGAGGGTCATAATCTGCGGATTACTGCCCGAGCCACGTGCAAATTGGCTTAGGGATAAGAATATTATGGAAGCAAACACGTGGCTAAGGGAGTGGTGTGGGAAAGAGGGGTCCCATCTCATGGGGCATTGTCATCAGTTTTGGAACCGGGGGTATCTGTACCGATGGGACGGTCTCCACCTGAACCTATCAGGAACCAGTGTTCTAGCGAAACGGATAAATAGGGTGGTCTCTAGGACTTTAAACGAGTGACTCGGGGGGAAGGGAAAGGGAAAACGACAGGGAGTATGATGGTAAATAAAAAGGTAAGCAGCAGGTTTACATGTGTGCAGGAGGGTTTAAGTTCAAGGCAGACTATGAAAGAAGCAGAAAGGAAGGATAACTCAGGAGTTATTATTAGAGATGTTGGAAATCACGAGGGTAAGAAAGCCAGCATAAAGGCACTTTACCTGAATGCTCATAGCGTTCATAACAAGGTTGATGAGTTAACGGCACAAATCATCGCGAATGAATATGATTTGGTAACCATTACGGAGACATGGTTACAGGTTGGTCACGACTGGGAGTTAAATATCCAGGGGTACCAGACTATTCGGAAGGACAGACAGGGAGGTAAGGGAGGTGGTGTAGCTCTGATATTCAAGGACGACATCAGGGCGGTGCTGAGAGATGATATAGGTTCTATGGAGAATGAGGTTGAATCCATTTGGGTGGAAATTAGAAACTCTAAGAAGCAAAAGTCATTGATAGGCGTAGTATATAGGCCACCAAATAATAACATCACATTGGGGCGGGCAATAAACAAAGAAATAACTAATGCCTGTAAAAATGGTACGGCAATTATCATGTGGGATTTTAATCTACATGCAGATTGGTCGAACCAGCTCAGTCAGAGTAGCCTTGAGGAGGAGTTCGTTGAGTGTATTCTTGATAGTTTTCTTAAACACTATGTAATGGAACCGACGAGGGAGCAAGCTATCCTAGATCTAGTCCTGTGTAATGAGACAGAAATAATTAATGACCTCATAGTTAGGGTTCCTCTTGGAAGGAGTGATCACAGTATGGTTGAATTTAGAATACAGATGGAGAGTGTGAAGATAAAATCCAATACCAGGGTCCTGTGCTTGAACAAGGGGGACTACAATAGAATGAGGGAGGACTTGGCTAAAGTAGACTGGAAACAAAGATTTTATGGTGGAACAGTTGACGAGCAGTGGAGGACTTTCAAAGCAATTTTTCAAAGTGCTCAGCAAAAGTATATTCTAGTGAAAAGGAAGGACTGGAAGAAAAGGGTTAATCTGCCATGGGTGTCGAAGGAAATAAGGGAGGCTATCAAATTGAAAGAGAAGGCATACAAAGTGGCCAAAAGCAGCATGAAACTAGAAGATTGTGAAAACTTTAAAGGTCAACAGAAAGCTACAAAAAGAGCTATAAAGAAACGTAAGATAGAACATGAGAAAAAACGAGCACAGAATATAAAGACAGATAGCAAAAGTCTCTATAAATATATAAAACGAAAAAGAGTGGCTAAAATAAACATTGGTCCTTCAGAGGATGAGAAGCGGAATTTAGTTATGGGATATGATGAAATGGCCGAGGCATTGAACAGGTATTCTGTATCGGTCTTCACAGTGGAGAACATTAATAACATGCCAGTAATTGACAAAGAGAGGAACGTAGGTGAGGACCTGGAAACAATCATTATTATGGAAGCGGTAGTGTTGGGCAAACTAATGGAGCTAAGGATTGATAAGACTCCTGGCCCTGATGGAATGCATCGCAGGGTACTAAAAGAGATGGGGCAGAAATATCAGGTGCACTGGCGGTAATTTTCCAAAATGCGCTGGACTCTGGGGTAGTCCCAGCAGATTGGAAAACAGCAGATGTGACGCCACTGTTTAAAAAGGGAGGTAGACAAAAGATGGGGAATTATAGACCGGTCAGCTTAACCTCTGTAGTGAGGAAGATGCTTGAGTCTATTATCAAGGAAGAAGTGGCAGGGCATCTCGATATAAATTGTCCCGTTAGGCAGCCACAGCATGGGTTTATGAAGGGCAGGTCATGCTTGACAAATCTTTTGGAATTCTATAAAGACATTACGAGCAAGGTGGACAGTGGGGACCCAGTGGATGTGGTGTACCTAGAGTTCCAAAAGGCCTTCGACAAGGTGCCACACAAGAGGCTGCTGCATAAGATAAGGATGCATGGCGTCAGGATTAAAGTATTAGCATGGATAGAGGATTGGTTGACTAACAGGAAGCAGAGAGTGGGGATAAATGAGTGCTATTCTGGCTGGCAATCAGTCACTAGTGGTGTGCCTCAGGGATCGGTGTTGGGACCACAATGATTTACAATTTATATAGATGATTTGGAGTTGGGGACCACGTATAGGGTGTCAGAGTTTGCAGATGACACGAAGATGAGTGGCAGAGCAAAGTGTGCAGATGACTGTGAAACTTTGCAGAGGAACATCGATACATTGAGTGAGTGGGCAAAGGTCTGGCAGATGGAATACAATGTTGATAAATGTGAAGTCATTCATTTCGGTAGGAGTAACGGTAAAAAGGATTATTACTTGAATGGCAAAAAGTTGCAGCATGCTGCTATGCAGAGGGACCTGGGTGTCCTTGTGCATGAATCGCAGAAGGTTGGTCTGCACGTACAGCAAGTAATTAGGAAGGCAAATGGAATTGTGTCCTTCATTGCTAAAGAGATTGGGTTTAAAAGCAGAGAGGTTATGTTGCAGCTCTATAAGGTACTGGTGAGGCCGCACCTGGAGTACTGTGTGCAGTTTTGGTATCCTTACTTGAGGAAGGATTCACTGGCACTGGAGGGAGTGCAGAGGAGGCTCACGAGGTTGATTCCGGAGTTGAGGGGGTTGCCTTATGAGGAGAGACTGAGTTGATTGGGATTATATTCATTGGAATTTAGAAGAATGAGGGGAGATCTTATAGAAAAATATAATATTATGAAGGTAATAGAGAAGATACAAGTAGAGAGGATGTTTACACTGGCAGGTGAAGCTAGGAGAAGAGGGCATAGCCTCAAGATGAGAGGGAGCAGATTTAGGACTGAATTCAGAAGGAACTTCTTCACCCAGAGGGTTGTTAATCTATGGAATTCCTTTCCCAGTGAAGTAGTTGACGCTACTTCGGTAAACGTTTTTAAAGCTAAGGTAGATATCTTTTTGAACAATAAAGGAATTAAGGGAGACGATGAGAGAGATGGTAAATGGATCTGAGTCCACGAAAAGATCAGCCATAATCTTATTGAATGGCGGAGCAGGCTCGAGGGGACGGACGGCCTACTCCTGCTCCTAGTTGTTATGATCTTATTATGATCTAATGTATATTACAAACAAGAAGGGTCCCAGCACCGATCCCTGCGGTATACCACTAGTCACAAGCTTCCACTCACAAAAACAGCCCTCAACTATTACCCTCTGCCTCCTGCCACTCAGCCAATTTTGGATCCAATTTGCCAAATTGCTCTGGATCCCATGGTCTCTTTCCTGCTTAACCAATCTCCCAGGCGGGACCTTATCAAAATCCCTACTGAAATCCAAGTATACTACATCCACTGCATTACCCTCATCTACACATCTAGTCACCTCCTCGAAGAATTCAGTCAAGTTAGTTAGACACGATCTCCCCTTAATAAAACCATGCTGTCTATCCCTGATTAAACCCTGCCTCTCCAATTGGAGATTAATCCTGTCCCTCAGAATATTTTCTGCTATTTTCCCAACCACTGATGTTTGACTCACTGGCCTATCATTTATCTATGCTGTGATCTCATGCGTGTGTGAGTATTTGTGTTCCTCAGTACCTGTTTTGGAATCTTTGTGTGTGTGTGTGAGTGTGTGTGTGTGCGTGTGTGTGTGTGTGCCTCAGCACCTGGGTTGTGATTTGTGTGTGCGTGTGTGTGGGTACATGCATGTGTGCATTGCTGGGTAGTAATCTGTGTGTATGTGCGCATGTTTACATGTGTGTGCGCCTGGCTCTTAGCCTGGATGTGAGCTGTGTTTGTGTGTCTCTGTGTGTATGTGTGTGTGTCTCTCTCTGAGCCTGGGATTGTAAATGTGTGTTTGTGTGTGTGTGCGCTAGTGTGACTCAGGGCCAGGTCTCATCTTCGTGTGTGTATGCACATCTATGTAACTGTGTGTCTGTGTTTGTGCCTCTGTGTATATGGCTTAGTACTGCACTGTTTTACTGTATTTACTGTATTACTCAGTATCTTGCTCTACGGCAGTGTGGCCTGGACAACGTACGTCAACCAAGAGCGAATGTCTCAATTCATTCCATTTTCGCTGCCTCCGCAGAATATTTGGCATCAGGTGGCAGGACCGGAGCTCCAACACAGAAGTCCTCGAGGCGGCCAACATCCCCATCATAGACACCTTACTAAGCCAGCGGCGCCTGAGATGGCTTGGCCATGTGAACTGCATGGAAGATGGCAGGATCCCCAAGGAAACATTGTACAGCGAGCTTGTCACTGGTACCAGACCCAGAGGCCGTCCATGGCTCCGCTTTAAAGACGTCTGCAAACGCAACATGAAGTCCTGTGACATTGATCACAAGTCGTGGGAGTCAGTTGCCAGCAATCGCCATAGCTGGTGGCCAACCATAAAGGCGGGGCAGAAGCGTGGCAAGTCGAAGAGACGTCGCAGTTGGCAGGCAAAAATACAGAAGTGCAAGGAGAGAGCCAACTGTGTAACAGCCCCGACAACTAATTCTATCTGCAGCACCTGTGGAAGAGTCTGTCACTCTAGAATTGGCCTTTATAGCCACTCCAGGCGCTGTTTCACAAACCACTGACCACCTCCAGGCACGTATCGATTGTCTCTCGAGACAAGGAGGCCAAAGAAGAAGACTATATTGTGATCTGTGTGTATGTGTGTGCGTGTGTGTGCGTGTCTCTGTGTGCTTGTTTAGCTCAGTGTCTGGAGTGTGATCGCTGTGTTTGTGCGTATGTGTGTGTGTACATGCATGCATGTATTGCTGGGTAGCAATCTGTGTGTATGTGCATGCGCTTGCATGTGAGTCTCTGGCTCTTAGCCCGTGGGTGTGAACTGTGTCTGTGTATCTGTGTGTCTGTGTGTGTTTGTCTGACTGTCTGTGCATGTGTCCATGTTCGCATGTCTGTCTGACTTAGTGCCTGGGGTCTGTTGTGTGTGTGTGTGTATATCTGTGTGTCTGTGTTTGTTTGTATGTGTTTGTATACCTGTCTGGCTCTGTGCCTGGATTCTAATCAGCGTGCATGTTTGGTCATTGGGGTCAGTCAGGAAGGCCCCGGTGAAGGGGATTGGAGGGGTGATCATAAAGCCCAGGGGGAGGGATTTCCTGAGAGGTTCATTGATTCCTGGCCAGGACTCTCCTTTGGCAACAGATTGCCCTTGGAGGAGGGAGACTTCCCAAGTTCGCAACTGGGAAACCATTTTTAGAAAGTGCCCTCACCACTTGAAGAACCATGATCAAGAAATTTGGACACGATGCAAAAATTGGCCATGTGGTCGATAGCGAGGAGGATAGCTGTCGGCTGCGGGAAGATGTTGATGGTCTGGTCAGGTGAGCAGAAAAGTGGCAAATGGAATTCAACTTGGAGAAGTGTGAGGTGATGCATTTGGGAAAGTCAAACAAGGCAAAGGTATACACGATTAATGGGAAAATACTGAGCAGTGTAAAGGACGTGATGGACTTTGGAGTCTGTAGATCCCTGAAGGTAGCAGGACAGATCGAAAAGGTGGTTAATAACGCATGTGAAATTTTTCCTTTATTAGCTGAGCTATATAATATAAGACCAGGGAGGTCATGCTAGAACTGTATAAATCATTAGTTAGGCTACAACTTGAGTACTGTGTGCATATCTGGTTACCTCATTACAGAAATGATGTATTTGCACTCGAGAGGGTACAGAGGAGATGTATGAGAATGTTGCCAGGACTGGAAAATGCAGCTGTGAGGAAAGATTGGATGGGCTGCGGTTGTTCTACTTGAAACAGAGGAGGCGGAGGGGAGATCTGATTGAAATGTGCAAATTTTTGAGGGGCATGGATAGAGTGGAGGTGAATGATCTATTCACGTTCGCAGAGAGGTCAATGACACGGGGGCATAGGTTTAAAGTGATTGGTGGAAAGATTAGAGAGGGGATGAGGAAAAATATTCATCCAGAGTGTGGTGGGGGTCTGGAACTCACTGTCTGAAATCCTGAACTCATTTTAAAGGTGCCTTGATGCACCTCAAGTGCCGGAATCTGCAAGGCTACGGACCAAACGCTGGAAGGTGGGATTCGACTTGGGGGCTCGTTATTTGGCCGGCAGAGACACAATGGACCAAGTGGCCTCTTTCTGTCTTGTAAACATTCTATGATTTTCTATTATTGTTCTATGATTTTCTAGCTGCCGATAGGCTGTTTCAGTGAAGGTCCGTATTTGTGGTCAGAAGGTCATCTCGGGGTCAAATATGACACCAAGGTGCGAACAGTCTGGCTTAGTCTCACACATTTGCCAGGGAGAGGGATGGTGACAGTAGCCAGGGAATGAAGTTTGGAGCGCGGACTGAACTCAATCGCTTCAATCTTCTCAAATTTGAATTGTCACAGCAGATGTGTGAGTTAATACATTTTAAAAGGATGTATGTGGAGAGACAACACAAGCTACATGTTACAACTGTAAAGGGAGGGCAAGAACAGAGAGACCTGGGGAGTTTATGTGTAAATCATTGAAGATCACAGGACACGTTAACAAAGCAATTAATAAAGCATATGAGATCCTGGGCTTTATAAATAGAGGCACAGAAAAAAAAACTGGGAAGCTATGTTAAATCTATATTAAACACTATGGCACATCCCAGTACATGACACATGGAACAGCAGAATTTTAATCATATAGTACCAGTGATCTGGAAATTCAGTTACGTGGAAAGATTGGAAAAGCTGGGATTATTCTATTCAGAGCAGTGAAGATTAAGGGGAGTTTTAATACGGAATTCAAAATCGTAGAGGGTTTTGATCGGGCAATTAATGTGAAACTGTTTCCAGTGTCAGAAAGTTTGATATGAAGAAGACACAGATTGAATATAATTGAGAAAGAACCAGAGGTGATATGAGGAGAATTTTCATACACACCGAGTTGTTGGGATCTGAAATTCATTGCCTTAAAACAGCGTGGAACCAGGTTCACTAATATGTTTTAAAAGGCGATTTAACAAAAACTTGAAAAGGTAAAAAAAAGGAGTCTGGGGAAATTGGAGGGGAGAGGAGAGAGCATGAAAGAGGGAAAGGGATATAGAAAGAACGGAGAAATCAGGTTCGCATCGCTATTTGGGCAGTGGGGTTGAGGCAGGTTCCTGTTGAGGCAGGTGACACACAAACTTCCTGCTGCCTCCTCATTTCTATGAATTCTACGTGTCGCCCAGGATGACCTGAGCTGCTGCCTTTCTGCACACTTAACGGGGGCTTAACTATATGTGACGTTGGCTCGTGTTTTAGCCAGGATTCCGCTCTTAAAGGCAGCCTGTCCCTCTTAAAGGGCAACTGCGCTGAATCACAGGAGGCTGCTGCTGCTGACTGTGCATGCTTCAATTGCAGACAGGGTAAACGGAATAGTAGGACAGAGAAAGGGCTCTGCAGTTCACGGATGTGATGCTGGAGACCTTATTCATGGACGATGACACAAGGAGAGAGGCCATCGATACAGAACTGGCTCGGTCACAGAAGACAGAGGGTGACAGTGGATGGGTGTTTTTCTGAATTTAGGGATGTGACGAGTGGTGTTCCACAGGGATCAGTGCTGGGACCTTTGCTGTTTGTAGTATATATAAATGATTTGGAGGAAAATGTAGCTGGTCTGATTAGTAAGTTTGCGGACGACACAAAGGTTGGTGTAGTTGCGGATAATGATGAGGATTTTCAGAGGCTACAGCAGGATATAGATCGGTTGGAGACTTGGGCGGAGAAATGGCAGGTGGAGTTTAATCCGGACAAATGCGAGGTAATGCATTTTGGAAAGTCTAATGCAGGTGGGAGGGATACAGTAAATGGCAGAATCCTTCGGAGTATTGACAGGCAGAGAGATCTGGGCGTACAGGTCCACAGGTCACTGAAAGTGGCAACGCAGGTGGATAAGGTAGTCAAGAAGGCATTCAGCATGCTTGCCCTCATCGGTCGGGGCATAGAGTATAAAAATTGGCAAGTCATATTGCAGCTGTACAGAAACGTTGTTAGGCCACACTTAGAATATTGCGTGCAATTCTGGTCGCCACACAACAAGAAGGACGTAGAGGCTTTGGAGAGGGTACAGAGGAGGTTTGCCAGCATGTTGCCTGGTCTGGAGGGCATTAGCTATGAGGAGAGGTTGGAAAAACTCGGATTGTTTTCACTGGAACGACGGAGGTGGAGGGGCGACATGATAGAGGTTTACAAAGTTACGAGCAGCATGGACAGAGGGGATAGTCAGAAGCTTTTTCCTAGGGTGGAAGAGTCAGTTACGAGGGGAAATAGGTTTAAGGTACGAGGGGCAACATTTAGAGGGGATGTGCAAGGCACGTATTTTACACAGAGGGTGGTGAGTGCCTGGAAATTGCTGCCAGGGGAGGTGGTGGAAGCAGATACGATATCGACGTTTAAGAGACACCTTGACAAATATATGAATAGGAAGGGAATATAGGGATGTGGACCCCGGAAGAGCAGAAGGTGTTAGTTTCGGCAGGCATCAAGGTCGGCGTAGGCTTGGAGGGCCGAATTGCCTATTCCTGCATTGTACTGTTCTTTGTTCTTTGTTTCCAGGAGTGGGGTGCAAATCCTCAAGGAACGCCCACCAAAAGGAATGGGAGCAGGTGGCCATGGATGTCAATGCAAAAGATCAGGCCCCAGCGACCTTGAAGCAGAGCCAGAAGAAGCTTAATGATCTCACACGGGTGGTCAATGTCAGTGAATTCATCTCCACATGGCATTTCCTACCGTCAACACCACCAACCTCGCAATGCTCATTGTACCATATCCCCATCACTCACCCATCAGCAGCCGCTAACAGTCAGGACTCACACCTAACATTCACATATTCCACCTGATCTTCACACACCTTCCACTGATACCAGCCTCATAACCACCTCCCACTGCCTCCACATACCTTCAGCTATACAGCTATGATAGTCACTTCACCCAAACACAGTGCAACAGAATCACTGACATTCGGCCTTCTCTCTTCCAGGACCAGATAAGGAGCGGCGATGTACTGGTAGAGGCCTGGCATACCTTTATCCCCTGAGCCTGAGGGAGGAGATGGTTCTTCACATCATGTGACTGAGCCCCTGGCATCTGGCATCACTGAGCGCTTTCAGGATGATGCTATGTCCGTGCCTTATGTCCCTTCTTAATTCCCACCTCCCCCTCTTCCTGCTGTCTGGAATGATGTACAAGCTGCAGATGGTGGGATCATAGATGTCACAGCGGTGTATACATGAGGTTGAGTGATTTGTGGATAGCACGTTTATAGATATGGTCATCCCATAGCTTAAGAGGATGCAGGGATAGAGGGAATGGGTGATCACTAGACTGTTAAGAAGAATCAAACAGGTAGCAAAGGAGACCCCTGACTGCATTTCACTCTCCAACCAGTATTCCATACTGAGGAAAGTGATGGTTCATCTGGGGACTGCAGTCAGAGACATGGCCCTGGGACCAGGGCTGTCCCAGCTGCACTGGGGGGTACAGGGAAGACTGGAATGCTGATAGTGATAGGGGATTCGATAGTTGGGGAACAGGCTGGCGTTTCTGTGGCCGCAGGTATGTATCCAGTTTGGTATCTTGCCACCCTGGTGTTCGGGTCAAGCATATTACTGAGCAGCTGCAGAACATCCTGAAGGATGATGGTGAACAGCCAGAAGTCGTAGTCCACATCGGCACAAACGACATAGGCAGAAAGAGGAATGTGGTCCTGCAGTCAGAATTTAGAGAACAGGGAAAGTTGTGCATGCAGCGAAGTTCAATGAAACTGGGACGTTAATGGCCACTGACAGCTCCGTCCTCACCCTGGTGTGAGGTTACAGGTCGTGTTCAGTAGGTGATACAGCTCTCTGACCACCTCCTCATTGAATCAGAATTGCCTCACACTCTGCTCTTGGGTTAGGTGTGGGTAGGAAAAAAGCTCTTGGAAAATCCTCCTCCCTCTTTACAGAGCATCTGCTCTCTGCAGCCTCTGCTCCATTTGTTGGTCATATTACAGACCCAGAGACACAGAAACTACAGTCCCCATAACTGGTCCAGAGTTGGAGTATCAAATCCTCTGTCCTCCCTGAATATCTGCATCAGCTCACAACACAACCAACCAGAAAACCATCCACAGCACCTCCACTAAGTTTACAAAAGCAGGAGCAGGACGAAAGTCACTCACCTGTAATTTGGATGACTGGTCCTTTTCAATAACACTAGAGGGGGCTCCTCGTGCAGTTAAGCGAACGTTCAGCTGAGAGTGACTAACACAGGCAGCCAGTGGACACGCACAGTCCAAGTTTCAAAGACGTGTATCGAAATTGTCTGAATTGTACATTCAAGCCCCTCCTCATGTGAGCAACGCACACATGGTACGACTGGACGATCGCCCTGCCCAGCATGGGACACTGTGCAGACCACACTAGATGTGGCTGGCCATGGAGATCACACTGGCAACACATGTCCAGTGTAGCAAGGCTGGACCTCTGCCCAGCATGTGTCACTGTGCAGATCACACTAGTAGTGGCTGGCTTTGTGTTTTTCATCATTTTATGGATCCTTGCTTCCATACCATCTGCGCCAGTGGTGCTACAGAGTAGAAAATTATGGCTCAGGTCAGAGGGAAAGATATTCACTTCAGAAAGAGAATTGACAAACATATTGAAAGCAAAAGATTTTCAGGAATATTTAAATTGAAAGGTAAATAGGACTAATTAGAGGGTGAAGTCATGGAGGGATTCAAACACAAGAATTAGAATATTAAAATCAAGGTGCTGCCACACCGGGAGCCAATGTAGATCAGTGAGCACAGGGTGATGGGTGATCGGGTTTTGTTGTGAGGTAGGATAAAGGCAGCCGAGTTCTGGATGGGCTGTGGTTTATAGAGGTTTATAACTGGGAGGATGACCAGGATAGAATTGGAATAGTCAAGAGTGGTTCAACAAAGGCACAGATGAGGGCTTATGTTGCAGATGGGCGGAGGCAGAGTGGAAATAGGCAATACTACAGAGGTGGTAGTGGGCAGTTATGGAGAAAATATGGAGATGATTTCAGCTCAGGTTTAAATGGAACACAGATGTTGTCAGCAGTCTGATTCAGCCTCAGACATTGGCCAGGTAGGGGTATATGTTTCACAAATCCGGGGTGGAGTTTGTGATGGAGACTAATGACACTGGCTTCACTATTCCCAAAAATTACATAGCATAACAGTATTACAGAGAAACAGGGTTTACAGATCTCCTAGCTGGAAATAGAGACAGTCGCAGCAGCAAAGATGAGACAGCAAATTACAGGAACTGTAATATAGTTAACAATGGTTTATAGAGCTAATAGCTGGAGATAGAGCTTCACCAGGGATTACAGCAGCAGCAAGGATGGCAGAGTAAATAACAGGAACAGCAATGCAGTTAAACATGGTTTATAGAATCAATAGCGGTCTAGAGAGACTTATCAGGGACACCAATAATGGCGAGGATGGGATAGTAAAGGTTGCTCGCAATCTAGAGTGTAATGCAGATCCGAGTTGTTAATGATAGCCAATCATAATATGTAGAAAGATAATGAAGATCCGAGGAGAAACTCCTGTCCATTGTTTTAACATTCCAGACTATTTTTCTCAGGTTCTGACCCATTGTTGCAACATTTCAATCAATTGCGCTCAGATTGTGATTCTGATCTATCCACTCCCTCTCTTTGCAGCCGCTGGTCACTGTTCATGCTGGGGGTGATAATCCCGCTGCCAACATGCAGAACAAATTGAAAAGAATGCTGAATTAATAGAAGATAGAAAGCCTCCAGAGATACAATTAGTGTCCATGAAGACTGACATTAATTACAATCACTGAACAAACAGGTTCGGTTCACCCCATTCAAACCAACACTTTTTGTACCACAATAAATTGGAATATGACCCGGTCTGAATGGAATGTATGAGGGCTACTGAGGGAAGCAATGGTATACATAGCAGAGGAATTGGCCAGAATCTTCCAATCCTCCTTAGATATGGGAGAGGTGACAAAGGACTATAGGGTTGCAAATGTTACAGTCAGACAAAAAGGTCAGATGCGGCAAAGCCTGTAATTACTGACCAATGAGACTAGTGTCACTACTGGGGATATTTCTAGAGGTGCCAACTAAGGGGAAACATATTTGTTGCTTGGAAAGACAGTGGCTAGCAACACAGTTATGCTAATGACAAATTATGGCTGGCAAACTTCAACAACAACTACTTACACTTTTCTAGCGCCTTTAACGTTGTAAAACATCCCAAAGTGATTCACAGGACACTGAGACACAACAAGAGATATGATCTCAGATGACCAACAGCTTGGTCAAAGAAGTAGGTTTTAAGGGGTGACTTAAAGGAGGGATGTGAGATGGAGAGGCAGAGAGATGTAGGGAGGATATTACAAAGCTTGGGGCCCGGCAGCTGAAGGCACGGCCGCCAGTGGTGCAGTGATTAAAATCCCGGATGCAAAATAGAGCAGAATTAGACAAGCACAAATATCTCAGTGGGTTGTGGAGCTGGAGGCGATTACAGGGATAGGGAGAGGCGAGGCTGTGGATGGATCTGAAAACAAGGATGAAAGTTTGAAAATTAAGGCATTACTTGACAGGGAGCCGAAGTCGGTCAGTGATAGATGAACAGGACTTGGTATGAGCTGTGACATGGGCAGCAGAGTTCTGGATGACCTCATGTTTACAGAAAGTAGAATGTGGGCGATCAGCCAGGAGTGAATTGGAATAGTCACATCTAGAGGTGACGAAGGCACTAATGAAGTTTCAGCAGCAGATGGGCTGCAACAGATGTCAAGTCGGGCGCTGTTGCTGAGGTGGAGATTGGCTGTTGTAATGATATGCTGAAAATGCGGTTGTAAGCTCATTCTGTGGTCAAAGGTGACATCAAGGTTGTAAGCAGACTGTCTGATTCTCACACTGTTACCGGGGAGGGGGATGGAATGAATAGCAAGTGAACAGAGCTGGAGTGGGGAGTGAAATCAATGCTTCAGTCTTCCCAATATTTAATTGGAGGAAATTTCGGCTCATCCCGTACTGAATGTCAGATAAGCAGTCTGATAATTTGACAAAAGTGGAGGAGTGGAGAGAAGTGGTGGTGAGGTAAACTTGATGGAGTTCTTTGATAAAACAATGGCGAGGGTTGATGAGGGTGGTGTGATTGAAGTTATATATATGGACTTTCAAAAGGTGTTTGATCAAATGACATTCAATGGACAGGTTAGGAAAACTGAACCCTATGGATTAAAGAGTGGATATAACATTGTGGATATAACAGTGTGGATATAACATTGGCTAAGGAATAGAAAACAGAGGGATGTGGGGAAAGTTTTTTGTTCAGACTCGATGGGAGTATACAGTGGTGTTCCCCAGGGTTCGGTATGAGGACTACTCTCTTTTTGCTCTTGGAAAACCAGGGGTGGGTAGGGAAGAGCCCCCTCCTCTTGCCTCTTTACAGAACCTCCCCTCTCTGCAGCCTCTGGTCCATTTGTTGGTCATGTTACAGACCCAAAGACACTGAAAATACTGTCCCCCATACCTCGCCCATACTTGGGTCGCCGAATCTTCTGTAGTCCCTGAAGCAGCTCATAAGAAAACCTCCAGAAATCTATCCACAGCACCAACACTAAATTTACAATAGCAGAAGAAAGTCAAAAGCCTTCACCTGTAGGTTGGATGCCTGGTTCTTTTAAATAACACTAAAGGGGATTCCTCGTGCTGCTGAATGTATGTTTAGCCGACAGTGACTAACGCAAGTGGTCAGTGGACATGCACAGACCAAGTTTCAAGACTTGTGTTAAAGCTGTCGGAATGGCTGAATAAATCCATAGTCGAACTCTTGCCATACGAACAGAACCTACCTGATATGAATGGTCTCGAGACCTGTCCAGCATGGGGCACTGCGATGACCACACTGAGGACCTGCCCGGAATGGGACACTGTATGACCACACGACTGCGCTGCTCAGCGTGGGGCACTGTGCTGATCACACTAGAGCCCTGCCCAGCATGGGGCACTGTGCTGACCACACTAGAGCCCTGCCCAGCACGGGGCGCGGTGCTGACCACACTGGAGCCCTGCCCAGCATTTGGCACTGTGCTGAACACACTAGAGCCCTGCCCAGCGTGAGGCACTGTGCTGACCACACTGGAGCCCTGCCCAGCGTGGGGCACTGTGCTGACCACACTAGAGCCCTGCCCAGCATGGGGCACTGTGCTGACCACACTAGAGCCCTGCCCAGCGTGGGACACTATGCTGACCACACGAGAGCCCTGCCCAGCGTGGGACACTGTGGTGACCACACTAGAGCCATGTCCAGCATGGGGCACTGTGCTGACCACACTAGAGCCCTGCCCAGCGTGGGACACTATGCGGACCACACTAGAGCCCTGCCCAGCGTGGGACACTGTGGTGACCACACTGGAGCCCTGTCCAGTGTGGGACACTATGCTGACCACACTAGAGCCCTGCCCAGCGTGGGACACTGTGGTGACCACACTAGAGCCCTGTCCAGTGTGGGACACTGTGCTGACCACACTGGAGCCCTGCCCAGCCTGGGCCTTGTGTTGACTTCACTCGGGCCCTGCCCAGCGTGGGGCATTGAACCAGCCACACTAGAAGGGGCGAGCTGTGCGTTTCACATAATTCCATGGATCCCAGCTTCTGTACCGTCAGCACCAGTGATGCAGCAGAGTCGAGTATCATGGCTAAGGACAGATACAGAGGGAAAGAGATTCACTTGAAAATGAGAATTTAAAAAAATGAAGGCATAAGATTTGCAGGAATATGGGAATGGAAAGGGAATGGGACTAATTGGCGGGTGAAGCCATGGAGGGATTCAAACTCAAGAATGAGAATATTAAAATTAAAGTGCGGCCAGACCGGGAGCCAATATAGATCAATGAGCACATGGGTGATGGGTGATCGGGATTTGGTGTGAGTTAGGTTAAAGGCAGCAGAGGTCTGAATGGGCGATGGTTTGTGGAGGTTAATAACTGGGAGGGTGACCTTGAAAGAATTGGAATGGTCAAGTGTGGATTTAACAAAGACACGGATGAGGGTTTATGCAGCAGATGGGCTGAGGCAGAGGTGGAGATGGGTGATATTACAGAGGTAGCAGTAGACAAGGCTGGTGATGGAAAGAATATGAAGTGGAAAGTCAGCACAGGTTGAAATAGAACACAGAGGCTGTAAACAGTCTCAGACACTGGCCACGAAGGAGTAAATGTTTCAGAGATACCGGTTGGAGTTTGTGATGGAGACCAACCACACTGGCTTCAGTCTTCCCAAAATGTAAATTAAAGAACAATATTTCAGTGAAACAGGGTTTACAAATCTCCTATATTCAAAGCAAGATACTACAGATTCTGGAAATCTGAAATAAAACCAAAAACGTGCTGGAAATGCTCATCAGATCTGGCGGCATCTGTGTAGATAGAAGCAAAGTTAACCTTTCAGGCCAGTAACCTTCCATCAGAACTGACAAAGGTTAGAATTATAATAGGTTTTAAGCAAATAAAGTGGGAGTAGAACAAAAGATGAAAAAAATAATCAAAACAGTGGGCAAGCACACGGCAAAAAAGTGCAATGTTGAAACAAACCAAACTAAAATGAAATACAAATAAAAAATACAAAGTTGAACTAAAAAAAGTGGGGGGGGGAGGTGTTGCGCAGTCATGCTCACAACTTACTGAACTCAGTGTTCAGTCCAGTAGGCTGTAGTTGCCTAATCGGTAAATGAGATGCTGTTCCTCGAGCTTGTGTTGATGTTCACTGGAAAACTGCAGCAATCCCAGGACAGAAATGTGGGCATGAGAGCGGGGCTGTGGGGGGGAGGGGGGGAATGGAGTTTCGGTGTGGTGTGTTGATATGGCAAGGGTAGAGCTGTCGTTGTCTGGCATACCGACCTCTACCATGCAGAGCCTCAGCGCCCACTCTCATACACTTCGTTCCACCTCCCCCTGGACCATGACCCCACCACAGGTCTCTCACTGACCTCATCTCATCCAGAGATCTTCCTTCTACAGCTTCCAACCTCATAGATCTGCAATCCTGGACAGCCCGCTTCTACCTCCTTCCTAAAATCCACAAACAGGACTGTCCTGGTAGACCCAACATTTCAGCCTGTTCCTGCCCCACTGAACTTATTTCTTTCCGTCTTGACTCTCTCTTTTCTCCACTGGTCTAGTCGCTTCCAACCTACATCCTTTACTTTTCTGACACCCTCCATCATTTTGGCAATTTCCAGTTTCCTGGCTCTAACTGCCTCCTCTTCACTATAGATGTCCAATCTCTCTACACCTCCATCCCCCACCAGGACAGTTTGAGGGCTCTCCAGTTCTTCCTTGCACAGAGGCCCAAGCAGTCCCCATTCACCACCACCCTCCTTTAGTTTACTTTAGAGATACAGCACTGAAACAGATCCTTCGGCCCACTGAGTCTGTGCCGACCATCAACCACCCATTCTCCTGGATGAACTTGTTCTCACGTTGAACAACTGCTTCAACACCATTCACATCCTTCAAATAAAAGATGTTGCTATGGGTTCTCTGTACGGGTCTTAGTTATGCCTGTCTTTTTGTGAGACATGTCGAACATTCTTTGTTCCAGTCCTACTCAGGCCCCATACCTCAACTCTTTTTCCAATGCATTGATGACTGTATTGGTGCCGTTTCTTGCTTCCACCCCAAAGTGGAAAACTTTATCAACTTTGCTTCCAATTTCACCATTCGCTGATCTTTGCCACGTCCATCTCCAACACTTCCCTTCCCTTCCTCGACCTCTCTGTCTCCATCTCTATGGATAGACTGTCTACTAATATTCATTAAAAGCCCACTGACTACCACAGCAACCTTGACTACACTTCTTCACACCCTGCCTCCTGAGTTTCTCCAACTCCGATTCATCTACTATGATGATGCAACCTTTCACAACTGCACTTCTGATAATTCTTGTTTTTCCCATAACCCAGGATTAACCCCGCCCCCCCACCCCACTATTGTTTACAGGGCCCTCAACCATGTCCAGTCCATTTCCCGCACCTCCACCCTCACACTTTCCCCTCCCTCCCAGAACTGCGACAGGATTCACCTTATCCTCACTTTCCTCCCACCAGCCTCCACATCCAAAGTATCATCCTCCGCTATTTCCGCCTCGTCCAGCGTGATGCCACTACCAGATGCATCTTCCCCTCGCCTCCCTTGTTTGCATTCCGAAGGGATTGTTCCCTCCGTGACGACCTTGTCCACTCCTCCATTATCCTGACCTCTTTGGCCGTTCCCAGGTCACCTTCCCATGCAATCACAGGAGGTGTAATACCTGCCTTTTACCTCCTCTCTCCTCACTATCCAAGGCCCCAAACAATCTTTACTCAGAGAGTAGTAAGGGCGTGGAACGCCCTGGCTGCAGCAGTAGTAGATTCGCCAACTTTAAGGGCATTTAAGTGGTCATTGGATGGACAGATGGATGAAAATGGAATAGTGTTGGTCAGATGGTTTCAGAGGACGGCGCAACATCGAGGGCCGAAGGGCCTGTACTGTGCTGTAATGTTCTAATTTCCTTTCGCGTGAAGTAGCGATTTATTGTATTTCTTTCAATGTAGCATACTGTATTCGCTGCTCACAAGGTGGTTTCCTCTGCATTGGGCAGAGCAAACGCAGATTGGGTGACCGCTTTGCAGAACGCCTCTGTTCAGTCTGAAAACATGACCCCGAGCTTTGTGTCGCTTGCCATTTAAACACTCCCCCTGCTCCCATTCCCACTTACCCATCCTGGGATTGCTGCAGTTTTCCAGTGAATATCAACGTAACCTCATTTGACAATTAGGCACTGTACAGCCTGGCGGACTGAGCACTGAGTTCAATAATTTCAGAGCATGACGGCCCTCCTGACCACACCCCCCCTTTTTTATAATTTGACCATTTTTTCTGTTTTGCTTTGTATTTTTCATATTTTTATTTCAATTTATTTCAATGTGTTTCATCATTACACTCTGTCTTATCATGTGCCTGCCCATTTTTTCGTGCAAAGTCTTTCATTATTCTATCATTTAACACCCTCTCTGCACGAACGCTTTGTATTTCACCATACCATTGAACACACTCTTTGTTTTTGCCTTTGCCCCATGACTTCCTTGACAGTTATTCTCTGTTACCCTCTGTCCTATCAACACCTCCCCATTTGTTCTCTTTTGTCCCACTCCCATTTTATTTGCTTAAAGCCAATTACACTTCTAACCTTTACCAGTTCTCATGAAAGATCGCAGATCTGAAATGTTAACTTTGCTTCTGTCTCCACGGTTGCTGCAACACCTGCTGAGTATTTCCAGCACATTTTGGTTTTATTTCAGATTTCCATTATCTGCAGAATTTTGTTTTTTTTTATATTAGCACTCCCTTTCTGTCGTTTCACTGTTATTTAATAAATCTGGAATTAAAAGCAAGTCGAATGATGACCATGAAATCATTGTTGATTGTTGTCCTTTAGTGAAGAAAATCTGCCATACTTACCCGGTCTGGTCCACATGAGACTCCAAACTACAGCAATATGGTTGGCTCATACAATATCCTCTGAAATGGACTAGTAAGCCACTCAGTTTTATCAATCCTCTATTTAGTCTAAGGAAAGGAACGAATCCAGACGAACCACCCAACGTTGACCTATGCACTGGAAACCCAACCCGATCGTCCATGCAAAGTCCTCCTAACTAACATCTGGTAGCTTGCACCAAATTGGAAGAGCTATCCCACAGACTAGTCAAGCAACAGTCTGACATAATTATACTTCCGGAGTCATACATTACAGGCAATGTCCCAGAGACACCACCATCAGCATTCCTGGGTATGTCCTGTCCCACTGGAAGGACCGACTCAGCAGAGGTGGTGACATACTGGTATACAGTCAGCGCGTGGTTAGCTTGGGAGCTCTCAGCATTCACTCTGGACCCCATTATGTATCGTGGCATTAGATAAAACATGCACAAGGAAACACCCTGCCGATTACCACCTACCACCGCCCGCAACCGGCCTCTCCCGCCCTCCACCATTAGCTGATTTATCAGTGCTTCCCGACGTTGAACACGAATTGGAGGAAGCACTGAGGGTGGTAAGGGCACAGAATGCTCTCTGGGTGGGGGACTTCAATGTCCATCACCAAGAGTGGCTCGGTAGCACCACTATTGACCGAGCTGGCTGAGTCCTAAAGGACATAACTGCTAGACTGGGTCTGTGGCAGGTGGTGAAGGAACCAACAAAAGGAAAAAGCCTACTTGACCTAGTACTCACCAATCTACCTGTTGCAGATGAATCTGTTTGACAACATTGGTAGGAGTGACCACCGCACAGTCCTTGTGGAGAAGACGTTCTGTCTTTGAATTGAGGTATACCCAGTATTGTGTTAGGTGGCCACCGTGCTAAATGGGACAGATTTCGAACAAAGCTACCAACTCAAAACTGGACATCCATGAGGAAATATGGGTCATCAACAGCAGCAGAATTATATTCAACCACAATGTGTAAATTCATGGCCTGGAATATCCCCCACTATACAATTACCATCAATCTGGGGGATCAACCCTGGTTCAATGAGAGTGCAGTAGGGCATCCCAGCAGCAGTACCAAGCATACCTCCAAATGAGGTGTCAGCCTGGTGAAGCTACAGCACAGGACTACTTGCATGACCAAAAGTGGTAGCAGCATGCGACAGACAGAGCTAAACAATTCCACAGCCAACAGATCAGCTCCCAAGCCGATGCCTCCCCAACCATCCTGCCAGCCCTCTTAACTTCCAGGCCATCTCCAAAAGACTTGAAACATTCAGCCTGTTGAATCAGGAAAGGCGTCCAGCCACATGACATACCAGATAAACTAACTTGTAGAGAGAACAGGTAAGTTTTCTGATCGATTAACTCCATGTTCTACCACAGTTCATATAAAACTCCTCCACCTCCTCCCACTAGCTTTTTGTACTCGCTAAAACCTACAAGCTAACAGTTCAAGGTCATTTTTCATACTCTCACCACTCAATTGCCTGGATGAGTGCAGCTGCAATCACACAAAAGAAACTGTACAGTACTTCTGCATCCAATCATGAATGGTGGTTGACAAATGAATAACTATCAGGAGGAGGAGGCACCACAAATAGCAACATCTCAATCATGGGGGAGCCCAGCATCTCAGTGCAAAAGACAAGGCTGAAACATTCACATCCATCTTCAGCCAGAAGTGGCGAGTGGATGATCCATCTCGGCCTGCTCTTGAGGTCCTCAGCATCACATATGTCAGTCTTTAGCCTATCTAATTCAGTCGTGATAGCAAGAAATAACTGAAGGCAGTGGATGCTGAAAAGGTTATGGGCTCTGACAATATTCTATCAATAGTACTGAAGACCTGTGTACCAGAAGTGACCAGTCCCCGAGCCAAGCTGTACCAATCCAGCGACAATACTGACATCCACCTGACAACGTGGAAAATTGACCAGATATGGCCCGTACACAAAAGGCAGGACAAATCCAGCCCGGCCAATTACCACTCTATCAGTCATTTTCGATCATCAGAAAAGTGATGACAGGGGTCAATGTCAGTGCTATCAAGTGGCGCTTGCTCAGTAATAATCTGCCCACTGAAGTTCAGTTCGGGTTCCGCCACAGCCACTCAGCTCCTGACCTCATTGTAGCCTTGGTTTAAACATGACCAAAAGAGCTCAACTGAAGAGGTGAAGTGAGAGTGACTGCCCTGGACATCAAGGCAGCATTTGACCGAGTATAACATCAAGGGGCCCTCGCAAAACTGGAGTCAATAGGAATCAGAGGGAAAACGCTCCACTGGTTGGAGTCATACCGAGCACAGATGAAGATGGTTGTGGTTGCTGGAGGTCAATAATCTCAGTCCCAGGACATCACTGTACGAGTTCGTGAGGAGAGTGCTCGATCCAACCATCTTCAGCTGCTTCATCAATGACCGTCCCTCATTATAATTCAGAAGTGGGGATATTCGCTGAAGATTGCAGAATGTTCTGCACAATTTGTGAGACCTCATATACTGAAGCAGCATGTGTTCAAATGCAACAAGGCCTCGGCAACATGCAGCCTTGGGGTAGTAAGTGGCAAGTAACATTCACGCCACACAAATGCCAGGCAATAACAATCTCAAACAAGAGAGAATCTATCCATCGCCACTTGATGTTCAATGGCATTAGAATTGTTGAATCCAGCGCTATCAACATCCTGGGGTTACCATTGACCAGAAACTGAACTGGATCAGTCACATAAACACTGCAGCTGCAAGAACATGTCAGACGCTCGGGATTCTGCCGCAGGTAACTCATCTTCTGTCTCCCTAATGTCTGCCCACCATCTACAAGATAGAATTCAAGAGAGTGATGGAATACTCTTCATTTGCCTGGATGAGTGTAGCTCCAACAACACTCAATAAGTTCAACACCATCCAGGACAAACCAACCCGCTTAAACGGCACCCCATCCACCACTTTCAACATTCACTCACTTCACCACGGATGGCACACAGTGGCAGCAGTGTGTACCATCTACAAGATGCACAGTAGCAACCATGACTCCGTCCACTGCACCTACAAAAACCCTGAGCACTGCCACCTATAAGGACAAGGGCAGCAGATGCACGTGAACACCACCACCTGCAAGTTCCCCTCCAAGCCACACACCACCCTGACATGGAACGATGCTGTCGTTCCTTCTCTGTCGCTGGGTTAAAATCCAGACACTCCCTTCTTTACAGCATTGTGGGTGTATCTACACCCCAAAGACTGCAGCGGTTAAAGAAGCCAGCTCACTGCCACCTTCTCAAGGGCCATTAATGATGGGAAATAAAAGCTGGCCTAGCCAGTGACGACCACATCCCATGAACGAATATTAAAAAAACATCTCTCCTGCCCTCCATCCTATCACACAACTTACTTTTCTTTCTTCTTTCCCCCTCCTTTTCACTTGCTGAAAACCATTTTCTGTTCTGTTTAGTTTTGTTTGGAGGTGCAGCACTGAAGCAGGCCCTTCGGCCCACCGAGTCTGTGCCAACCATCAACCACCCATTTATACTAATCCTACACTAATTCTATATTCCTACCACATCCCCAACTGTCCCTATATTTCTCACCCACGTACCTATACTAGGGGCAATTGCTAATGGCCAATTTACCTATCAACCTGCAAGTCTTTGGCATGTGGGAGGAAACCGGAGCACCTGGAGCAAACCCACGCAAACGCAGGGAGAACTTGCAAACTCCACACAGACAGTACCCAGAATTGAACCCTGGACACTGGAGCTGTGAGGCTGCAGTGCTAACCACTGCACCACTGTGAAAGGTCAGAGACCTGATACGCTGACGATGCCTCCACAGATGCTGTCAGGACTGCTGAGTATTTCCAGCACTTACTGTTTTAACGTCAGTATTTATTGGGTCACCTGAACGTCACATTATCAACAGGAATCCCATGAAATGACAGTGTTGGCAGAGAGAATCTCAGATCTCTACTTTTATATTGCATTCTTTTAGGTATCTGAGAAATTCTGAGGATATCTTGCATGTGTAACATATTTTATATAGCTTCTTTGCTGAGTATCAGTGATTGCTGGAAGTTTCTTGCTTAGTGTTACCATTTTCACTATGTTCATGTGTAAGTGTCATTGTTTTTAGGATTGATTAGCTCCTCACAGAAACAAGAGATTGACTCAAAGACCTGAATGCTCCACCATTCTGGGTGTGCATTTCCAGTTTCTCTTACAACCAGTTACTGTCAACGCCCATGGCTCATACTGAAATTGTCACACTGTGATATCTGCAAAACACAGCTCAAGGGGACCAGTCTATCAGATTGGGAAAGGACCGGATACACCTGCAGAAACCAAAGAGTGTGTGGCAGTGTTATGGGGGGCTTTGCCTTGTTTCAAATGATTTTCGTCTAGATTGACAATACAGTTCGTGGAATTGTTTAATTAACTGTCCATTTCTGGAGGGTTTTTATTTCATTCTATGTGACATCTGGGGAGTGAATTATTTTAAGGTGTTCTACCTGTGATAACTTTATAGTGGCACCTCAGCTGTGTTCATTTATTGACCTGTTTTAATTCTTCAGACTCTTTCCATTGTCCAGATCTACTTTCAATCCCAGAGAAATTAGGCTGACATTCAATGTTATTTATTGAGTTACAGTGGACAGTTTATTGAAGCAACGGTTTACCTTCAGATCCCCTCTTTGAATTGAATCATAACTGACATTGACACAGCCTGCATTTCCGATGATCGGATCACAGCGAGTTAACGATTTACATTTACACAGTTTCAATCCTCCTGATTGTGTTTCATTCTTAACAGTATTCCTGCATCATTAACCTATGCAGGAAATAGCCTTAATATCTCATGGATTCTTCTATTTTACTGTAAAACCACAGGGAGAAATGATGCTCCTGGTGGATCTGACTTTGCTGATTGATTTGGACTAAGCCGACTTTATCCCGATCTGCTGATATTTTGTGTTATATATCAGGGAAAGTGTACACAGATTACGGTAATTTTCTACTGTTATTCAATCTTTGTGGTAAGTGATACGTTTATGTCAAACCTTTCCAATAATTATTGATATTGCACAGACATGCTTCCCCCAATACTGGATTTTATGCAGCAAAGTTCAAATTCTGAGGTGAAATATACTGCTGCAGTATCTTGATATTGCAGAGCAGCAGGAAAGAAAAACAGAAGCACAGAACTAACAACAACATGCCAGGTGCTTCCTGTCAGTTCAACAGAATCGCAAAACACGCAGTGACTGTTCTGAGGCTCTGCAGACTGTGAGCTGCTTTCCCCATATTTCGGTAATGGAAAGCCGTTCTTGACTCCAAATGGTCTAACTTCAAGAAAACTGACTACTTTTTCTTTTAGAGGGAAAACTTCACATCCCTCTCCATGTAGCTCAATTGTACAAAATCGCAACTTGTGATTACCAGTCAGTCTGTCTGTGTGTTCAGCGTCTCTCGACAGGCTCGATCAGTGATCACATTTCCTCACATATTTGGCAGGTTTTCCAATAAAGCTACACAGTCGTTATATGGAGTGTAAATGTGCAGCATTTTTGAGAGTTACGGCTCAGACACTCTGCCGCTCTACGGAGGGCCAAGACAGCAAATCCGGGCAAGAAAAACAGCGATTGCTGTATTACTGGTAGCGGTGGGAATGGTAATCGTGGTGACTGTCTTCAGCATCAAGGCAGCATTTGACCAAGTGTGAGCCTAAGGAGATCACTTTCCTAATCCCATCATATTCCCTTTTGCCAGCCTCTTCCAAAGTTATTTATCTATGCTGTGTATGTCTTTGTCTTTTCATTCAATTACAACCTCACCTCATTTATCAAAGACATCATCTTATTTATAAGGCAAATACTGTGAATGCTGGAAATCTGAAATCTGAACAGAAAATGCTGGAACTACTTGGTAGGTGAGACAGCATTTTTGGAGAAAAAGACTTAAACATCCCAGCTGAAGAATATACTTCCGAACTGGAAAATGATGTGCTGTGACTGTGTTTAAATACGCACAGAGGCTGGGAAAGGGGGACAGGAGGAAGGATTGAAAGAGAGAAACTGTGATCGAGTGGAAGGGAGAGTGGTTAAATGAAAAGCAGTATCATTCCCAATGCCTGCGATCAAAAACAAATGGGGGCAATAGTTTGCAGCTTTCTTTTTGTTTTGAAGTTGACGCTGAGTCAGGAAGATTGAAACAGTGAAGGAGAACGAGAACCAAGAAATCAGTTGTGATTGGGATAGGGAATTATAATGGCAAGTGACCGGAAGCTAAGAGAATTAATGGCAGTGCTCAGCAAAGCAATTGAAGAATGTGTGTTTGGTCTCCGCAGTGCAGAGGACAATGCATTATTAAGAATGAATACAAGGGATTAAATAAAAGGTACAAGTAACTCACTGTTTGCGAGCCTGACGGTTAAAAGAGAGGAGGTGAAAGGGCAGTTAACGCATCTCCAACACTTGCATTGGAAGGTGACAGTGGAAGAGTAGTGGGTGTTTTGAGTGAAGGAAGAGTGGGTCAAGCTGTACCTTCAGAAGTCTGAAAATGGAGAGGAGGATGTCTGGTGGTAGAATTGTGGTGAAGTTGGCAGAAGTGGCGGAGGATAGTTCATTGAATGTAGAGGCCAGTGGCGTGAATGTTGAGGATAAGGGAAACTTTATTATAGTGAAGGGAAGAATGGAAAGAGTGAGAGTGGAACTGTGAGCAATGGAATGGAGAGGTTCAAAGGCCCTTTCAACCATGGTGGAACATAACTCACAGGTGAGAAAAAGGAAGTCACATCAGAAGCACTGTAGTGAATGTTCAGCGTTGTAAGGATAGAGGTGACAGAGATGGAGAAGCTGGGAGAATAGAATAGAGTCCTTGCAGGAAGCAGGATGTGAGCAATTGTAATCAATGTAACTGTGACAATCAGTGGCTTCTAGCACATTCCGGTAGGCAGATTGCTCCATAAATGAAGATAGACTTCCCTCCCTTCCTTCATTTCTGTGTCCCCATTCTCCCAGTGTTCTCTGTCCCTGTCGCACCTGTTCTGGTGAAGCCGCCACCAAACACATCTTCCCCTCCCCTTTACATTCCTTCTGAAAGGACAGTTCTCTCCGTGACAGCTTGGCAATTTTCCAACAACCCTAATTCTAACAAGCCTTTCCATGGCATCATCCCATGCAATTGCAGGTGATGCATAACTGCTCTTTTGGAGCACGGGCTGTATCACTGTCCTCATCTTCCCCACACAATCTAACAGGAAGAACTATCTGGAGCAAATTGCATGAGCTGAAATCTTTCCTGCAATCTCCCTCACAATCCAACAAGAGCTAAATACACTTCGTTCTAAAGCGCACTTCGAACTGGAGAAGAATAATCCCTTTTGCTTTACAATGTCCATTACATTTCGAGTAAGATGTCATTCTTATACAGGCTTGGGCGGATAAGTGGTATATAACATTCGCAACACACCCATGCCAGCTAGTTGCCTTCTCCAACAGGAAAGAGTCTAACCAACGCTTCTTTACATAAAACGACGTTAACATCGTCGAATACGACAACAGTAGCATCCTGGGGTTTACCATTGACCAGACTGTTTACTGGACCAGTCATTCAAATACTGTAGCTACAGATGTAGGTCAAATACTAGGTATACTGTGGGCAGCAACTCATCTATTGGCTCCGCATTCATTTCACCATTAACATAGCACAAGTCAAGAGCTGGTAGAATACTTCCCACTTGTCTGTAGAGTGAAGCTTAAACAATTTACAACAGCAAGATGGATGACACCCATCCCGCTGTTCTGTGTAACTCCATCCATCTTGATGAAGATTGTTGTCCCATTTTATGGCTAAAGGGAAACCACTTGTGTTTTGAGACGACAGGCGCTCGCAGTGTTAACACTCTTCGTGCTCTGTTCTGGGAACCGAGGCCAGTCTGCTGATTAAACTGCAGTGGGACACTGAAGAAACGCAGAGGTCCCAAAACCTTGGTTCTGTAAAACTGCACCTGAGGTCTACAGTCAGGTCAATACAATCTTTCTGCTAGAGAGAGTTTTGGAAAGCACATCTCGACTTGTACTTATTTGCATCTGATTTACTGGAAACATTGATCACTCATTTGTCACTTCCCCATTCTGATTTTGGCCACTGTCTCTCAGACACCCTAGTGCCCAGCTATAAGTGAGATTGTTGGTTTCTTTAACGGTCGGAGTTCCTGCAAAAAGCTGAGACATACGAGTTTATGCATTATTTTCCCTCGATATGTTCCATTCCTTTGTATGGAGTATTCCTAAGAATCACACTAATTAGAAAGGGTCACAGGGTTTGAAGGCTCTTGTTCCACTGTTATGTATGTTTGGGAGATTGAGTAGTTGTGTGAAACTGGATTTCACTTACCTGTGATTTTAAATGTTATTGTTCTGTTGCAGGTACTTTACAGGGAGGCGACTGGGATGGGCAATAAATGTTGGCCTAGGCAGAGATGCCTTTCATCCGTGAAATAGTTTTTAAAAAAATTAAAAACTGGTATTTCGTGTTGAATACTCATAAGAACGATGACACCACGAGAGAATGCAGACAGAGACAATTCCAAGGCAGTGTGCGGGGCTCGGGTGTACAGGAGGGCACAAGAATGGGTAACAATCCATTTGTTATTGGGGATTCGATAATCGGGTGCAGAAAGGTGTTTCTACAACTGCAGACATGAGACTGGAATGGTCGATTGTCTCCCTGGTGCCAGGGTAAAGAATATCACTGAATGGGTGAAGGACATTATGTGGAGGATTGGGGAACAATCAGAAGTCCTGGTCCATATGGGAACCAATGACACTGGTAGGGAAAGGAATGAGGTATTACAGGCAGAAAAAGATGAAAGAGCAGGACCTCAAAGGTAATAATCTGTATTACTGCCAGTGCCACGTTCCCGTGAATACAGAACCAGCCGATAGTGCAGGTGAATGTGTGTCTGCAGAAATTGTGGAAGGAGGAGTCCCGGGGAACTACGACCAGATTTGGACCAGGAAGGACCTGGACAAGACACAAAAGTTGCAACAGCACAGGGCTAGGACCAATGTACTGGAGGGAAGCTTATCTAGTGCTGTGAGGGAGAGTTTAAACTAAAATGACAGTTTTGGGACAGCAGACTCAACAACAGAGAAGGAACAGGGTACATGGATAATTAAAAGGGAGAAAAAAGCAACAACACAAAGAATAGTGCAGTAAGAGCGGGAAGTAAAAGGCCAAAACTCAAAGCCAACTAGCATGGTATGAAATGCATGAGTGTTAATGAAAGAAATGGCAGAAATAAGATTGCCGAGGTTTCATCCGCAAGTTGCCACATAGTGTTATGATAAAATAGGTTTGACGGAGATCTGTCTTAAACATCAGCAGTATCAGGAACTAAACATTGTGTTCAGCAGGGATAGAGAAGGGGAAAATAAGTAAGTGGGAGACAGCATTGATCTGGTCCATTACAATTCTAGAGAAGAGCAAATACTAGGGGTTTCAACGAGTGAATCTATTCCCTAATCCATTCAGAAAATGATGCTTTAAATAGCTCAGTGTTTATTTTACACACCCCCCTAACAGTGAGCACTAGATTATGGAGTTATTCTGTCGCCGAAGTTCAGAGAAATATAGAAATGCTTTCACCTTCAATTGCGCTAATGCAGTCTGCGACAAACCATAGTAAAAGGGGAAAGAGGGAAAACAAGAGCAACAACTTGTTATTTATGTAGTGTCCTTAACGTAGTTAAAATATTCAAGTTGCATTATCAAACAAAATTTGATAGCGATAACAAGATATTATGGCAGTTGATCAAATGCTTTGTCAAGGTGGTAAGTTTTAAGCAGCATCCTAAAGAAGGAAAAAGATGTAGCGAGGCAGAGGTTTATGGAGGGAATTCCAGAATTTAGGATCTTGGCAAATGAAAACAAGACCATCAGCGATGGAGCGATTAAATTTGGGAATGCTGAAGATTTCAGAATTGAAGGAGCACAAATATCTGATAGGGCTGAAGGAGATTACAGAGGTAGGGAGGGAAGCGGTCATTCAGAGATTAGAATATACAGGTAGTGAGGATGTTTCCATTGGCAGGTGAAGCTAGGACAAGAGGGCATCGCCTCAAGATCAGAGGGAGCAGATTTAGGACTGAGTGAAGAAGAAACTTCTTCACCCAGAGGGTTGTTAATCTATGGAATTCCTTGCCCAGTGAAGTAGTTGACGCTTCTTCAGTAAACGTTTTTAAAGCTAAGGTAGATATCTTTTTGAACAATAAAGGAATTAAGGGATGCGGTGGGAGCGCGGGCAAGTGGGTCTGAGTCCACAAAAAGATCAGCCATGGTCTTATTGAATGGCGGAACAGGCTCGAGGGGCCGGACGGCCTATTCCTGCTCCTAGTTCTTATGAACTTATCATCTCTCCTGGGGGATTCAGAGGGATTTTTGCTCATTGTTTGGCCACGTTCAGGAGGTTCCAGCTCCCCTGCAGCTGCTGCCCTGGAGAAATTAATTGCATTGTATTTAAAATCTTTCCCTCAGTTTGGAGATATTAGGAGAAATTGTTTACACGAGCAAACGGGAGAAACAAATAGGCATGTTTGACAGGTTTCTGAAAGCAGACTCAATATTAACTTTGAAAAGACAATTGGATCAAAATTTCAACTACACTTATTTATAGTAGAGAAGATACCAACATAGAAAGAGAAGTGTGTGAGAGAGAGATGTCATAACATTAGTGATCAAGAACTCAACACAACTTATATTGAGAGCTTTTATTTATTAATGACTGTTTCAGTTTTATTTGATCCTGTTGTTTTATTTATACATTACATTTAATCACTCAATATAACTTTCCAAACAGGAGCGAGTTTCATGTTACAAGTGTTAACAGTAGTAAAGTAGCCATTTTACAAAAGTTGCATTGAAATTTCTTTATTCAGCAACTCAAGTTTACAATAAACTAAATTCCTCAGATTTGTGGAAACTTTCAAACTCAGCAAGAGATTCTCCCATCAGCAATGGCTCAGGATCTCCATCTGCTGGTGTCCCTGCTTCACTGCAGTTGCTGCCCCTCACAATATCGCCATCTGCTGGTTTCCCTGTGTCACTGCAGTTACTGCCCCTCTCTCACTTTCTCCATGTTCTGGTGGCCCTGTCTCACTGCAGTTACTGCCCTGCTCACCATCTCCATTTGCTGGTGTCCCTCTCTCACTGCAGTTACTGTCCCCATCTCACCATCTCCATCTGCTGGTGTCTCTGTCTTACTGCAGCTACTATCCCTCTCTGACCATCTCCATCTGCTGGCGACCCTGCCTCACTGCAGTTACTGCCCCTCTCACTATCGCCATCTGCTGGTTTCCCTGTGTCACTGCAGTTACTGCCCCTCTCTCACTTGCTCCATGTTCTGGTGGCCCTGTCTCACTGCAGTTACTGCCCTGCTCACCATCTCCATCTGCTGGTGTCCCACTCTCACTGCAGTTACTGTCCACCTCTCACCATCTCCATCTGCTGGTACCCCTGTCTCACCGCAGTTTCTGCCCCCTCTCACCACGACATAATCAGCTTTGCAGCTTTGTCCGCTGGCTGCAGTTGTTGACAAAGCAACCACGAGGTGGCGCTGCACTGCCACATGCGCAAACGTATCCTATTCCCGTGAACCATCAGAATCTGCCACGTTCTGGCAGCTGCCAGGAATAAAGATGACGCCAGTCAAATAATCACAAAGGCGGGTGGAGGGTGGGACTTGGAGCTAGGCGGGGGGTGGGGTCGGATTGGGATTTAGTTCCTGTGTTTGAAACCCTTCAGCTCTTTCTATGATTTCACTAATTTAACAATGAGATTGAGAGGGTATTTCACCGCCTTTTTCAGCTCCTGTCTGAATTTAGTCTGTGTCACAATGTAAATACATGTGTTGGTGCAGGAACTGAGAATCTGCAGCATCTTTGATGTTTTTTCTGTGATAAAGACAGGGTCACTGGTGGAAGAATAAGACTGGATATCTACAATTCGCCTATAAATGTTAAACACAACCCGGGTCAACCATAACAGTATAAAACTGCCGGATATACTGAAGAGTAAAATAATTGATTTCCTGCGATTCTCCATCTCTGGGTCCTTGTGATTCTCTGCATTGCATTGGCGCCGGAATCCCCTGCGGACTTTACTGGAGAATAAAATCCGTCTGACAGTCAGAACATTGAGCAGCAAAATCAGAAAGAGCGGGACACAAGGGGTTAAAATGAGGTCAAACAATTCAAATGCCCCCCATATGGGGGAAGTATAGAAGCTCAGTTTATAATCACAACCCATGGGAACATTATCAATAATGTAACGTTGTTTCAGTGTAAAGTACCAGGGAAGAGACTCTAAAAGGCCCAGCACACTCACTGTTCCTACAACCACAGCCGCCGTTTTCTCGCTGCAATATTTTGTTTTCAGCTTCTCACAACAAATGGCCACAAATCGATCAAAGGTGAAAGTGACTGTGAGCCAGACAGAAACATCTGTGGCTGCAGAAATCAGAAAGATAATGAAAGAACACACAGGAGTAATTCTCAGGAATGAATATCGGAAATAAATTTGAACAATTACACCCAATATGGGATCAGTGATAACGACCAGGAGATCAGACACTGCCATTCCCACCAGGTAGACTGTGATACATTTGGAGAGACCGCACCTTCCTCGGGACAGGATCACAATCGCCACAAAGTTAACTGGAAGAGAGAGAGAAAAGGAAGCAGTGAAATTACTGAACCGATATGGAGACAATGCAGCAGTTTGACAGGATCTGGGCTGAAATCACCAGCTTTGCTGCTGCATCGAACAGTGAAAACTGATTCATTAACCTGGGCAGTGCTTTGACACAGTGAAATGTTTGAAAATACAATTATTAATAATAAATATGGGAAAATGATACAAAAAGTGAATAAAGTCAGTACCGGATATCACTGGAACTACTGAGTGAGGATACAGTGCCAGTGGGGAAATGAGAAGGGGTTTTACAGAGATGGAATTCAATGGGTTAATTGGGAATTTGTCTGCAGACTGTTGGTTGGGAAGGTTTGGGGACAGCGGGATGTGCAACTGGTTTGTTGCTCTGGGTTCAGGGAACAGACAGGGACTGTTACCAAATGGGAAAACTGCAGCGCTGTGTTAGAGAATCAGCAAAGATCTCGAATGGCAGAGCAGGCTCGAAGGGCTGAATGGCCACCTCCTGCTCCTATGTTACTGTATTCCAGTCAGGTTGGACAAAGGAGGTGGAGATAGTGAGTGAGATTGGGAGGGAGAGAAGGAAAAGGACATGTTGGAGCAGGAGGGGAGACTGGAGCGCATGGTTTGGGAAAGTGGATAAACTGAAGCAATGGATGAGGAGGCTGAGCATTCAATACAGTGAGAGGGTAGGCTGAGATTCACAGGGAGAGACTGCAGCAGAGTGCTAGAGGAAATCTATTTTATAGATCCCAGTAATACTACTCAATTAATACATTCAAACAATAATCCCTGTGGTTATTAGTGTTGGAGAACAGTTAATTCTTTCTACAATATAGTCAATATATTTAGATTGTACAGGCTATTAAACATAAAGTTAAATATATTTTTGATATCAGCCTCGCTCTTTATTGAATTCAGCAGTCACAGAGATTTTAAAGTACAGTATTTAAATAATGAATTACCATAAGTGAAGAACTGATTCTATACTGTTTATATAGTCACTAAGTAAGGAATAGGAACTTTCCACAAAACAAAATGAGGACCTGACATAAATCCACACTGGGGATCAAGTCCAACAGGAAAATTAACACAATCTGACAACAGACAACTTCAACTCACAGTTTCTCTCACTAATTGTTCTGGACATTACAGCACTTTCTGATAGTGAATTATTCACACTTTTTTCTCTTTCTCTTTACTACTGCTATCTCTTTCCTTCGGTTTCGTTCTCCCTTCTCCTTTTCTCCTTCCCTATATCTCTGAAGTACTGCAGGAAAAAAGACAGAGGCGCAAGGGGAGAGCCAACTGTGCAACAGCCCCGACAAACAAATGTCTCTGCAGCACCTGTGGAAGAGCCTGTCACTCCAGAATTGGCCTTGATAGCCACTCCAGGCGCCGCTTCACAAACCACTGACAACCTGCAGGCGCGTATCCATTGTCTCTCGAGATAAGGAGGCCCAAAAGAAAGAACTCACACCCTGTAAATTGTTGCTTAATGCTGCTTTTCACATATGATTTATTCATAACATTCTGCATCTGTGTTCTGTTCACCAGCCCCAGGTTCAATGATTCTATTCTCGGAGTCAGTTTCTTCAATGGTGAAACCTCTGTGAATAATTTAATGCATCTACAGAACATCCAAGTCTCCACCTGTTCACCGACACTCTTCATTTCATCTACAATACATGTAATAAACATGATCGAAAGCTACTTCCAGACAAACCTCACAATCATTGAAATTCCTTCTCCTGGAATTATAAAATAATCTGTTAGAATGTGGGATTGTTTAATTAATAAAACAGCAACATCATCGCTGCAGCTGATAATATACAGATAAATGGAAAGACTCTTGAGTCCACCTGATACAGTGAAAACCAGTAAAACATCACATCACATCAATACTTTCTATTTTACAATGTCGTCCAGTGACAGTGAAGTTTCACAGTAAAGCAGAGAAGGAGATGTGAAAGTGTCAGCAGCAAACTCAATTCAGGAGCCAGACCTCTGAAGCAGCGTCAGACGCATACTGAATGAAATAATATTTGATAACTGTGATAATCAATAAACACATTGAAATCCCGGTTAAACTGAGCCATGTTATTGGGGAGGGCGAATATTTGTAACACTGAGACCGTGAGATGTCTCATTATCAAACACTGAAAAAAAATCATTAAAATATTCCAGGACCGGTTGGATCCACGTCATGAAACTGTTAAAACTCCTAATGGTCTGATTATTGATCCGAACTGAAACATCTCATTCCAATACATTCAATACACAGAATAATCCAGTATTAATGCCGCAGTTACTTAAAACAATACCATTAAATACATAATGCAGTTCCTGCAAAAATGAAAGAGTAGACAATGAGGAGATTTCATCAGTAAATTGCTGGAAAAGAACAGGAGGCTGTGTAACACACACAGAGGGAAATAATACCGAGTACAGCAGCACAGTTTACATCGAGTTACACCATTAACAGCTGAGATACTGCCTTACCAGGAACGCCAATTGCTGCAATTACAGGATAGTAAATAAGTATGAACTGAACGAATACTGGATATCCCATTTCTGTGAGACGCAGAGACTTCTGTTGGCCTGAAATGCACAGCTCCAGCAGACACTCTGAGCTGATCCGTTCCAATGGGTCCTGATTTATACAGGGGATAAGTCTCCACTGACACGATTATACCCCTGATCATTGCTATTAGTTACACTCACCTGAACAAACACATTACATCAGCAGCATTGACTCTGATGTAAATAATGTGGTGGATAAAACACAATCAATTGAATGTCAATGACATTTTCTTCGTAAGACCTCTCAAGGAATTAATCTGAATTCTGTACTCATACTGGACGGAAGCTACAATTATGAGAGCCGTCATTTACATTTTTCATATTATTGTATTGACCTTGTTGACTCCTGGCATTTCTATTGTAAATGTAACTGATCAGTTTGCAGTGGACACTGAATCCAGGGGCAAAAGCAATCCGGCTTCACACTGTTCTTGCCTTTCCCCAGTGAAAATGTGAACTTTGAGGATCTGAATCAGGACGATGTTAAGGGTTACAGCCCAGAAACTACTGTGGGTGATATTGGGGGACAGACTCTGTACACATCCATTGGGGAGGCAGTCACACAGTGATAATATCAGTGCTCAAGTTATCAAGATGCCATACCTGATGGGCTGGGAACAGGGGTTCAAACCCCACCTTGCCAACTGTTTAAGATAGAGGCAGCTCCCTCTCTATGTATAAAGTGGAGAGAGCTCCCTCTCTATGTATCAGGAGGAGGGAGCTCCCCCTCTATGTACACAGTGGAGTGAGCTCCCTCTCTATGTATAAAATGGAGAGAGCTCCCTCTCGATGTATAAAGTGGAGAGAGCTCCCTCTCTATGTATCAGGAGGAGGGAGCTACCCCTCTATGTATACAGTGGAGTGAGCTCCCTCTCTATGTATAAAATGGAGGGAGCTCCCTCTCAATGTATAAAGTGGAGGGAGCTCCCTCTCAATGTATAAAGTGGAGGGAGCTCCCTCCCAATACATAAAGTGGAGGGAGCTCCCTCCCTACGCATAAAGTGGACGGAGCTCCCTCTCTATATGTAAACAGTAGGGAGCTCCCTCTCTATGTGTAAAGCGGAGGGAGCTCCCTTTCTATGTGGAAAGAGGAGGGAGCTCCCTCTCGATGTGTAAAGTGGAGGGAGCTCCCTCTCTCGGTATAAAGTGGAGGGAGATCCCTCGCAATGTATAAAATGGAGGGAGCTCCCCCTCTACGGAGAAACTGGACGGAGCACCCTCTATTTAATATAGTGGAGGGAACTCCCGCACTAAGTATAAAATGGAAGGAGCTCACCCTCTACGTATAAGATAGAGTGGGTGCTCTCTCTATGTATAAAGTGGTGGGAGCTCCCTCTCTATGTGTAAAGCGGAGGGAGCTCCCTCTCTATGTATAACGTGGAGGGTGCTCCCTCTCTATGTGTAAAGCGGAGGGAGCTCCCTCTCTTTGTATAAACTGGATGGAGCTCCCTCTCTAGGTATAAAGTGGACGGAGATCCGTCTCTGTATATAAAATGGAGGGAGCTCCACCTATTTATGTCTAAAATGGAAGGAGCTCCCCCTCTACGTCTAAGATAGAGGGAGCTCCCTCTCTATGTATAAAGTGGAGGGTGCTCCCTCTCAGTATATAAAGTGGAGAGAGCGCCCTCTCTGCGGATGAATTGGAGGGAGCTCCCTTTCAAGGTGTAAAGTGGGGCGCGATTCAGGACAAAGGGGGGAGGGAAATGTAAACAAATGGAGAGAGGGACGAGATGCGAAAGACAGCGAGAGACAGAAGAGATAGTTAAGTGAGAGCTTGACAGTACCCCAGTAACCATCCCTTTGTCTGACCAGTGTGCTATTGGGGATTTAGTGCGAGTGTTGTTGGGCTTTGTGTTCGGGTGTGGCTGTTCTCCTTGGCACAGAGAAGGCTGATCGGAGATCTGATCTAAATGTGATGGGCTTGGGTAGAGTGGTAGAGCTCAGTGATGAAGGGGCATAAACTTAACGTGATTGGTAGAAAGATTAGAAGGGAGATTAGGAAACTATTTGTCACCGAGAGGGTGGTGAGGGTCTGGAACAGACGGCCTGAAAGGGGAGGTGAGGCGCAAAACCTCCAGTCATTCAAAAGGAGTCTGGATATGCACCTCAAGTGCCGGAATCTGCAGGGCTATGGACTAAATGGTGGCAGGTGGGATTAGAGTAGGAGGTTCGTTTTTCGGCTGGCGCAGACACGATGAGTTAAGTGGCCTCTTTCTATGTCTTAAATTTTCAGTGATTCTAAAGGAATGAGTTACTGGTTCAAAATTAACCAAGACATGTCTGCAAGCATTGCTGTCCTGGGACAGAGAGAGGAAGGGAGAGATGAAGAGAGAGAGAAAAACAGAAAGAGTGAGAGACAGAGAGAGAGGGACGGCACAGACCGAGAAACAGGGGGGAGACAGAGACAGAGTTAGAGGGAGAAACAGAGACAGAGAAGGAGGGAGAGACAGAAGGAGTGGAGATCGAGACAGGGGAGACAGAGACAGCGAAGGAGGGAAAGAAGGACAGAAATGGAGCGGCAGAGGAAGAGAGGAAGAGAGAGAGGGAGAGGGGAAGACATACAGAGGGACAGATTGAGATGAAGAGACAGAGAGAGAGAGAGAGAGAGAACGATTGGGAGAGACATGGATTGTGGGAGATAGGGTTAAGGGAGAGGCAGAAACAAAGAGAGAGAGTGCGGGGAGAGACAGGGATTGGCAGAGAGAGAGAGACAGGAAGAGAGGGATAGACCGAGAGTGCGGCAAAGAGAGAGAGAGAGAGAGAGAGAGAGAGAGAGAGAGAGATTGAGGGAGGGACAGAGGGAAAGACAGAGGGAGGGCCAGAGAGAGAGAGTGAGAGATGGGGAGACCGAGAAAGAGAGACAGGACAACGAAGGATAGAGAGAGAAAGACAGTAAAGATAGAAACATAGAGAGAGAGAGACAGTGACAGAGAGTGGGGAGACTACAGCAGCAGCTTTAGGTCAGTTATTTTAACTTCCGTGGTGGAAAACATCTAGATAAAATAATTCGAATCAATATCAATAGTCACATGGATAAATGTGAGTTAATTAAGGAAAGGCAGTATGAATTTCTGAAGGGAAAATCATGTTTAACGAACGGGCTGGAATCTTTTGAGGAGGTAACTGAGAGGGTTGATGAGGGCAATGTTGTTGATGTGGAGTACATGGATTTTCAAAAGGCGTTTGATACAGTGCCACACAACAGACTTGTGAGCAAAAATGTAGTTCATAGAATAAATTCGACGGTAAGAGCATGGATACGGAATTGGTTGAGTGACAGGAAACAAAGGGTAGCGATTAATGGATTTTGTCAGGCTGGAGGAAGGTTTTTCATGGAGTTCCCCAGGGGTCAGTGTTGGAACCCTTGAGTTTCTTGATATATATTAATGACCGAGACCTCGGTGTACAGGGTACTATTTCAAAATTTGCAGATGATACGATACTTAGAAGCATTGTGAACTGTGAGGAGGATAGTGACGAATTTCAAAAGGACATAGACAAGTTGGTGAAATGGGCAGGCAGGTGGCAGATGAAGTTCAATGCATAGAAATGTGAAGTGATTCATTTGGTAGGAAGAACATGGAGTGACAATATAGAAAAAGGGAACAATTCCAAAGGGGGAGCAGGAGCAGAGGGACCTGGGTGCACATGTGCAGAAGTCATTGAAAGTGGTAGGACAGGTTGAGAGCGCGGTTAATAAAGCATACAGTATCCTGGGATTTTTAATAGGGGCATGGAGAACAAGAGCAAGGAGGATATGTAGAATTTGTATAAGACACTAGTTCATCCTCAGCACGAGCATTGCGTCCATTTCTGAGTGCCACACTTTAGGAAAGATGTGAGGGTATTGGAGTGAGTACAGAAGAGATTCAAGAGAATGGTTCCAGGGATGAGGAATTTCAGTTATGAAGATAGATTGGAGAAGTTAGGAACATTTTCCTTGGAGAAGAGAAGGCTGAGATGTGATGTGATAGAGGTATTCATAATCATGAGGGATCTGGACAGAGTAGATAGGGAGAAACTGTTTCCACTTGTGAAAGGATCGAAAATGAGATGACACAAACAGAAAATATTTGGTAGGAGAAGCAAAAGTGACATGGAGAAAAACTTTTTCATGCAGTGAGTGGTTAAGGTCTGGAATGCGCTGCCTGAGAACGTGGTGGAGGCATGTTTAATTGAAGCATTCAAAAGGGAATTAGACCGTGATATGAAAAGGAAGAATGTGCAGTGTTATGAAGAGAAGGCGGTGTAATGGAACTGAGAGAATTGCATTCTCGGAAAACCAGTGCAGACAAGATGGCCTGAATGGCCTCCTGAAGCATTGCAACAACTCGGAGATAGAGGCAGAGAAAGAGAGAGGGGAGAGATAGAGAGAGAGAGAGCGACAGACAGCGGCAAAGTGAGAGAGGGGGTGGCAGAGAGACAGACAGACAGACAGAGGGAGGCAGAGAGACAGAGACAGAGACATACAGAGAGAGGGACACAGAGAGAGGGAGAGGCAGCGGCAAAGTGAAAGAAGGAGAAGCAGAGAGAGAGAGAGAGAGAGACAGACAGACAGACGGAGGGAGACAGAGAGACAGAGACATAGAGAGAGAGAGAGAGAGAAAGAGAGAGAGAAAGAGAGCGAGAGAACGACAGATAGGGAGGTAGAGAAGGAGGCAGAGTGGGAAGGAGCGATGATCTGAGGGAAAAACAGAGTGAAGTACTGAGACAGAATAAGGGGGACAGAGAGAATGAGTGACAGAGAGAGGGAGAAAGACAGACAGAGACAGAAAGAGAGAAGGAGAGGCAGAGAAAGGGAGAGGGAGAAAGAGAGAGAGAGATCACACGGTGGAGATACACTAATAAGAGAACCACAAAGAGACACTCCCTGAGGAGATACTGTATAACAGACCCACTCAGAGACTCTCCCTGTGGATATACGATAATAACAGATCCAATCAGAGACTCTCCCCGTGGAGATACAGTAATAACAGACCCACTCAGTGACTCTCCCTGTGGATATGATAAAATACAAGAACCACTTAGTGACGCTCCCTGTGGAGATACGATGATAACAGACCCACTCAATGCCTCTCCCTGTGGAGATACTATCAGAACAGACCCACTCAGTGATTCTCCCTGTGGAGATACTATGATAACAGACCCACTCAATGTCTCTCCCTGTGGAGATACTGGAAGAACAGACCCAGTCCGTGATTCTCCCTGTGGAGATATTATGATAACAGACACACTCAGTGACTCTCACTGTGTAGATACTACAATAACAGACCCACTCAGTGACTCTCCCTGTGGAAATACTAGAGGAATAGAACCACTCAGTGATTCTCATGGTGGGGATACTATGATAACAGACCCAATCAGCGACTCTCCCTGCGGAGATACCAGAAGAACAGACCCGATCAGTGTTTCTCACGTAGAGATACTATAATAACAGACCCACTCAGTGACTCTCCCTGGGGAGATACTAGAAGAACAGACCCACGAGGTGATTCTCCCTGTGGAGATACTATAATAACAGACCCACTCAGTGACTCTCCCTGTCGAGATACTCGAAGAACAGGCCCACTCAGTGACTCTCCCTGTGGAGATACTAGAAGAACAGGCCCACTCAGTGACTCTCCCTGTGGAGATACTAGAAGAACAGACCCACTCAGTGACTCTCCCTGTGGAGATACTAGAAGAACAGACCCACGAGGTGATTCTCCCTGTGGAGATACTATAATAACAGACCCACTCAGTGACTCTCCCTGTGGAGATACTAGAAGAACAGACCCACTCAGTGACTCTCCCTGTGGAGATACTAGAAGAACAGACCCACTCAGTGACTCTCCCTGTGGAGATACTAGAAGAACAGGCCCACTCAGTGACTCTCCCTGTGGAGATACTAGAAGAACAGACCCACTCAGTGACTCTCCCTGTGGAGATACTAGAAGAACAGGCCCACTCAGTGACTCTCCCTGTGGAGATACTAGAAGAACAGACCCACTCAGTTACTCTCCCTGTGGAGATACTAGAAGAACAGACCCACTCAGTGACTCTCCCTGTGGAGATACTAGAAGAACAGGCCCACTCAGTGACTCTCCCTGTGGAGATACTAGAAGAACAGGCCCACTCAGTGACTCTCCCTGTGGAGATACTAGAAGAACAGACCCACTCAGTGACTCTCCCTGTGGAGATACTAGAAGAACAGACCCACTCAGTTACTCTCCCTGTGGAGATACTAGAAGAACAGGCCCACTCAGTGACTCTCCCTGTGGAGATACTAGAAGAACAGGCCCACTCAGTGACTCTCCCTGTGGAGATACGAGAAGAACAGACCCACTCAGTGACTCTCCCTGTGGAGATACTAGAAGAACAGACCCACTCAGTTACTCTCCCTGTGGATATGATAAAATACAAGAACCACTCAGAGATTCTCCCTGCGGAGCTACTACTATAATAGAGCCAATAATTCACTGTCCTTGTGGAGATGCTTTAATAACAGACCAAACAGTGACTCTCCCAGAGGAGATAATTTAATAACAGACCCATTCAGTCACTCTTCTTGTGGAAATATTATGATGACACACACAATCGGTGAATCTCGCTTTGGAGATACATTCAGAACAGACCCACTCAGTGACTCTCCCTGTTGAGATGCTATAATGACAGAACCACTCAGTGAGTCTCCCTGTGGAGTTTCTACCATAACAGACCCATTCAGTGACTCTCCCTGTGGAGATTCTGTAAAAACAGACACACTCAGACACTCTCCCTGTGGACATACTACAGCAGACCCACTCCGTGACTCTCCCTGAGGCGATACTACAATGAAAGACCGACTCAGTAACTCTCCCTGTGCAAATACTATAATAACAGACCCACTCAGTGATTCATCCCGTGGAGATACTAGAATAACAGACCCACTCAGTTACTTTCGCTGTGGAGATAGTATAGTAACAGACCAACTCAGTGACTCTCCCTGTGGAAGTACAATAATTGCAGACACAATCATTCAACCTACCTGTGGAGATGCTATAATAACAGATACACTCAGAGACTCGCCCTGTGGAAAAAGTCACAACAGGCCCAGTCAGTCACTCTCTCTGTGGAGATACTATAATAAGAGAACGACTCAGTGACTCTCCTTGTGGAGATACTATAAAAACAGACCAACTCAGTGACTCTCCCTGTGGAGATACTACAACAACAGACATACTCAGTGACTCTCCCTGTGGAGGTATGATAATTGCAGACACAACCATTCACCCTCCCGGTGGAGATGCTGTAATAAAAAAAAAGACACATTCAGTGATTCTCCCTGTGGAGATACTATAATAACAGAGCCACTCAGTGACTCTCCCTGTGGAAATAAGATAGTAACAGACCCATTCAATGACTTTCCCTGTGGAGATACTATAATAACAGAAACATTCAATGACTCTCCCAATGCAGATAATAATAAAACTGACCCACTCAGTGACTCTCCCTGTGGAGGTATAATATTAACAGACCCACTCAGTGACTCTCCCTGTACAGATAGTACAGAAACAGACTGGCTCAGTGACTCTCCCTGTGTAGATGCTACAACAACAGACCCACACAGTGACTTTCCCTGTGGAGATACTATAATAACAGACACATTCATTCACCCTCCCAGAGGGGATACTGGAATTTCAGATACACTCACTGACTCTACCTGCGGTGATAGTATAAGAACAGACCCTCTCAATGATTGTCCCAGTTGCGATACGATAATTACAGCCAGATACAGTGACTCTTCCTGTGGACATGCAATAATAACAAAACCACTCAGGGACTCTCCCTGTGGAGATACTATGGTAACATACCAATTCAGTGACTCTCCTTGTGGAGATACTATAATAACAGTCCGACTCAGTGACTCTCCCTGTGGAGAAACAGTACCAACAGACACAATCATTCATTCTCCCTGCGGAGATAGTATAATACGAGAGACATTAAGTGACTCTCCCTGTGTTGATAGTATAAGAACAGACCACTCAATGACTGTCCAGGTGGAGATACTATAATTACGGACCCACTCACCGTCTCGCCATGTGGAGATATAATAATACCAAATCCATTCAGAGACTCTCCCTGTGGAGATGCTACAACAACAGACGCACTCAGAGAATCTTCCTGTGGATTTCCTACAACAGACCCACTCAGTAACTCTCCCTGAGGCGATACAACAAAGACAGACCGACTCAGTAACACTCTCTGTGGAGATACACTAATAACAGACCCAAAGAGAGTCTCCTTGTGGATATTCTATAATACAAGACCGACGCAGTGACTCTCCCTTTGGAGATACTATAATAACAGACACAATCATTCACCCTCCCTATGAAGATAATCGAATAACAGATCCATCAGATACACTCTCTGTGAAGATTCGATAATACCAGATCCACTCAGAGACTTTCCTTGTGGAGATACGATAATAACAGATCCACTCAGTGACTCTCCCTGTGGAGATACTATAATACCAGAGACACTCAGTGGCTCTCCCACTGGAGATACTATAATACCAGAAACATTCAATGACTCTCCCTGTGCAGATAATACAAAAACTGACCTACTCAGTGACTCTCCCTGCGGAGGTATAATATTAACAGACCCACTCAGTGACTCTCCCTGTACAGATACGACAGAAACAGACTGACTCAGTAACTCTCCCTGTGTAGATACTACAATAACAGACCCACTCAGTGACTTTCACTGTGGAGATACTATAATAACAGACACAATCATTCACCCTCCCAGAGGAGGTACTGGAATTTCAGATACACTCACTGATTCTACCTGCGGTGATAGTATAAGAGCAGACCCACTCAATGATTGTCCCAGTTGCGATACTATAATTACAGACAGATCAGTGACTCCCCCAGTGGAGATGCAATAATAACAAAACCACTCAGGGACTCTCCCTGTGGAGATACTATGGTAACAGACCAATTCAGTGACTCTCCTTGTGGAGATACTATAATAACAGTCCGGGTCAGTGACTCTCCCTGTGGAGAAACTGTACTAACAGACACAATCATTCACTCTGCCTGCGGAGATAGTATAATACGAGAGACACTAAGTGACTCTCCCTGTGTTGATAGTAAAAGAACAGACCACTCAATGACCGTCCAGGTGGAGATACTATAATTACGGACCCACTCACCGTCTCGCCCTGTGGAGAAATAATAATAACAAATCCATTCAGTGACTCTCCCTGTGGAGATGCTACAACAACAGACGCACTCAGAGGATCTCCCTGTGGATTTCATACAACAGGCCCACTCAGTAACTCTCCCTTAGGCGTTACAACAAAGACAGACCGACTCAGTAATTCTCTCTGTGGAGATACTCTAATAACAGACCCACGGAGATTCTCCTTGTGGAGATTCTATAATAACAGACACAATCATTCACTCTCTCTGTGGAGGTTCTATAATACCAGATCCACTCAGAGACTTTCCTTGTGGAGATACTATAATAACAGACACAATCATTCACTCTCTCTGTGGAGGTTCTATAATACCAGATCCACTCTGAGACTTTCCTTGTGGAGATTCGATAATAACAGGACCACTCAGTGACTCTCCCTGTGGAGATACTATAATAACAGACCAACTCAGTGACTCTCCCTGTGGAGATACTATAATAACAGACCCACTCAGTGACTCTCCCTGTGGAGAAACTATAATAACAGACCAACTCAGTGACTCTCCCTGTGGAGATACTATAATAACAGACCAATTATGTGGCTCTCCCTGCGGAGATACTATAATAACAGACCAACTCAGTTACTCTCCCTGTGGAGATACTACAATTGCAGACACAATCATGCACCCTCCCTGTGGAGATTCTATAATAACAGATCCACTCAGAGACTTTCCTTGTGGAGATACGATAATAACAGGCCCACTCAGTGACACACCCTTTGGAGATACTGCAATTTCACATCCACTCACTGACTCTCTCTGTGGTGATAGCATAAAAACAGAACAACTCAATGATTGTCCCAGTTGAGATACTGTAATTACAGACCGACACAGTGACTCTCTCTGTGGAGATGCAATAAAAGCAGACCCATTCAGTGACTCACCCTATGAACATGCTGCAGCAGGCCAAGCACTGACTCTCTCTGTGGAGATGCAAAAAAACAGACCAACTCAGTGACTCGCCGTGCGGAGATACTGTGATAACAGACACAATCGTTCACCCTCCCTGTGGAGATACTACAATAACAGAGCCACTCAATGATTCTCCCTGTGGAGATACTATAACTACAGACACACTCAGTGACTCTCCCTGTGGAGATACTATAACAGCAGAACCACTCAGCAACTCTCTCTGGAGAAATCCAGTACTAACAGACCCATTCAGTGACTCTCCCTGTGGAAATACTGTAATAACAGACTCACTCACAGAATCGCCCATTGGAGATACCTTTATAACAGACCCACTCAGTGACTCTCCCTGTGGAGATACTATAATAACAGACTCACTCAGTAACACTCCCTATGCAGATAATGCGAAAACAGAGCCACTCAGTGACTTTCCCTGTGGAGATAATACAAAAACAGAGCCACTCAGTGACTCTGCCTGTCGAGATACTATAATAGCAGACGGACTCAGAGACTCTCCCTGTGGCGACACTGTAATAACAGACACGCTCAGTGACTCTCCCAATGGAATTCCAACAGCAGACCCACTCAGTGCCTCTCCCTGAGGCAATACGACCATAACAGACCCAGTCAGTGACTCTCTTTGTTGAGATACTATAATAACAGTCCGACTCAGTGACTCTCCCTGTGGAGAAACTGTACTAACAGACACAATCATTCATTCTCTCTGCGGAGATAGTATAATACGAGGGACACTAAGTGACTCTCCCTGTGTTGATAGTATAAGAACAGACCACTCAGAGACTGTCCAGGTGGAGATACTATAATTATGGACCCACTCACCGTCTCGCCCTGTGGAGATATAATAATAACAAATCCATTCAGTGACTCTCCCTGTGGAGATGCTACAACAACAGATGCACTCAGAGAATCTCCCTGTGGATTTCCTACACCAGGCCCACTCAGTAACTCTCCCTGAGGCGATACAACAAGACAGACCGACTCAGTAACACTCTCTGTGGAGATATTCTAATAACAGACCCACAGAGACTCTCCTTGTGGAGATTCTATAATACAAGAAGGACGCAGTGACTCTCCCTTTGGAGATAATATAATAACAGACACAATCATTCACCCTCCCTATGGAGATAATCGAATAACAGATCCATCAGAGACACTCTCCGTGGAGATTCGATAATACCAGATCCACTCAGAGACTTTCCTTGTGGAGATACGATAATAACAGAGACACTCAGTGACTCTCCCTGTGGAGATACGATAATACCAGAGACACTCAGTGACTCTCCCACTGGAGATACTATAATACCAGAAACATTCAATGACTCTCCCTGTGCAGATTATACAAAAACTGACCTACTCAGTGACTCTTCTGTGGAGGTATAATATTGACAGACCCACTCAGTGACTCTCCCTGTGCAGATACGACAGAAATAGACTGACTCAGTAACTCTCCCTGTGTAGATACCACAATAACAGACCCACTCAGTGACTTTCCCTGTACAAATACTACAGAAACAGACTGACTCAGTGACTCTCCGTGTGTAGATACTATAATAACAGACCCACTCAGTGACTCTCCCTGTGGAGATACTATAATAACAGATCCACTCAGTGACTCTCCCTGTGGAGATACTAGAATAACAGACCCACTCAGTGACTTTCCCTGTGGAGATACTATAATAACAGACACATTCATTCACCCTCCCAGAGGAGGTACTGGAATTGCAGATACACTCACTGATTCTACCTGCGGTGATAGTATAAGAGCAGACCCACTCAATGATTGTCCCAGTTGCGATACTATAATTACAGACAGATCAGTGACTCCCCCAGTGGAGATGCAATAATAACAAACCCACTCAGGGACTCTCCCTGTGGAGATACTATGGCAACAGACCAATTCAGTGACTCTCCCTGTGGAGACACTGTACTAACAGACACAATCATTCATTCTCCCTGCGGAGATAGTATACTACGAGAGACACTAAGTGACTCTCCCTGTGTTGATAGTATAAGAACAGACCACTCAATGACAGTCCAGGTGGAGATACTATAATTACGGACCCACTCACCGTCTCGCCATGTGGAGATATAATAATAACAAATCCATTCAGTGACTCTCCCTGTGGAGATGCTACAACACCAGACGCACTCAGAGACTCTCCCTGTGGATTTCCTGCAACAGACCCACACAGTAACTCTCCCTGAGGCGATACAACAAAGACAGACCGACTCAGTAACACTCTCTGTGGAGCTACTCTAATAACAGACCCACAGAGACTCTCCTTGTGAAGATTCTATAATACAAGACCGACGCAGTGACTCTCCCTTTGGAGATACTATAATAACAGACACAATCATTCACCCTCCCTATGGAGATAATCGAATAACAGATCCATCAGAGACACTCTCCGTGGAGATTCGATAATAACAGATCCACTCAGTGACTCTCCCTTTGGAGATACTATAATACCAGAGACACTCAGTGACTCTCCCACTGGAGATACTATAATACCAGAGACACTCAGTGACTCTCCCACTGGAGATACTACAATACCAGAGACACTCAGTGACTCTCCCACTGGAGATACTATAATACCAGAAACATTCAATGACTCTCCCTGTGCAGATAATAAAAAAACTGACCTGCTCAGTGACTCTCCCTGTGGAGGTATAATATTAACAGACCCACTCAGTGACTCTCCCTGTACAGATACTACAGAAACAGACTGACTCAGTGACTCTCCCTGTGTAGATACTACAACAACAGACCCACTCAGTGACTTTCCCTGTGGAGAGACTATAATAACAGACACATTCATTCACCCTCCCAGAGGATATAATCGAATAACAGATCCATCAGAGACACTCTCTGAGGAGATTCGATAATACCAGATCCACTCAGAGACTCCTTGTGGAGATTCGATAATACCAGATCCACTCAGTGACTCTCCCTGTGGAGATACTATAATACCAGAGACACTCAGTGACTCTCCCACTGGAGATACTATAAGAACAGACCAACTCAGTGACTCTCCCTGTGGAGAAACTATAAAAACAGACCAGCTCAGTGACTCTCCCTGTGGAGAAACTATAATACCAGCGACACTCGGTGACTCTCCCTGTGGAGATACGATAATAACAGATCCACTCAGTGACTCTCCCTGTGGAGAAACTATAATAACAGATCAACTCAGTGACTCTCCCACTGGAGATACTATAATAACAGACCCACTCAGTGACTCTCCCTTTGGAGATACTATAACACCAGACACACTCAGTGACTCTCCCACTGGAGATACTATAATACCAGAAACGTTCAATGACTCTCCCTGTGCAGATAATACAAAAACTGACCTACTCAGTGTCTCTCCCTGTGGAGGTATAATATTAACAGACCCACTCAGTGACTCTCCCTGTACAAATACTACAGAAACAAACTGACTCAGTAACTCTCCCTGTGTAGATACTACAACAACAGACCCACTCAGTGACTTTCCCTGTGGAGATACTATAGTAACAGACACATTCATTCACCCTCCCAGAGGAGGTACTGGAATTTCAGATACACTCACTGACTCTACCTGCGGTGACAGTATAAGAACAGACCCACTCAATGATTGTCCCAGTTGCGATACTATAATTACAGACAGATACAGTGACTCCCCCAGTGTACATGCAATAATAGCAAACCCACTCAGGGACTCTCCCTGTAGAGATACTATGGTAACAGACCAATTCAGTGACTCTCCTTGTGGAGATACTCTCATAACAGTCCGACTCAGTGACTCTCCCTGTGGAGAAACGGTACTAACAGACACAATCATTCACTCTCCCTGCGGAGATAGTATAATACGAGAGACACTAAGTGACTCTCCCTGTGTTGATAGTATAAGAACAGACCACTCAATGACCGTCCAGGTGGAGATACTATAATTACGGACCAACTCACCGTCTCGCCCTGTGGAGATATAATAATACCAAATCCATTCAGTGACTCTCCCTGTGGAGATGCTACAACAACAGACGCACTCAGAGGATCTCCCTGTGGATTTCCGACAACAGGCCAACTCAGTAACTCTCCCTTAGGCGATAAAACAAAGACAGACCGACTCATTAATTCTCTCTGTGGAGCTACTCCAATAACAGACCCACGGAGACTCTCCTTGTGGAGATTCTATAATAACAGACCGACTCAGTGACTCACTCTTTGGAGATACTATAATAACAGACACAATCATTCACTCTCTCTGTGGAGATTCTATAATACCAGATCCACTCTGAGACTTTCCTTGTGGAGATTCGATAATAACAGGACCACTCAGTGACTCTCCCTGTGGAGATACTATAATAACAGACCAACTCAGTGACTCTCGTTGTGGAGATACTATAATAACAGACCAACTCAGTGACTCTCCCTGTGGAGATACTATAATAACAGGACCACTCAGTGACTCTCCCTGTGAAGATACGATAATAACAGAACAGCTCAGTGACTCTCGTTGTGGAGTTACTATAATAACAGACCAACTCAATGACTCTCGTTGTGGAGATACTATAATAACAGACCAACTCAGTGACTCTCCCTGTGAAGATACGATAATAACAGGCCAACTCAGTGACTCTCCCTGTGAAGATACTGTAATAACAGACCAGCTCAGTGACTTTCCCTGTGGAGAAACTATAATAACAGACCAACTCAGTGACTCTCCCAGTGGAGATACTATAATAACAGACCAATTCAGTGGCTCTCCCTGTGGAGATACTACAATTGCAGACACAATCATGCACCCTCCCTGTGGAGTTTCTATAATAACAGATCCACTCAGAGACTTTCCTTGTGGAGATAGGATAATAACAGGCCCACTCAATGACACACCCTGTGGAGATACTGCAATTTCACATCCACTCACTGACTCTCTCTGTGGTGATAGCATAAAAACAGAACAACTCAATGATTGTCCCAGCTGAGATACTGTAATTACAGACCGACACAGTGACTCTCTCTGTGGAGATGCTATAAAAACAGACCAACTCAGTGACTCGCTGTGCGGAGATACTGTGATAACAGACACAATCGTTCACCCTCCCTGTGGAGATACGACAATAACAGAGCCACTCCGTGATTCTCCCTGTGGAGATACTTTAACAACAGACACACTCAGTGACTCTCCCTGTGGAGATACTATAACAGCAGACCCACTCAGCAACTCTCTCTGTGGAAATCCAGTACTAACAGACCCATTCAGTGATTCTCCCTGTGGAAATACTGTAATAACAGACCCACTCACTGAATCGCCCATTGGAGATACTTTTATAACAGACCCACTCAGTAACTCTCCCTGTGGAGATACTATAATATCATACCCGCTCAGTGACTCTCCCAGTGGCACACTATAATGACAATGCAACTCAGTGACTCTCCCTGTGGGGATAGTATAATAACAGACCAACTCAGTGACTCTCCCAGTGGAGATACTAAAGCAACAGTCCCACTCAGTGACTATCCCCGAGGGCATACTATAATAACATACCTACTCATTGAGTCTCCCTGTGGAGATACTAGAGTAAAAGATCCAGTCAGTGACTCTGCCTGTGGCGATACCATAATAACAGACTAACTCAGTGACTCTCCCTGCGGAGATTTTAAACTGAAAACTTCTGCACTTCTGTGTACCATATCCATCTATTCCCATTCTATTCATGTATTTGTCAAGATGCCTCTTGAACGTCGCTATCGGAACTGCTTCCACCACCTCCCCCAGACAGCAAGTTCCAGGCACTCACCGCCCTCTGCGTAAAGAACTTGCCTCGCACATCCCCTCGAAACTTTGCCCCAAGCACCTTAAACTAGACAGCAGAACATCAGAAGTAGGAGCAGGAATTGGCCATTTGCCCCGCAAGCCTGCCCTGCCATTCAATAATATCATTGCTGATATATCCCAGGACTCAACTCCTCTTTCAGGCCTGCTCTGCATAACCCTCGACACCTCGAGATTTCAAATATTTATCTATCGCTTCCTTAAGTACAACTAGTGACCAAGCCTCCACAACTCTGAGGTACAGAATTCCAGATTTAAGCACCAAAAACTTGGTGAAAGAGCTTGGATTTAGGGAGCGTCATCAAATAGGAAAGAGAGTTAGTGAGATGGAGAGGTTTAGGAAAGGAATTCCAGAGTTAAGGTCTTGGCAGCTTGAAGACACGGCCACCAATGGTGGAACGATTCAACTTGGGGATGCTCAAGAGGCCAGAATTAGATGATCGCAGATATTGGCGGATTGTGGAGCTGGAGGAGATTTCAGAGATAGGGTGGGGTTATTTGTAGAAGAGAGTTCAAAAATTACATCACCCTTTGTGTGCAGAAGTGTTGATAAATTTCACCCTTCAAAGGCTTCTCAACAAATGTTCGATTTTTAGACAGTCCGCCTCGCCCAACTAGTGAGAAGAGTTTCTCTTTATCTACCCAATCAGTTTCCACTATTATCTTGTAAACTTTGATCAAGTCAACCCTTACCCTTCTTATCTCCAAGATACAGCGTCAAGCTATGTCTACATTGTCCCATCAAATGATGCCAATCCAAGTTATCGACAGAGCAAATCTCTGTCTTCTCTGCTCCATCAAACACTTCCAGGGCAGGTACAGTGTGGGGTTAGATACAGAGTAAAGCTGCCTCTATTTATGCCTCTCCTTCTCCTCCTCCATCCACATGGGGAGAGTAACAGTGAGAAAGACAGGGATAGATATGCAGAAGGAATAACAGAGAGAGGGAAGGATAGCAATGGGGAGAGATTATCGGAGAGAAAAAGGAAGTGATTTCAATGGAGAATGTCATTCAGTGTTCCTGCAAATCAGTGTGCAGCAGCCTGGAAGGTACCATGCAGGTCCTGTTCCGTGATAAATAACAGGCCTGCAAAGATTCTTCAAATATTTAAAGGGACAGTGGACAAAAAAAAATAACTGGCCGTGCACAACAACTAAATTTTCAGGGAACATTGGAGCCAGCTGTGGCTCCGTGGGTAATAATCTTGCCTCTGAGTTATATGTTTGTAGGTTTAGGACAGAACACAAAATCCACGCTGATGCCACCCAACAGAAAATCAGAACAGACCAGCGAGACTCAGAAAAATGAAACTTGTGTTAAATTTGTGAGCCTCGCGTTTTGAAATGTTTTAATGTTTGAGTAAATTTTTAATGTTTGGGGATGATACCAAACTTGGAGGAGATGCAAACAGTGAGGATGACACCAATCGACTGCAACAGGACATTGATATTTGAGCAGAATGGGCAGACAACTGGCAAATGTAATTTAATACAGGGAAACGTGAGGTGATGTATTTTGGCAGAAGTGATAGGGACAGGCAATATAGACTTAATGTTTAGTTTAGAGATACAGCACTGAAACAGGCCCTTCGGCCCACCGAGTCTGTGCCGACCATCAACCACCCATTTATACTAATCCTACACTAATCCCATACCCCTGCCACATCCCCACCTGTCCCTATATTTCCCTACTACCTACCTATACTAGGGGCAATTGCTAATGGCCAATTTACCTATCAACCTGCAAGTCTTTGGCATGTGGGAGGAAACCGGAGCACCCGGAGAAAACCCACGCAGACACAGGGAGAACTTGCAAACTCCACGCAGGCAGTACCCAGAACTGAACTCGGGTCGCTGGAGCTGTGAGGCTGCGGTGCTAACCACTGCGCAGTTCTACAGAGTGTGCAGGGACAGAGGGACCTGGGGATACATGTACATACATCTTTGAAGGTGGCAGGATATATTGATAGAGTAGTCAGCAAAGTATGTGGCATCTTAGGCTGCATAAATAGTTGTGGAAACAAATGCGTGGAAGCTATGCTAAACCTGTCCAAAGCTCTGGTTAGGCCACAACTAGAATATTGCACCCAGTTCTGGTCACCACACATTAGGAAGGATGTGAGGGTCCTTCAGGGGAATCAGAGGAGATGGCAGTTTCAGGGAGGGGAGGGTTTAGCAAACTGGATTGGAAACAGCTACTTGAAGGTAAATCAGTGTCAGAGCAGTGAGAGGGAATCATTTCATCTTGGAGGATTTATTATTCCAGAGTTATTTTTTATTTTCAGAGAAATTCAAATTCACAAGAGCCCAATGTGGGATTTGAACTCCTGCGTTTTCAGTCATTAGCTCACGCTTTCAGATTACAAACTGTAAAAACATTCACCTTTCTCCTGTTGTTGCCTGACTCCCTCAGCTTTTGTATGTTGTCCCCACTCCTGTTCTTTCATGTTTCTAAAGACTTTGATGTTATTCAGACATTGGTAAACTACTTCATTCTCTCAGGACATCGGCTTAAAGACCTTCAGGGACGCAACCACAATCTAATTCACACCCTGTTGAAGCAACCAAAATCTTCGACTCCATTCAAACACCCCGATATCCTTTCCCTGCACAGATAACTGACAGTTTCACAATGCAGGAATGTCTGAATGAGATACCACATTTACCTGACACAATCCAAGCTCCAACTTGAATCATTAAGATGTAGAAAATACCACAAAAATGTGACTTGTTCCTTGTAACAGTGAGACTGAAACTATTCAACTAAGGATTCTGAGAAAAGTCAGGATCAGTGTTGAAAGAGAAAGAGAGAGAGTTAAATGGGGGGGGGGGGGGGATGGTGGGGGAGAGAGAGAGAGACACACACTGTCAGCTCCTGTATGTGTAAGGCCTCTCTGTTCCTGCACCCATTTTAACATTGCACCATTTAATTTAGATTGCCTCTCCCACAGTCTTCCTTCCAAAATCCATCACTTCACATTTCTCAGCATTGAAGTTAACCTGCCATGTGTCTGTCCAATTCACCAGACTACCAATAGTTCCTGAAGTCTGCTACTATTCTCTTCCCTCTTTACTACATTTCCAAAGTTTTGTGCCGTCTGCAAACTTTGAAATTCTGCTCTGCAAATCCAAGTCAGGTCATTAATAGACATTAAAAAGAGCAGTGGTCCCAATACAAACCTCTGGGTGACACCACTCAATGCCTCCCTCCAGTCTGAAACAACCGTTCACCACAACTCTCTGTGTTCTGTCTCTTACCCAATGTCTCAACCCCTCTGTCACTGTCCCTTTAAACACAGGAGCAACAATATTGTGAAATAGTCATAAAAGAAGGGGATGATGCAGACGTTGTGGTTCAGGATGAATGTGAAATATTGGGTGGTATAAAGAGAGTAGCATGATACCTGGACAACAAGGGTTAAGCTAAGAGGGAGAATCACAAACCAGAGGAAACAGTTTTTAAATGTGATCTAGGACAGTCCGCTGTGGACTCACCGAATCACAGACTGCTCCAGCACAGAAAGAGGCCAGTCACCCATCGTACCCGTGTGGGCTCAATTAAGTTCTCCCCGGTGTCCTGGTCAATATTTATAATATTTATGACACAACCAAAATCACTAAAACAAGATTCTGCTCATTATCACGTTGCTGTTTGTGGAAGCTTGCTGCGCACGATTGGATGTACGGCTGTACATCTCTACGCACTCTGAAAAACAACCGTTCACAACTATTCTCTGCTTTCTGTGTCTTGGTCAATGCTGGATACAGAGTAAAGCTCCCTCTGCACTGTCCCCATCAAACACTCCCAGGACAGATACAGCACTGGGATTGGCTGCTCTCTGATTTGGGAGCCTGAGTGTTGAGAGCCTCAACGAGGTGCAGCTGAGAGTGCTGGTGGCAGTTGGAGGTTGCAGAGGTGGAGAGAGGAGCTGCACTGAGCAAGGGAGAGCAGCTCCCAACAAGCAGAGGAAAACTCCAACAACAGTCTCCATTAAAGAGAAGAAAGGGACATTTTTTGGAAACAAGGCTTTGTCTGGAGGTGGGTGCTGAACACCAGTAATTTACTTTGGACTGTTGGGGGAGGAACAAGTGGCTGGAACAACAAGGGGTGGGGCTGCCAATTCAGCAGGAATCTGTGCTGCTGCAAAAGCACACAGGGAAGCTCCCTCCCCACCCCAATTGCCAAGCCTGGGTCAGCTGAAGCTGCCCAGCTAAACAGACGGAAGGGGATAGATAGTGCCTGGGCAGCTTCAGCTGACCCAGGTGAAGACGACTCCCCCAACCAGAAGACCGGAAGACCAACTTCAAAGACTGTTTGTTTTAAGTGTACTGTGAGCACCACCTCCAGAAAGCAAGTCATCCCTTCCAGCCTGCCTTTGCCTCTCCTCTCTTACCTCAGCCTCTCCACTAACCTGTTGTTTGTTTGTTTGTCTTTTCAAATTTTTCTGTGAGTCGCTGTCATTTAGTGTGCAAGTCCACAATTTGGGGTGGGTTTAGCTCTTAGACCCATGGCAAGCCCTTCATCACCGGTGGCGGGGCCCTCTACTACCAACGCAGCTGCAGCTTCTGTGGCTGCCCACGTGGCCCCGTCACCCTTTAAATTATTGACATGCAGCCATGGGGTGAAGAGCTATCCCCACCCCAACATGTCTATTGAGGCCTGCGTTAAGGCAATGGCCGTGGTTGTCGGCCCCTCGACCATTGTTACGGCCTCAAAGATGTATGGGAAGGCTGTGTTCTTTTTGAAGACCGAGCGGGCGGTGTCCCTGGCCCTGAGTAAAGGGCTCACTGTGGGGGGGACCTTCCTGCCAGTGGACACTCTGGGGGCCACTGCGCATCGGATAATGTTGTCCAACGTCCCACCCTTCATTCCCAGTGAGCTCCTCATCCCCCACCTGCACCATCTGGGGGAGGTGAGGTCGGGGATCACCCCAGTCCGGCTTGGTCTTCGGGAGCACAGCCTCCAACATGTCTACTCCTTCCGCCGCCAGTTATTTATGCAGCTGGCGCGGGAGGAGGACACGGAGGGCCAATTTAATGTGGAGTTCCAGGGGACGGCCTACCGCATCTTTTGGACCTCGGACGGGGCGCGGTGCCACGTCTGCAAGGGGGTGGGGCATGTTCGTAAGAACTGCCCCAACCTCCCGGCCGCCAGCTCCACCTCGGCGGCCCAGAGTGGTTCCACAGCACCTCCTCCCACTCCCCCCACACATCCAATAGACACCGCTCAGTCGGTTCAGGAGGCTGTGGTTTTCACAGCCTCCGGCGGGGAGGGGAGCGTCCGTCCGAGCGGAAGGAAGACGTGGGGAAAAAAGAAACGTCGTGAGGCGCGTCCCCTGGACACTTTGACTCAACCCGAGCCTGAGCTCAGCCCAAAGCCCATTCCCATGGAATCCACCTGTCCCAGGGCTGGGCTCAGGCCCAGGGTGACTAAAAAGGGAAAAAAGGGTGCGGAGGCGGAGGCCTCTGATGACATGGAGGTCTCTGAGTCTCCGCGCCCAAGTGCGAAAACGAGGAGAAGGCACCCCTCCACAGAAATAACACAGGGCCCTGAGGTGCAGGGCCCATCTGTTGGAGGGGAGCTGCCTCCTGTTTCTGGTCCTCAGGTTCCCCCTACCGCCACCACCAAGGCTGCAATGTCCGGGCAGGTGCTCCCTATTCCTCAGGATGGAGGGGAGGGGATGGCCCCGGTACGTGAGGCCCCTCCTGAAGGAGTAAGTGGGGCCCTGCTTGTGGTGGGGGAGCCTGGGGAAACCGCCCATTCCGCCACTGCTACTGGGTCGGGTGCCCTGAATGAAGGGGAGGGCGAGGCCCCAGAGGGTCGGGCCTCCCAGCCAGAGTCCACCACCAACCAGGAGACACCCGACCCAGTTATAACTGAGAATGCTGCCCCATCTGCTGGGCCTGTGGGTGCTGGCGGAGCGGGAGATGGCCTCCTCTCGCCGCCTCCAGTCTCTGCTCCGGCTGGTTTCCCGGAGTTCGGAACTTCTGTCTCCCCTGGACCACTCATTGGCCTGCGGATGGAGGTGGAGGGGGGTCCTGAACCGCTGGTGCCTACAGGCTCCAGTTTCACAATAGAACCCAGAGAAGACTCCTCCGCCATCGATCCTGGGGGTGGGATCTTGACGGAGGCGGGACCAGCTGGCGCGGCCGGGACGTCCGCCCCACAGTGTGTGGTGGATGTGTCGGCCGCTGGCGGTGACGACCCGGAGGAGGATGGGGATTCGGTGCGGGGCACGGAGGATGATCTTGATTCCATCGCCAGTGAGGTGGTGGAGTCCCTCGTGCCTCCCACCGAATCTCCTCTCATCCCCATGGCGGAACTCCGGGATTTCCTCGAGGCTTGCAGAGGTTGCCGCAATAAAGTTCAGCTGGCCCTCGACCGTCGGTCGAATCTGGCGCTGATCATCCAGTCCGTCCGTGCCGCCCTTAAGATAGCGGGCAAGCGCGCGGACGTGAAACTGGTTGAGAGGCGCCGTTTTAATGTGTTCCTCAATGGGTTGCTGGGGGAGTGGAGGGCCAGGTGCACTTCCACTCCCTCCTCACAGTGAGGTGTTGGTGACGGGTTTTAAGTACCTTTGACATGAAGATAACCATAGCCAGCCTCAACATCAACGGCAGCAGAGGGGCTCACCGCAGATTTCACAATCTCTCAGTCCTTAGGGAAGGGAGATACGCGGTGAGCTTTCTGCAGGAAAACCACACCGTTCCGGGAGACGAAGCCACCTGGCTCCTGGAGTGGCATGGTGGGGTCTACATGAGTCACCTCACCCCTATTTCTAGTGGGGTGGCTATCTTGTTGGGCCCGACTTTTCAGCCGGAGATCTTGGGGGTCAAGGAGCTAGTGCCGGGCCGCTAGCTCCACCTCGCCGTTCGCCTGGGTAGCGTGCCGCTCCACTTTGTCAACGTGTACGCGCCCAGGCCCGGCGCTTTGCAAGTGCGCTTCTTTGAAGAAGTGTCCGCTCTCTTGAGCTCCATCGATAGCGGCGAGTGCATCATCCTCGGGGGGGATTTTAACTGCACCCTCGAGGTGGGGGATCGCTCCGGTCCCCAGCGCGGCCAAGCGTCGGTGGAGAAGTTGAGGGGACTGATCAGCTCCCTTAACTTGGTGGACGTCTGGCGGAATCTCCATCCCGACTCCAGCGCCTTCACGTGGAGGTCAGGAGGAGGGGGGTCGCGAATCGACCGCCTCTACATTTCGCAGGCGTACGTCTCCCGCGTTTCGGCGGCCTCCATGCGGCTGGTGCCGTGCTCGGACCACCGCCTGGTGTGGGCGGAGTTCACTCCGCTCCGCACGTGGGCGGTGTCTGCGTACTGGCACTTTAACAACCGGCTGCTGGAGGACGTGCGATTTCGGGACTCGTTCTGTCGATTCTGGGCCGACTGGAGAAGGAAGCAGGGGGGCTTCCCCTCCTTGAGGCTATGGTGGGATGTGGGCAAGACTCACATCCGCGTCTTCTGTCAGGAGTACGTGAAGGGGTCGACCAAGAGGCGGGAAGCCGAGATCGGGCGCCTTGAGAGGGAGGTGCTCGACTTGGAATCCCGCCTCTGTCATGCCGTCGTGGACCCGGCCCTGTGGCAGGCGTACAAAGAGAAGAAGGGCGCGCTGAGGAACCTGCAGCTCATAGGGTCCCGAGGCGCGTACGTGAGGTCGCGGATCCAGATCCTGGAAGATTTGGACCGCGCCTCACCCTTCTTCTACTCGCTGGAAAAATGGCGGGGGGTCCGTAAGCAGCTCATCGAGCTGCTGGCCGACGACGGATCCTCCATCACGGATCCGGAGGGAATGGGCCTCCTGGTCCGGACATATTACAGTGCGTTGTTCTCTCTGGATCCGTCCAGCGAGGATGCGTGCAGAGTTTTGTGGGTGGACCTGCCACAGGTCAGCCCGGAGGGCGCCGAAGGATTGGAGGCTCCGCTCACGTTGGCGGAGCTGACTGGCGCCCTCCACCAGCTCTCGAGGGGCAAATCCCCAGGGCTGGATGGGTTGACCGTGGAGTTCCTCAGGGCGTTCTGGGACGTCCTGGGGGACGATTACGTGCGGGTCCTGGGGGAAAGCCTGGCGACCGGGGAGATGCCCCTCTCGTGGCGCAGGGCGGTCATCGTCCTGCTGCCGAAGAGGGGCGATCTCCGCCTGCTTAAAAACTGGCCTCCGGTCTCCCTCCTCAGCACGGATTGTAAGATCTTTGCCCGGGCTATGTCTACCCGCCTGGGCTCCGTGCTGGCCCACATGATCCACCCTGACCAGTCCTACACGGTCCCGGGCCGGTCCATCCAGGACAACATCCACCTGGTCCGGGACCTGATCCATCTTTCCCAGAGGACTGGTCAGTCGGCCGCCTTTCTCTCCCTCGATCAGGAGAAGGCGTTCGACAGGGTGGATCACGATTACCTTTTCGGGACTCTGCGCGCTTTCGGACTCGGGCCGCATTTCGTGGCCCGGGTCCGACTTTTATACGCCGCCGCAGAGTGTCTAGTCAAAGTTAACGGGTCCTTGACGGCGCCCCTTCGATTTGGGAGAGGAGTGCGTCAGGGGTGCCCCATGTCCGGCCAATTGTATACCATCTGCGTGGAGCCCTTCCTATGCCTGCTTCGCAGGAGGTTGACGGGATTGGCTCTGCGCGAGCCGGCCATGTGGGTCGTCCTCTCGGCTTACGCCGACGACGTGCTCCTCGCAATCACAGATCCCGTTGACTCGCGGAGGATGCGCGACTGCCAGCAGACCTTTTCTGCCGCGTCCTCCGCGAGGATCAATTGGGAGAAATGTTCCGGACTCCTGGTTGGTCAGTGGCGGGTGGACTCCCTGCCAGAGGAGATGACACCTTTTGCGTGGAGCACCACGCACCTCCTCTATCTGGGAGTCCACCTTAGCCCCGCTGAGGAAGCCTGGCCGGCAAACTGGCAGGAGCTGGAGGCGAAAGTCACCGCTCGGCTGGGGCGCTGGACAGGACTGCTCCGAGTGCTTTCCTACAGGGGCCGAGCGTTGGTCAGAAACCAACTGGTGGCCTCCATGCTGTCGTACCGGTTGGTCACTTTGGCCCCGCCCCCTCTATTTGCCACCAAGATCCAGAAGAAACTCGTCGATTTCTTCTGGGGCAAGAGGAAACACTGGGTCTCTGCCGCGGTCCTGAGTCTCCCGATCGAGGAGGGCGGTCAGTCGCTGGTGTGCGTCCGCACCCAGGCTGCGACTCTCCGCCTTCGGACCCTGCAGAGATACCTGTATGTCGAGCGTCCTCCCAGATGGTGTGCGCTGGCGACGTATTTTTTCCGCCAGTGTCACTGCCTTCAAGACGACACGCAGCTCCCGGTGGAGTCCGTTAGCCGCGCCTCTCTGAGGGAGTTGCCTGTCTTTTACCGGGATCTTTTCCGAGTCTGGAACATGGTCGCCTCCAGTCAGGGCGCTCCCCCGCCGGCGGAGGAGAGCGCCTCGGCTGTCCGGGCGGCCGACTCCGGGGACGTTCCGGCGGGCGGAGGAGTAGCCGAAACCCCCGGGACGCCCCTCACTGCGGGTGGCGAGGGGGCTCGGCAGTGCGGAGCGATCCCGGCCGAGCTGACTCCCGCTCGGCCGGAACTGTTCATCGGACACAGGCCCCGAAACCCTCCTCGGGAGCCGGTCCCGCACAACCCGAGCCGGCTCTCGGAAATGCCCTCCGTGCCATTCCAATCGGCGTGGAGGGGTTTCCTGTACGGGCTGCTCCTGCACACTCTCCACTTCCTCGCCCTCGTCAGCTGGCCGGACACGCCCTGGCGGTCCGCGTTGCCATCTGGCGGCGAAGGGAAACCCCGATGGAGGTCTCTCTACGCGGGAGTCTTCCCCCTTTACATCGGGGACCTGGGGTGGAGGGTGCTGCACAGAGCAGTCCCGTGCAATAGGCTTTTAAGTAGGTTCACGGACTCCCAGGCCAGCTGTACTTTCTGCAGCCTGGACGAGTCCTTGTTCCACATTTATATGGAGTGTGCGAGGTTGCAGCCCCTATTTGAGTATCTGAAGGGGCTGCTCCTCAAATTCTGGCTGCACTTCAGTCCCACGCTCCTGATCTTTGGGCACCCGGTGCGGAGGGGCTTGGGACGAGAAGGAGGATCTCCTCGTCGGTCTGCTCCTGGGCCTGGCCAAGGTGGCAATTCACAGGTCCAGGTTGCGGGCCGTCGGGGGGTCCGTCCTCCCCGATTGCCTGCCCCTCTTCCGCGGTTACGATCGCGCCCGGGTGTCCCTGGAAAAGGAGCATGCTGTGTCCGCCGGTACACTTGAGGCCTTCCGCGACCGGTGGGCACCGCAGGGAATGGAGTGCATCGTCGACGCCGAGAATGGCATTTTTATTTGAGTTTTTTTGTTTATTTATCTGGTTTTAATAAAGTTATTTTAAAAATATAAGTGTGTTTATAAAGGTGGCCAGAGGAATAAAGGCCCCCTCGACATAAAAAATGTATAAAGGGGGCCTGAGGAATAAAGGCCCCTTTCGACATAAAATATATAAAAGGGGCCTGGGGTATTAAGGCCACCTTATATAAAAAAAAGAAGAAAAAAAAACGGGGTTAGATACAAAGTAAAAAAAAAAGAAAAAAAAAACGGGGTTAGATACAGAAAAAAAAAATGGGGGAAGACACAGATTACAGCTCCCTGCACACTGTCCCCATCAAACACTCCCAGGACAGGTACAGCACTGGGATTGGCTGGGCAATTTAGAACACTTCCTGCCAGCAATCAGGGGGAGCAGCTGCAGAGTGGAGACTGGAAACTGCAGCAACTGGGGAAAGAAAAGACTGGAGAAAGTGGAGAGAGGTGAATGCAGATTGGAGAGAAACCATCAAGGAAGGCTGCAATTGTTTTGGAGAGGTAGGTGTCAGGGCACCAGAAGAACTCTTAAGTTTGAACAGTTTGAGGGAGGGAGAAGAGGCCAGAAGACTTGGGTGGGGCAGCCAAATCCAGGGGGGCCCCTGTATTTGTATTGGTGCTTGCAGACAGGGAGCTGCCTCCCCACCCCAACTGCCTGCTCGGGACAGCTGGAGTTGCCCGGGTGAAGACTGTCTTCATAAAAGCAGAAGAGGAGAGTACCGGGCGGCTCCAGCCATCCCGGGAAAGGAAGCCTCCCCCAACTGGAAGTCAGCAAACAGTTTTGGACTAATTGTTACAAAGGTGCTCCAACTGGCAGTTGGATCAAACATCCCTTTCAGCCTTTCTCTCTCTTCCTCCACTCAGTCGCCTCAGTCACCTATCCCCCCTTTTTCCTTTACCTTCCTACCCCTATCCTCCTGTACTCCCACTTCACTTTGTTTAAACTTTGTTTGTTTTGCTTCAATTGTGTAAAATTGCTTTGCTTCTTGTCGGTGGACGTGGCTCTTCGACCCCATGGCAAGTGGGGCCTTCCAGTACATATGCTGCTGCATCTGTTGCCCCGTCACCGTTTGCATTAATAACATCGAAGCATAGGGTCAAGAGTTACGTCCACCCAAACATTACGATAGAGGTATGCGTGAAAGCAATGGCCGAGGTTGTCGGCCCTTCTGCCATTGTTGCAGCCTCTAAAATGTACGGGAAGGCAGTGTTTATCCTGAAGACTGAGCGGGCGGTGTCCCTGGCTCTGAACAAGGGGCTCACCGTGGGAGGGGTCTTTCTGCCAGTGGACCCCCTGGAGGCCACTGCGCAAAGGGTCATTTTATCCAACGTCCCGCCCTTCATTCCTGGTGAGCTCCTCCTTCCCCAGCGGCACCATCTGGGTGAGGTAAAGATGGGGCTCACCCCAGTCCCGCTCGGTCTTCGGGAGAACAGCCTCCGGCATGTGTACTGCTTCCGCCACCAGCTACTCATGCAGCTGGTGCGGGAGGAGGTTAGAAAGGGCAACTTCAATACAGAGCTCCAGGGGACGGCTACCGCGTCTTCTGGACCTTGGATGGAGTGCGGTGCCATGTCTGTAAGGGGGTGGGGCATGATCTTAAGAACTGCCCCAACATCCCAGCTGCCAGCTCCAACGCAGCGGTCCAGGGTGGCACCGCTGCACCTCCTCCCACACCCACCACAGATCTACCAGAAACCATTCAGTCGGTACCGGAGGCTGTGGTTTTCACGGCCTGCGGCAGGGAGCAGGGTGGCCGTCCAAGTGGAAGGAAGGGACGGAGGTAAAATAAACGTCGATAGGCGCGTCCCCTGGACAGATTAACACAACCCGAGTCTGAGCTCAGCACAAAGCCCGATCTCGGGGAGTCAACTTGACCCAAGGCTGGGCTCAGGCCCAGCGTAAATAAGAAAAAAGATAGTGCGGTGGCCTCTGATGACATGGAGGTCTCTGAGCCTCTGCACCCAACTGGGAAAAAGATGGGGTGAATGTGTGTGTGTGTGGATTGATTAGAGGGTGAGAGTGTGTGTGTGTGGATTGATTAGAGGGTGAGAGTGTGTGTGTGTGGATTGATTAGAGGGTGAGAGTGTGTGTGTGTGGATTGATTAGAGGGTGAGAGTGTGTGTGTGTGGATTGATTAGAGGGTGAGAGTGTGTGTGTGGATTGATTAGAGGGTGAGAGTGTGTGTGTGTGGATTGATTAGAGGGTGAGAGTGTGTGTGTGTGGATTGATTAGAGGGTGAGAGTGTGTGTGTGTGGATTGATTAGAGGGTGAGAGTGTGTGTGTGTGGATTGATTAGAGGGTGAGTGTGTGTGTGTGTGGATTGATTTTGGGGTGGGAGTGTGAGTGTGGATTGATTAGAGGTTGAGAGTGTGTGTGTGTGGATTGATTAGAGGGTGAGAGTGTGTGTGTGTGTGGATTGATTAGAGGGTGAGAGTGTGTGTGTGTGGATTGATTAGAGGGTGAGAGTGTGTGTGTGTAGATTGATTAGAGGGTGAGAGTGTGTGTGTGTGGATTGATTAGAGGGTGAGAGTGTGTGTGTGTGGATTGATTAGAGGGTGAGAGTGTGTGTGTGTGGATTGATTAGAGGGTGAGAGTGTGTGTGTGTGGATTGATTAGAGGGTGAGAGTGTGTGTGTGTGGATTGATTAGAGGGTGAGAGTGTGTGTGTGTGGATTGATTAGAGGGTGAGAGTGTGTGTGTGGATTGATTAGAGGGTGAGAGTGTGTGTGTGTGGATTGATTAGAGGGTGAGAGTGTGTGTGTGTGGATTGATTAGAGGGTGAGAGTGTGTGTGTGGATTGATTAGAGGGTGAGAGTGTGTGTGTGTGGATTGATTAGAGGGTGAGAGTGTGTGTGTGGATTGATTAGAGGGTGAGAGTGTGTGTGTGGATTGATTAGAGGGTGAGAGTGTGTGTGTGTGGATTGATTAGAGGGTGAGAGTGTGTGTGTGGATTGATTAGAGGGTGAGAGTGTGTGTGTGTGGATTGATTAGAGGGTGAGAGTGTGTGTGTGGATTGATTAGAGGGTGAGAGTGTGTGTGTGTGGATTGATTAGAGGGTGAGAGTGTGTGTGTGTGGATTGATTAGAGGGTGAGAGTGTGTGTGTGTGGATTGATTAGAGGGTGAGAGTGTGTGTGTGTGGATTGATTAGAGGGTGAGAGTGTGTGTGTGGATTGATTAGAGGGTGAGAGTGTGTGTGTGTGGATTGATTAGAGGGTGAGAGTGTGTGTGTGGATTGATTAGAGGGTGAGTGTGTGTGTGTGGATTGATTAGAGGGTGAGAGTGTGTGTGTGTGGATTGATTAGAGGGTGAGAGTGTGTGTGTGTGGATTGATTAGAGGGTGAGAGTGTGTGTATGGATTGATTAGAGGGTGAGAGTGTGTGTGTGTGGATTGATTTTGGGGGTGAGAGTGTGTGTGTGTGGATTGATTAGAGGGTGAGAGTGTGTGTGTGTTGATTGATTAGAGGGTGAGAGTGTGTGTGTGTGGATTGATTAGAGGGTGAGAGTGTGTGTGTGTGGATTGATTAGAGGGTGAGAGTGTGTATGTGTGGATTGATTAGAGGGTGAGAGTGTGTGTGTGTTGATTGATTAGAGGGTGAGAGAGTGTGTTTGTGGATTGATTAGAGGGTGAGAGTGTGTGTGTGTGGATTGATTAGAGGGTGAGAGAGTGTGTGTGTGGATTGATTAGAGGGTGAGAGTGTGTGTGTGTGGATTGATTAGAGGGTGAGAGTGTGTGTGTGTGGATTGATTAGAGGGTGAGAGTGTGTGTGTGTGGATTGATTAGAGGGTGAGAGTGTGTGTGTGTGGATTGATTAGAGGGTGAGAGTGTGTGTGTGTGGATTGATTAGAGGGTGAGAGTGTGTGTGTGTGGATTGATTAGAGGGTGAGAGTGTGTGTGTGTGGATTGATTAGAGGGTGAGAGTGTGTGTGTGTGGATTGATTAGAGGGTGAGAGTGTGTGTGTGTGGATTGATTAGAGGGTGAGAGTGTGTGTGTGTGGATTGATTAGAGGGTGAGAGTGTGTGTGTGTGGATTGATTAGAGGGTGAGAGTGTGTGTGTGTGGATTGATTAGAGGGTGAGAGTGTGTGTGTGTGGATTGATTAGAGGGTGAGAGTGTGTGTGTGTGGATTGATTAGAGGGTGAGAGTGTGTGTGTGTGGATTGATTAGAGGGTGAGAGTGTGTGTGTGGATTGATTAGAGGGTGAGAGTGTGTGTGTGTGGATTGATTAGAGGGTGAGAGTGTGTGTGTGGATTGATTAGAGGGTGAGAGTGTGTGTGTGTGGATTGATTAGAGGGTGAGAGTGTGTGTGTGTGGATTGATTAGAGGGTGAGAGTGTGTGTGTGGATTGATTAGAGGGTGAGAGTGTGTGTGTGTGGATTGATTAGAGGGTTAGAGTGTGTGTGTGTGGATTGATTAGAGGGTGAGAGTGTGTGTGTGTGGATTGATTATGGGGTGAGAGTGTGTGTGTGTGGATTGATTAGAGGGTGAGAGTGTGTCTGTGTGGATTGATTAGAGGGTGAGAGTGTGTGTGTGTGGATTGATTAGAGGGTGAGAGTGTGTGTGTGTGGATTGATTAGAGGGTGAGAGTGTGTCTGTGGATTGATTAGAGGGTGAGAGTGTGTGTGTGTGGATTGATTAGAGGGTGAGAGTGTGTGTGTGTGGATTGATTAGAGGGTGAGAGTGTGTGTGTGTGGATTGATTAGAGGGTGAGAGTGTGTGTGTGTGGATTGATTAGAGGGTGAGAGTGTGTGTGTGGATTGATTAGAGGGTGAGAGTGTGTGTGTGTGGATTGATTAGGGGGTGAGAGTGTGTGTGTGTGGATTGATTAGAGGGTGAGAGTGTGTGTGTGTGGATTGATTAGAGGGTGAGAGTGTGTGTGTGTGGATTGATTAGAGGGTGAGAGTGTGTGTGTGGATTGATTAGAGGGTGAGAGTGTGTGTGTGTGGATTGATTAGAGGGTGAGAGTGTGTGTGTGTGGATTGATTAGAGGGTGAGAGTGTGTCTGTGTGGATTGATTAGAGGGTGAGAGTGTGTGTGTGTGGATTGATTAGGGGGTGAGAGTGTGTGTGTGTGGATTGATTAGAGGGTGAGAGTGTGTGTGTGTGGATTGATTAGAGGGTGAGAGTGTGTGTGTGTGGATTGATTAGAGGGTGAGAGTGTGTGTGTGTGGATTGATTAGAGGGTGAGAGTGTGTGTGTGGATTGATTAGAGGGTGAGAGTGTGTGTGTGTGGATTGATTAGAGGGTGAGAGTGTGTGTGTGTGGATTGATTAGAGGGTGAGAGTGTGTGTGTGTGGATTGATTAGAGGGTGAGAGTGTGTGTGTGGATTGATTAGAGGGTGAGAGTGTGTGTGTGTGGATTGATTAGAGGGTGAGAGTGTGTGTGTGGATTGATTAGAGGGTGAGAGTGTGTGTGTGTTGATTGATTAGAGGGTGAGAGTGTGTGTGTGTGGATTGATTAGAGGGTGAGAGAGTGTGTGTGTGGATTGATTAGAGGGTGAGAGTGTGTGTGTGGATTGATTAGAGGGTGAGAGTGTGTGTGTGGATTGATTAGAGGGTGAGAGTGTGTGTGTGTGGATTGATTAGAGGGTGAGAGTGTGTGTGTGTGGATTGATTAGAGGGTGAGAGTGTGTGTGTGTGGATTGATTAGGGGGTGAGAGTGTGTGTGTGTGGATTGATTAGAGGGTGAGAGTGTGTCTGTGTGGATTGATTAGAGGGTGAGAGTGTGTGTGTGTGGATTGATTAGAGGGTGAGAGTGTGTGTGTGGATTGATTAGAGGGTGAGAGTGTGTGTGTGTGGATTGATTAGAGGGTGAGAGTGTGTGTGTGTGGATTGATTAGAGGGTGAGAGTGTGTGTGTGGATTGATTAGAGGGTGAGAGTGTGTGTGTGTGGATTGATTAGAGGGTGAGAGTGTGTGTGTGGATTGATTAGAGGGTGAGAGTGTGTGTGTGTTGATTGATTAGAGGGTGAGAGTGTGTGTGTGTGGATTGATTAGAGGGTGAGAGTGTGTGTGTGGATTGATTAGAGGGTGAGAGTGTGTGTGTGTGGATTGATTAGAGGGTGAGAGTGTGTGTGTGTGGATTGATTAGAGGGTGAGAGTGTGTGTGTGTGGATTGATTAGGGGGTGAGAGTGTGTGTGTGTGGATTGATTAGAGGGTGAGAGTGTGTCTGTGTGGATTGATTAGAGGGTGAGAGTGTGTGTGTGTGGATTGATTAGAGGGTGAGAGTGTGTGTGTGTGGATTGATTAGAGGGTGAGAGTGTGTCTGTGGATTGATTAGAGGGTGAGAGTGTGTGTGTGTGGATTGATTAGAGGGTGAGAGTGTGTGTGTGTGGATTGATTAGAGGGTGAGAGTGTGTGTGTGTGGATTGATTAGAGGGTGAGAGTGTGTGTGTGTGGATTGATTAGAGGGTGAGAGTGTGTGTGTGTGGATTGATTAGAGGGTGAGAGTGTGTGTATGTGGATTGATTAGAGGGTGAGAGAGTGTGTGTGTGGATTGATTAGAGGGTGAGAGTGTGTGTGTGTGGATTGATTAGAGGGTGAGAGAGTGTGTGTGTGGATTGATTAGAGGGTGAGAGTGTGTGTGTGTGGATTGATTAGAGGGTGAGAGTGTGTGTGTGTGGATTGATTAGAGGGTGAGAGTGTGTGTGTGTGGATTGATTAGAGGGTGAGAGTGTGTGTGTGTGGATTGATTAGAGGGTGAGAGTGTGTCTGTGGATTGATTAGAGGGTGAGAGTGTGTCTGTGTGGATTGATTAGAGGGTGAGAGTGTGTGTGTGTGGATTGATTAGGGGGTGAGAGTGTGTGTGTGGATTGATTAGAGGGTGAGAGTGTGTGTGTGGATTGATTAGAGGGTGAGAGTGTGTGTGTGGATTGATTAGAGGGTGAGAGTGTGTGTGTGGATTGATTAGAGGGTGAGAGTGTGTGTGTGTGGATTGATTAGAGGGTGAGAGTGTGTGTGTGTGGATTGATTAGAGGGTGAGAGTGTGTGTGTGTGGATTGATTAGAGGGTGAGAGTGTGTGTGTGTGGATTGATTAGGGGGTGAGAGTGTGTGTGTGTGGATTGATTAGAGGGTGAGAGTGTGTGTGTGTGGATTGATTAGAGGGTGAGAGTGTGTGTGTGTGGATTGATTAGAGGGTGAGAGTGTGTGTGTGGATTGATTAGAGGGTGAGAGTGTGTGTGTGGATTGATTAGGGGGTGAGAGTGTGTGTGTGTGGATTGATTAGAGGGTGAGAGTGTGTGTGTGTGGATTGATTAGAGGGTGAGAGTGTGTGTGTGTGGATTGATTAGAGGGTGAGAGTGTGTGTGTGGATTGATTAGAGGGTGAGAGTGTGTGTGTGTGGATTGATTAGGGGTGAGAGTGTGTGTGTGTGGATTGATTAGATGGTGAGAGTGTGTGTGTGTGGATTGATTAGAGGGTGAGAGTGTGTGTGTGTGGATTGATTAGAGGGTGAGAGTGTGTGTGTGTGGATTGATTAGAGGGTGAGAGTGTGTGTGTGTGGATTGATTAGATGGTGAGAGTGTGTGTGTGTGGATTGATTAGAGGGTGAGAGAGTGTGTGTGTGGATTGATTAGAGGGTGAGAGTGTGTGTGTGTGGATTGATTAGAGGGTGAGAGTGTGTGTGTGTGGATTGATTAGAGGGTGAGAGTGTGTGTGTGTGGATTGATTAGAGGGTGAGAGTGTGTGTGTGTGGATTGATTAGAGGGTGAGAGTGTGTGTGTGTGGATTGATTAGAGGGTGAGAGTGTGTGTGTGTGGATTGATTAGAGGGTGAGTGTGTGTGTGTGGATTGATTAGAGGGTGAGAGTGTGTGTGTGGATTGATTAGAGGGTGAGTGTGTGTGTGTGGATTGATTAGAGGGTGAGAGTGTGTGTGTGGATTGATTAGAGGGTGAGAGTGTGTGTGTGTGGATTGATTAGAGGGTGAGAGTGTGTGTGTGGATTGATTAGAGGGTGAGAGTGTGTGTGTGTGGATTGATTAGAGGGTGAGAGTGTGTGTGTGTGGATTGATTAGAGGGTGAGAGTGTGTATGTGTGGATTGATTAGAGGGTGAGAGTGTGTGTGTGTGGATTGATTAGAGGGTGAGAGAGTGTGTGTGTGGATTGATTAGAGGGTGAGAGTGTGTGTGTGTGGATTGATTAGAGGGTGAGAGTGTGTGTGTGTGGATTGATTAGAGGGTGAGAGTGTGTGTGTGTGGATTGATTAGAGGGTGAGAGTGTGTGTGTGGATTGATTAGAGGGTGAGAGTGTGTGTGTGTGGATTGATTAGAGGGTGAGAGTGTGTGTGTGTGGATTGATTTTGGGGGTGAGAGTGTGTGTGTGGATTGATTAGAGGGTGAGAGTGTGTGTGTGTGGATTGATTAGAGGGTGAGAGTGTGTGTGTGTGGATTGATTAGAGGGTGAGAGTGTGTGTGTGTAGATTGATTAGAGGGTGAGAGTGTGTATGTGTGGATTGATTAGAGGGTGAGAGTGTGTGTTTGTGTGGATTGATTAGAGGTGAGAGTGTGTGTGTGTGGATTGATTAGAGGGTGAGAGTGTGTGTGTGTGGATTGATTAGAGGGTGAGAGTGTGTGTGTGTGGATTGATTAGAGGGTGAGAGAGTGTGTGTGGATTGATTTTGGGGTGAGAGTGTGTGTGTGTGGATTGATTTTGGGGGTGAGAGTGTGTGTGTGTGGATTGATTAGAGGGTGAGAGTGTGTGTGTGTGGATTGATTAGAGGGTGAGAGTGTGTGTGTGTGGATTGATTAGAGGGTGAGAGTGTGTGTGTGTGGATTGATTAGAGGGTGAGAGTGTGTGTGTGTGGATTGATTAGAGGGTGAGAGTGTGTGTGTGTGGATTGATTAGAGGGTGAGAGTGTGTGTGTGTGGATTGATTAGAGGGTGAGAGTGTGTGTGTGTGGATTGATTAGAGGGTGAGAGTGTGTGTGTGTGGATTGATTAGAGGGTGAGAGTGTGTGTGTGTGATTGATTAGAGGGTGAGAGTGTGTGTGTGGATTGATTAGAGGGTGAGAGTGTGTGTGTGGATTGATTAGAGGGTGAGAGTGTGTGTGTGTGGATTGATTAGAGGGTGAGAGTGTGTGTGTGTGGATTGATTAGAGGGTGAGAGTGTGTGTGTGTGGATTGATTAGAGGGTGAGAGTGTGTGTGTGTGGATTGATTAGAGAGTGAGAGTGTGTGTGTGTGGATTGATTAGAGGGTGAGAGTGTGTGTGTGTGGATTGATTAGAGGGTGAGAGTGTGTGTGTGTGGATTGATTAGAGGGTGAGAGTGTGTGTGTGTGGATTGATTAGAGGGTGAGAGTGTGTGTGTGTGGATTGATTTTGGGGGTGAGAGTGTGTGTGTGTGGATTGATTAGAGGGTGAGAGTGTGTGTGTGTGCATTGATTAGAGGGTGAGAGTGTGTGTGTGTGGATTGATTAGAGGGTGAGAGTGTGTGTGTGTGGATTGATTTTGGGGTGAGAGTGTGTGTGTGTGGATTGATTAGAGGGTGAGAGTGTGAGTGTGTGGATTGATTAGAGGGTGAGAGTGTGTGTGTGTGGATTGATTTTGGGGTGAGAGTGTGTGTGTGTGGATTGATTAGAGGGTGAGAGTGTGTGTGAGTGGATTGATTAGAGGGTGAGAGTGTGTGTGTGTGGATTGATTAGAGGGTGAGAGTGTGTGTGTGTGGATTGATTAGAGGGTGAGAGTGTGTGTGTGTGGATTGATTAGAGGGTGAGAGTGTGTGTGTGTGGATTGATTAGAGGGTGAGAGTGTGTGTGTGTGGATTGATTTTGGGGGTGAGAGTGTGTGTGTGTGGATTGATTAGAGGGTGAGATTGTGTGTGTGGATTGATTAGAGGGTGAGAGTGTGTGTGTGTGGATTGATTAGAGGGTGAGAGTGTGTGTGTGTGGATTGATTAGAGGGTGAGAGTGTGTGTGTGTGGATTGATTAGAGGGTGAGAGTGTGTGTGTGTGGATTGATTGGAGGGTGAGAGTGTGTGTGTGTGGATTGATTAGAGGGTGAGAGTGTGTGTGTGTGGATTGATTAGAGGGTGAGAGTGTGTGTGTGTGGATTGATTAGAGGGTGAGAGTGTGTGTGTGTGGATTGATTAGAGGGTGAGAGTGTGTGTGTGTGGATTGATTAGAGGGTGAGAGTGTGTGTGTGTGGATTGATTAGAGGGTGAGAGTGTGTGTGTGTGGATTGATTAGAGGGTGAGAGTGTGTGTGTGTGGATTGATTAGAGGGTGAGAGTGTGTGTGTGTGGATTGATTAGAGGGTGAGAGTGTGTGTGTGTGGATTGATTAGAGGGTGAGAGTGTGTGTGTGTGGATTGATTAGAGGGTGAGAGTGTGTGTGTGTGGATTGATTAGAGGGTGAGAGTGTGTGTGTGTGTGGATTGATTAGAGGGTGAGAGTGTGTGTGTGGATTGATTCGAGGGTGAGATTGTGTGTGTGTGGATTGATTTTGGGGTGAGAGTGTGTGTGTGTGGATTGATTAGAGGGTGAGAGTGTGTGTGTGTGGATTGATTAGAGGGTGAGATTGTGTGTGTGGATTGATTAGAGGGTGAGAGTGTGTGTGTGTGGATTGATTTTGGGGTGAGAGTGTGTGTGTGTGGATTGATTAGAGGGTGAGAGTGTGTGTGTGTGGATTGATTAGAGGGTGAGATTGTGTGTGTGTGGATTGATTTTGGGGGTGAGAGTGTGTGTGTGTGGATTGATTAGAGGGTGAGATTGTGTGTGTGTGGATTGATTTTGGGGGTGAGAGTGTGAGTGTGTGGATTGATTAGAGGGTGAGAGTGTGTGTGTGTGGATTGATTTTGGGGGTGAGAGTGTGTGTGTGGATTGATTAGAGGGTGAGAGTGTTTGTGTGTGGATTGATTAGAGGGTGAGAGTGTGTGTGTGGATTGATTAGAGGGTGAGTGTGTGTGTGTGGATTGATTAGAGGGTGAGAGTGTGTGTGTGTGGATTGATTAGAGGGTGAGAGTGTGTGTGTGGATTGATTAGAGGGTGAGAGTGTGTGTGTGTGGATTGATTAGAGGGTGAGAGTGTGTGTGTGTGGATTGATTAGAGGGTGAGAGTGTGTGTGTGTGGATTGATTAGAGGGTGAGAGTGTGTGTGTGGATTGATTAGAGGGTGAGAGTGTGTGTGTGTGGATTGATTAGAGGGTGAGAGTGTGTGTGTGTGGATTGATTAGAGGGTGAGAGTGTGTGTGTGTGGATTGATTTAGGGGGTGAGAGTGTGTGTGTGTGGATTGATTAGAGGGTGAGAGTGTGTGTGTGTGGATTGATTTGGGGTGAGAGTGTGTGTGTGTGGATTGATTAGAGGGTGAGAGTGTGTGTGTGTGGATTGATTAGAGGGTGAGAGTGTGTGTGTGTGGATTGATTAGAGGGTGAGAGAGTGTGTGTGTGGATTGATTTTGGGGTGAGAGTGTGTGTGTGTGGATTGATTAGAGGGTGAGAGTGTGTGTGTGTGGATTGATTTTGGGGGTGAGAGTGTGTGTGTGTGGATTGATTAGAGGGTGAGAGTGTGTGTGTGTGGATTGATTAGAGGGTGAGAGTGTGTGTGTGTGGATTGATTAGAGGGTGAGAGTGTGTGTGTGTGGATTGATTAGAGGGTGAGAGTGTGTGTGTGTGGATTGATTAGAGGGTGAGAGTGTGTGTGTGTGGATTGATTAGAGGGTGAGAGTGTGTGTGTGTGGATTGAGTAGAGGGTGAGAGTGTGTGTGTGTGGATTGATTAGAGGGTGAGAGTGTGTGTGTGTGGATTGATTTTGGGGGTGAGAGTGTGTGTGGTGGATTGATTAGAGGGTGAGAGTGTGTGTGTGTGGATTGATTAGAGGGTGAGAGTGTGTGTGTGTGGATTGATTAGAGGGTGAGAGTGTGTGTGTGTGGATTGATTAGAGGGTGAGATTGTGTGTGTGTGGATTGATTTGGGGGTGAGAGTGTGTGTGTGGATTGATTAGAGGGTGAGAGTGTGTGTGTGGATTGATTAGAGGGTGAGAGTGTGTGTGTGTGGATTGATTAGAGGGTGAGAGTGTGTGTGTGTGGATTGATTAGAGGGTGAGAGTGTGTGTGTGTGGATTGATTAGAGGGTGAGAGTGTGTGTGTGTGGATTGATTAGAGGGTGAGTGTGTGTGTGTGTGGATTGATTAGAGGGTGAGAGTGTGTGTGTGTGGATTGATTAGAGGGTGAGAGTGTGTGTGTGTGGATTGATTAGAGGGTGAGAGTGTGTGTGTGTGGATTGATTAGAGGGTGAGAGTGTGTGTGTGGATTGATTAGAGGGTGAGAGTGTGTGTGTGTGGATTGATTAGAGGGTGAGAGTGTGTGTGTGTGGATTGATTAGAGGGTGAGAGTGTGTGTGTGTGGATTGATTAGAGGGTGAGAGTGTGTGTGTGGATTGATTAGAGGGTGAGAGTGTGTGTGTGTGGATTGATTAGAGGGTGAGAGTGTGTGTGTATGGATTGATTAGAGGGTGAGAGTGTGTGTGTGTGGATTGATTAGAGGGTGAGAGTGTGTGTGTGATTGATTAGAGGGTGTGAGTGTGTGTGTATGGATTGATTAGAGGGTGAGAGTGTGTGTGTATGGATTGATTAGAGGGTGAGAGTGTGTGTGTGTGGATTGATTAGAGGGTGAGAGTGTGTGTGTGGATTGATTAGAGGGTGAGAGTGTGTGTGTGTGGATTGATTAGAGGGTGAGAGTGTGTGTGTGTGATTGATTAGAGGGTGAGAGTGTGTGTGTGTGGATTGATTAGAGGGTGAGAGTGTGTGTGTGTGGATTGATTAGAGGGTGAGAGTGTGA